>NC_052618.1:37989230-38313679 GCF_016545825.1 Eucalyptus grandis
AGTGCAAGGCTGTATTCTTAATTAAGGAAGAACTTAATGTTAAAACAGTCTTTCAGACTTGGGATTTGCCCAAAAACCGTGAAGATTGATGCTTTCTGCATGGCTCACTGGGCTTGTTCATGCCATTCTTGGAATCGCAATTGTGGGAACTTTTTTTATTGGAATTCTCTTGTTAGTATTGCTGTGTACGAGTAATGTTAATTGATAAAATGTTTGTTAAAGAAATAATTTTGAGTTGGTCAAGATAACGGTCAGGCGGGTTCAATGCTGTGTTTCATTAACTTTGCTCGTGGAACCCTTTTCTTGATTTATGGACGGCCTATAATCCATCTATATTTAACCCAAGACCAAAGCCTGAACCCGTTTCATGATTTATGGATGGCTCAGACCAGGCTTTCACCAACATCTTCTAGCCTCTATTCATAACTTGATATCCAAACTTCCTGACTAACTCGATATGCCGGTTCGTGGAGCCGCTTATTCTTTAAAAACAACAATTTAATGACGGCTGAATGGGTTCAATGCCAAGGCTAAGTGGGTTCGATGCTGTGTTTTTATTGACTTTGCTCGTGGAAATCATTTCTTGATTTATGGACGGCCTAAAGTCCATCTATATTTAACCTTAAATCAAAGTTCAAACCTGTTTCATGATTTATAGATGGCCCGGGCTAGACTTTCATCACGCCTTCAAGCCCTTGTTCATAACTCAATACTCAAACTTTGTCACTAACTTGGACAAGCCGATCCATAAAGCTACTCATTCGTCAAAAGCAACAATCTAAGAAGAGAAATGCTTCAAAACAAAAATAAAATGAATCAGCAGTTGGGTTAGGTATGGATCGAAAATTTTGCATTACTACTAAATTGGTTAAAACAAGTTAAATTGGTCAATTTAGGTTGGATCATCTTTTACTAACTTAACCTACCAGTTTGACGGCCATACTCTAAAGTAGCAACTTTATTTATTCTTGTAATTTTGCCCCCAAATCTAAGTGGGTTGTTGGAAGAGAAAAATAATGGGAAAAGTATCAGAAAAATCTTAAACCTTTGAATTAATGTCAATTTAATTCTAAACCGTTTGACCTAAAATTAATTTAGTCATTCTTGTTAATTTTGGTAAATTACTACCATGGATGTTGGTCTACGTGGACAACCGGCACTGATGTGGGTATTTTTTTAATGGTATTTTAATATTTTCTTTTTTTCTCCTCCCTTTTTCACTGGTGGTTGCGTGAGGGCCGGCCTTGCCCTTGCCCTAGTGAGGCCAACCGTTGCATGCGGCGGTGAGGGCGACTCTTGCTCAAGCAAGGCCAACCCTCGCCGGTCATGACTTTACTGGTCACTGGTAGAATGTGGAGAAAAAAGAGAGAAAAAAGAAGAAGAAGAAAACAAAAGTCGAAAATTTAATGAAACATTATCAAAATATGTCCTCATCAAGCCGATGTCCATATAGCAATATCTGGCCAAAATTAGCTGAAAGAACTGAATTGACTATAGATCTAAAATTTTATAACTAAATTAATACAATTAAAATGTTTATGATTAAACTAGTACCGATTTAATAAGTTTATGACTTTTCTTATGCTTCCCCTAAGATCCTCCCTTTGTTTACCTGTGTCTCTCGTTTAAGACAGCATTGTCATCGCCTTTGGATTTTGTTTGGCCTTTGAAATGCATAGATACAAAAGAATAAGGGCCGTTTGGTTCAGGCTTTAGGAAAATGAGTTTAGGAAAATTCAAATACTTTTGGAGTAAAAGGGTTTTCCGAAATGTTACACCATTTGATAAATTGTAACTTCAAATAGCATTGGAAAATAGTTTGGGTGTAAATACAATTTGATAAAACCCACATTTATAAATGACTTTTGCTCTTCTTCTTTTTTTTTTTTTTTTTTATAATAAGTTTGAAAATTAAATCTAGTGGAGGTCGTCGTTGGCCATTTGCCAATGGCCAAATCTGGCTGTCGGGTTGCTTGAGGTCGCACAACCTCAGGCGTCACCTAATCTAGCCTACCTCAGGCACCGCTTGGGTCACACAAACCCAAGCTATGTCACTTGAGGTCGTGGCGACGCCGCCTGCTTGGGTTTGCGTGACCCAGATAGCGTTGCATAGTTGCGAGACCCATGCGACGTTGCTTGAGGTCGCGCGACCCATCTCAGGCAATGTTGCTTGAGTAGTGAGTTGCGCCACCTCATTCCCAACTTAGGTGGTGGTCGTCGAGGAGGTGTGACCCGCAAGTGGTGGTGGCGGTCCTTGAAGAAACCCGATCTTAGGTGGTGGATCAAGGAAGTCAAATGGTTGTGGATGAAGGAGGAAGAACATGAACAGTAATGAATGAATAATAGATTTTATATTTCCAAAATGCTGAAAGCCCAAAATGGATCCCTATCGGCATTGGGCTTTCAGCATTTTGAATGTTGACATTTGGCCAATAAAATCTCAAAACACTTGCCAAATGCTTTCTATTTTCCCTAAGGAGCTTTGGAGGCCCAAAGCTCATTGCAAAAGCTGGACCAAATGGGCGGGTGGGGAGAGACATGTTTTGTCCAATCCGCAGTGTTATGTTGTTGGACCTTTAATCTTTCCTCTTTTCATCTTTAGTTTCGACTGGCCTGCCATTTGGGAGACCCCCACTGCTTTGCAGATCGCAAACCAATCAGAATATAAATATATATACGGAAAATTTTATTTTCAAACTTTACTATATTTGAATGATAGAGAGAACTAATCGATTTACGGAATTTTTTTTTCCATAGATCGAAAATTATAAACTTTAATTGGGAAAAGAACCATTTTTCTTAAAAATGATTTTCATGGAAATTGTTTTACTTTATCAAGAAATTTTCAGTGAAATATTCGCGCTCGATTCAAGAAAAAAAATTGGTGGTCTAGCTGACTAATTAGGCAACATCATTTTATTAATTTTGGAGGTCATAAACTTATATGGAATTACAAATATTTAGGGATGTTGCCAAAACATCGCTTTCGATCTAGATCACGTCTTGCAGGCATAACCTTGATCTGTACAAACTGGATTTTGTCTTGGCTACAATTGAGTCAAGTCGGGTCAACTCGATAATTGTGTCGAGCCGATATAAGCTTGAATCAACTTGGCTTGCATACTTGATGCTCAAAACTCGACTTGAACTCGACATATCATTAAAATTTTTGCTTGACCTTTACTCCAGTAGAAAATCAAGATATTTAAAAAAAAAGGAAAAAAAAAAGAAAAAAGAAAGCCGACTCGCATGTTGTGTATGTCGACAATGAAAGACTAGAACGTCTAAGAGAAGGCAATCCATTCCCGGACAACAATCCATCTTTCTCGGTTCCGCTCTTTCTGCCTATCTATGGCGAGGATTCCGGGCACGAGGATAAAGCGTTGGTATTGAACCAAACATTCAACGAAGGAAGAAAAAATTCTTGGAATTTCCTTGTTGAGTTAAATATATATAACTTTATTTTCTTAATGAACAGAAATGGTAATTTCTAAGGATATTTGGCCTTTCTCACAAATAGAGAAAATTATTGTCAGATTTATCTATAAATTTGAAATTGAGGTGGCTATACAGTCTAGATTGGCATGCTTGTGGATGTATAGTCAAGGTGATAAATTATTTATTTCGTGTATAATAAGAAACTAAGTTGCTGCCCAGTTAGGACTAGTGGGCAACTAGGGTCATCAAAGGGTGGATTGAGTAGGGTTTGGACCGGGTGGAAAATAGCTCGATTATCCATTTAACTCAGTTTGAACCATTTATATGCAATACAAATTTAGTGACCCATATTCAACCCAACTTATACCCAATTCATACATGGCCCAATCAATTTACTAAATAACTTTCACATATAATCCAACCAATGAAAATCTGTATTAATCTAGCTAACTTACTTTAAGATCTTCATGTGTATATGTTATTTAGATAAAATCGCTATTTAGACTATAAGATGCTAAAGAAATGACTTTCAACATTGCCTAATTTTTTTTTTATTGATTCACAATGAAGAATAAGAGGAAATTATTATTTGATAGTGAATTTACAAAAAAAAATACAACAACAAATAGAACGAAGGAATTAATTTTTTAATTAAATGGAATATAAGATATTGAGGAAGATGATTTATGCTAACCATGGATTACAATGACAAGAACTAAGATTAGAATGTTACATAAGAATAACAATGTCAAATGCAACCAACGAAATGTATACAATGACTAATAGAAGGAAATAATAAAATTAATAAAAAGAAAAAAAATAGAGAAAAAAAAAAAGAACCTATCTTGATAATTTTAATAAGGGTGTGGTCAGGCTCATCTTAGAAGTCCACCAAGACTTCTTTGAACTTGGAATAGTCCAAATAGTTCATTATTCTTCATAGAGAGTGAACAGAAAGTTAAGCTACTCGTTTCGACTTCTCATAGCTAAACTTTAACCAATATATACTAGTTGTTGTGCAGATTGATGGTAGCTCTAACTTTACTTATGGATCTAGATGATTAAGCAAACCGTATGCAATGATTGCACTTGTCATATATCCAATTGTACTACACAATATTTGCATTTCGTTAATGATTTTATAACACATATCGAAGCAATTGACGGAAGTAGAAATAAGTACTTGTTTTGCATTTATAACCTATGTCGTGCATAGTGTTTGTATTTAATGAGATGCATAATTCATTCTTCCAATTATGAAGTTAAAATATATTTGTCAGAAATATACGAAAAAATATAAAAATGATGACTCACAACCTGTATAGCTAGCTAAAAGAAATGTATGAAGCTCATGAAATCGACTTTTTCAGGGGCATAACATGGAGAATTCTATCAAATCGTCCATTAGCTAATTCATTCCAGAAAAGTGCCAAACTTCATATAGAATTCGCTAATCTGGAAGTAAGAGCTCTTTTAGATTAATAATTAGAATATAATACCTATAGCAATCCACATTGTGAAACTAGCTGCTTTAAACGGTAACTCCCTTGAACACGGCAATGAAAAATTCAACATGTTCAACCCCAAAAAAAGAAAAAGCTAAAAAACAAAGCAATATTCGAGGCTGAAAACGGACTCAAACACCACTAGCCTATTGACCTTTGAACGAGCCTTTTGGATTATACTTACAGGGTCTCATAATTCCACCCGAATCCAAATATTGATACTTACAGGGTACTCGAAATTCATGACCTCAACCGCAAGTTGTACATCCAACAATGATTATATGTCATTTAGGTTGTATATTAGATACGTTAGAATTGAAAAATACATTAACTAATCCATCATTTTCAAGTCCACACTGAATTACTCCGGGCCTAGGCCCGAGCCGGTCCGGGCCCAACACATGCCTCGAGGCCCGGCCCGTGCTCGCCCCGCCGGTTATCCACGAATCTTGGACTGCGGCGTCCGACCGTACAGCAGAAGCAGAACAGGGATTCCACACGAGCGCTGAACCTCGCACCGCAGAGGGAGAAAAGTCTGCGTGCTCGTGCAACCTCGCCAATCACCTGTCGTCAAGGCACCTCAGGCCAGAGAGAGAAAGCTGACGTGTCTGCGTGTCTTTACGGTTAGGAGAGAGAGGGAGTGCTCTCCACTGAACAGGAACACGACACATTCAAAAGGCACGTTGGATGAATGGTGGTAGATGCTTGGAGGAGATTGGTTGGTGGAAAAAGCAGCATCATGGGGAGCTGCAGAGGAGAGCCGGAGATGAAGCCTGCGAGCGCCGAACCGGAGGAGGCCGATCGACCCGACACCCGAGACTACCTGCCGCCGCCGCCGCCGCCGCCGCCGGATTCCTCCGCCGGCGATCATCCCTCGCCCAAGCTCCTCCTCCTGTAGTACCCATCTCTCTCTTTCTCTCTCTCTCTGTCCATGGATATATGCTTTTCTTTTTGTTTAGTCGTTAGTTGAACTTTAGAGTTCTTGGGTTTCACCAGTTGAGCCTAGGAGAGTCAAATTTTAAATGTAGTGTCATCTGCCATGCCTGCGAGAGCTCCATATATATTATCTCCCTCTTGGGTTTCTTGGAGATTTTAATAATGAGGTTTTAGCATGTAGCCCCGTTTCTTTAACCCGTTTAAGCTCCGCAAGAACCGGGCATTAATTGTCGAAAACGGAAAGTGGGGTGTCCGATTTGCCGGTCCGGGGTTTTCGTCATTCGCCTTGTCTGTTCTTTGGAGATGGGTCACGTGCTGATCGTCAGAGCGTTAGGTTGGGTTCGAATACCCGCGAGTCGGGCCGAATTGCTAATCGTAAATTAAGAGGATGCACGTGAAAATCTCGGGAGGAGAGCTAAGGATACTGAGAGCTGTTTATAAAATTAGATTGTGACGAATCGGGAAGAATGCATTCAAACAAACGGGTCATATGATAGCCAATCGGCAGCGATGCTATGGCGCCACACCGTTTAATGAACCGGTCTTTGTATTCTTGATCAGAATCTTGTACATGGCTCAGTGATCGATGTAGATGGTCTGCTGCTGTTTGTATTCATAATCTTATGATGTAATGCTCTGTAGCTATCTGTTGCGATTCACAGTAACTCATAAATGGCTGCATGATGTGCTCTTTTCTTTTTCCCCCTCAGGCATGATCTGCTCGACGTTTCTTCTGCCTTGAATGAAGCTGCGGGCGCAATTGTCGACGTAATTAGTTTCTGAATGTTCTCAGCTTCAATAAAGTTTGACATCTGCAAGTACTAAACAAAGAGGCTAGATGTTTAGTCTTCTTGGTCGCCCTTTCGTGTGAAAGCAAACCAGATGATGATAATGTAGCCGTGAATTTTGCAGGACTCATTCACAAGATGTTTCAAGTCAAATACGCCAGAACCTTGGAACTGGAACATCTACTTGTTTCCTCTGTGGTGCTTCGGAGTGTTAGTTCGGTATCTTATATTATTCCCAGCAAGGTTAGTGAAGCTGAAAGATGTTTGGCCTTAACTGCCTTTTCTTTCTGTGGCTAAGGGCACCAATAACCTTCTGAACAATATGAGAAATTCCGTGATCATCGAGTTTGCTTATGGCAAAATGGTTTCAATATTTGGCGAGTACAAAGCTAACCTAGGAAGGATATCTCTAAAAGTTCAGTCCATGCCTTGTTGCAGTACTTGGCCTGTGAAAATCACTTCATACTCACTTGTGGAGATTTTCTTTTCTCAATGTAAAAGTCTCTAGGACATTCTGAAACATTCTTTCTTCCACAGCCCGTTGTATGTGATGTTATGCCGCTTAACAGTTCTTTGTCATCATGGAGTTTCTCACTACTCTGCAGGGTTGTAATACTCGCCATGGGCCATATAATTTTCTTTTCATCCTTCTTCTCTGTGCACTTTTTGCTGCAAAGGCAACAAGTTTTGAGGAGAAAGATACAGGTGCGAGTTTTTTTCTGATGATTTTTTTTTGCGTTTTTATCTAACTTTGCTTTCATCTTTCAAAAATATTTACATAGTTTGAAGATGATGTACGACAAAGGAATCTCTTGAAATTCCCAGTAGCGTGTCTATGAAAGTTCGCCTTCTTGCTTTCTTTTAGGTGATGCTACAGAGGTCCTTAAAGTTGCTTGCCTTTTTCCCATCCTGAACATCTTGTTCCTTCTGAAATCCATTGCCCAAAAAACTCTATGCCAGATGTAGAATTGAAAAAGAAAAGGATGGCTTAAGTTCCAATCTCCCAAGCACAAGTAAATGACTGCAAAATGAGCCAATAGTCATTGTCAATTTTCCGAAGGAGAGTGTTCTATTAGTCTTTAATAAAATTTCTATTGCTGTTCTGACAAATAATATGGTTACGCCCAAATATTATAATAGCCATTGATCACGGGTTTCTTGTTACTAATTCCTGATGCTAGAACATGTTGCCCATGTTATGTTCAGAGGTTTCTAGCAGAGTTACTTTGCTGTTTCTACGTGGCATCATGGACTGGAGTTATCAAGTATCATGGGCCACTGCCGAGCCTGCGCCCTAATCAGGCAAATCTGATTTACCATTTCCATTTTCTTATCTCCTCGATAACATATTTATCGATCCGAGCTAACTTTATATGGGTATTAATGTATTTTGTTTTCTTACTGAACAGGTTTTTGTCGCGAATCACACTTCCATGATTGATTTCATCATCTTAGAACAGGTGACTCCATTTGCTGTTACTATGCAGAAGCATCCGGGATGGGTTGGTGAGTCATTTGCATTGCCTAATGCATCTTCAATTCTTGATTACTCCAGAAGTCGGTACAGTAGCAAATATAGCTGAATCATGTGTACTAGAATCCATTAATTAGGCGTAGTGAATTGAACTCGCAAGACAACCCATTGACATTTTGGTTATGATAAATTCGCCATTCAAATCGTCTCTGTTCTTTATGCAGGTGTTTTGCAAAATTTTATCTTGGAGACAGTTGGGGGTATCTGTTTCAATCGAGGAGAGGTAAAGGATCGAGAAGTCGTGGGTGAAAAGTAGGTTCATTTGCGAAAGGCTGGTCGTTTTTATATGTTCCTATTTGATTTGAATGATATGCATTCTGGAAACACTAAGTCTATTCTGTTTTTCAGGTTGAAGAATCATGTTGAGGGAAGTGATAACAACCCTCTCCTCATATTTCCTGAGGGAACATGTGTAAACAACCAGTACTCCGTCATGTTCAAGAAGGTACATGCTTATATTTTCATCGGTATGGTCATAGGCTAAAATACAACTCTCCATGCATCAATTTTCCCTTTAGGGAGAACTATTTCTTATGGGGGGGGCCACAGATTTTTGTGCATTTGCTCTCTCCTTGGTGATTGTTAAAATTTTCAGCATGACAAGTCAAATGTCTCATTTTTTTCTGTTGAATGATCTATGAACAAGACCCAACTTCAGCAAACTTCTTGATAATCTGCAGGGTGCCTTCGAACTTGACTGTGCCATTTGCCCTGTCGCGATCAAGTACAACAAAATTTTCGTGGATGCTTTTTGGAACAGCAAGAAGTAAGCAAGTGAAACTGACACTACTCATGGTTAAGCAGATATGATGGATGCATATATCGTTCCTTTTTCTTCAATTTGAGAATCCTGAATTATATCAATCTTGTTGCGGTTAATGAAACATCAATAATTGCATTGATGAAGAAAACTCTACAATTAAATCCCTTTTGTTTTGGTATCTTTACAGTTATCAAGCTTTTGGTTTTATGTGTTTGACAATGGATGCAGGCAATCCTTCACGAAGCATCTGGTTCGGCTCATGACGTCTTGGGCTGTTGTGTGTGATGTGTGGTACTTGGAGCCCCAAACTCGGAGACCAGACGAGACACCAATTGAATTCTCTGAGAGGTGATAGCCACATCTCAAAATTCCCTTCCATTCTCAGAACTGACTCTTAAACTCTATATCTTCATGCTCATCTGTTTCTTACATGTCCATTCATTGACAGGGTGAGGGACATAATATGTGCGCGAGCAGGTCTTAAGAAGGTTCCTTGGGATGGATATTTGAAGCACTCCCGGCCCGGCCCCAAGCTTCGAGAGCGAAAGTAAGTCGATCTTGCAGCTCATTTTTTACCCGAATCTCATTTCTACCTAGGGAAAACGAGGGGCTCAGGTGATCTCTATGCTAGAATTAGTTCTTCTGTTCATTTGGAAAAATCCCAATAATTGCCTCTGTAGTGGAACTGATTCTCCAAGTTCCCTCCACAAAGGGTTTGTTTCAAATGGTCCTGAAGTTGGCAACATTGATTCAAATGACTCCCCCAGCTGATAGGTAGCCAAAATGTTCGGCCGGATGGACAACATGGGCAAATCGCAGGACCAATTTTGTGCTCGATACGGGGCCATTTTCATCCCAAAAGCCTAAAATCGCCTTAGAAAATCAATTAATCACCTAAAGAGAAAAGAACAAAAATACAAAAAGCTCTTCTGACTTTATTCCAAATCTCAAAGAGTCAATTTCACTCACTCCTCCCAGCATACAGAGAACCCTCCATCGAACGAGAAGGACTCCCATCATTCCCACCTCTGTTACTGCTCTGTTTCGTCCACAGCAAGATTCCTGAACATGATGGCAATGCCAGGAGAAGAAACCTGGTGCTTGTTTTTCATCGTTTTGACTAAAGAAGACATTCTCTTCCTCATCAGGTTCTTCTCTGGCCCATCCATCTCTGACCAAAGAACTCCAAGATCGCCCACTTGGAAGATAAAACACTCCATACCAACAATTCCTAATCTTGTCCCCAGAAATGTTGCTGACCCGATTCAACACGTCCCAAAAGAAGTCAACCCTAGTGGCACCAACTGCCATCCGCTCATTTGCTCTTAACTTCCACGCTGGTTTCTCTTCAGGACCAAGCTTGTCTCTCCATCAACCATCACTCACAACAAGTTTAGTTAGCACTCTGCACTTCATACTTTGCTTCAATAAGTTGCACCTTCATATTCTTTATCTGGACGAATGAATTAAGATTATGGACATAGGAGATTAGTGTTTTAATTGGGAAGCTCGGGCGTTTTTGAGCAAATTACAGCGCGCACTCTGCACTTTGCTCGTCTCTGCACTTCACACTTTGCTTCAATAAGTTGCACTTTCATATTATTTATCTGGACGAACGAATTAAGATAATGGACATAGGAGATTAGTGTTTTAATTGGGAAGCTCGGGCCTTTTTGAGCAAATTACAGCGCATGTGAGTGGCACGTGTAGTTTCAGAGATTTTGGTACGAAGATGCCTTTTTATCAGGCGCAAATGAGCGGGGTTCATTTGAATCAATGCTGAAACTTCAGCGGTATTGTGAAACGAACCTCATTTTAGGTGAAATTTGAGAAATCAAGCCCATTTCAAGAAGATTTTTTTGGGATTTCCCCCTTACTATTTTGCTGTTAGAGAAATTCTAATGTTCCCAGCAACATTGGCCTCTTGATGATGAATGTGATCCACTGCCCCTGTTGCTTCATCTTCTTTGTCAACTTTGATACAACAGCAACCTCTTTCATGCTCTGTAGTCTTCTGATTTTGTCTTGTTTATGATTTCTTTCATTATGGCAGGCAACAAAGTTATGCTGAGTCCATCTTGCAGCTGCTGGAGAAGTGAACCAACATCTCTCTCTCTCTCTCTCTCTTTTTTTGTACTCATGTTGCAATAATTGAGACTCAAGTGGAGGAATCATATTGTGCAAAAAGAAAACAGAAAAAGAAGAAGCAGAAGTCATAAAATCATATCTCGTTGATAAAATCAAATCAAAACAGCATCTTTATATTCCCATCAAAATTACAAATGTTATTGAAATTTATAAAATTATGAAAAAATAATATTTTATTCCATACTTCAATATGAGCCAAGTCAAAGGTTTTTATTTTTTATTTTTGCATAGAAAAAAGTCAATCCGTGTGCATTGGAAAATTCAGTTAAAAGAAGAAGTAAAAGTTGTTTCAAATTTATGTGCTTGTTCCTTTTTTTTTTTGGTATTTTTGGGAGGTTGTTTAAGGCAGACTTTTTTAATTCAATTATATGTCGAGCTTGTTCTTGTTGTTGTACTTGTTCTTGGTTTTTTTTTTTTTCAAGTGGCTTAATTTCACGATCGGCCCTGAACACAAAGCTTATTTTTGCTTAGATCGAAAAGCCTGGGAATCTAGATTTTTTAGCAGAGTCATGGTTGAGGAATTATGTTGGGTTTTAAGAGACACATAAGCAAACCTCTTACCTATTCGGTTGATAGTGTATTCTTCGTGGCTGATTCTCCTAAAGAAACGACTATTGACGCTTGGATTGAATCACATGAACCTCTGATGTGCTATAATGTTTCTTGGTAAGTTGTTCTAATTTTGTCCTCTTGCATTTCATATTTTATTCACAAAATTCATTAGTTTTCGCCTTATTTCACACAAAATAATATCATGACATGGACTAGGGTTTCTACAGTTGATTTGGAACCTATGCTTGTCCGATCACTATTTCAAAGTTTTATTGCTGCATTATGTCTAAAACGAAAACTGATTTTGAAAAGTTAAACAGAAGGAACAACTTTGGGTTGTGTGTGTATAAAGATGAGTGCCTTGTTATGATCCGAGATATGGCCACGGGGTTGTACCCCAGAGCGATGAACGAGGCCGATAACAATGGGTTGGCCGGGAAGGCGAGGTGCACATTTAATTGGGATATCTCGGAAGGTGTTGAAATTCATGGAAGCAGTTGCAGAACAAAGGGTAGAAAGCAGCGAACGGTGCCAATGGCAGACTTTTCAAATAATGACTAAATACAATTGCGGGCCGCCATGACAAAGCCAGGAAGATGACTAAGGGAGATTGAGATTTTTCAGTGGGATTGACTTGAAAGTTTGATCAACATTTGCTATTAAGAAGTGCATCAAGTCATATTAACTTAATTAATCAAGTCAAAATTTGTTAAATATATTAGGGTTAATATAATGAAAAACTATAAATTGGTACACCTGTGATAAATTTAACACAAACTAGTTTTTTGATTACCAAAAACTCTAAATTGGTACATTTTTGACAAATTTACTTTAAACTAATACACTTGTAACAAATTTATCCTCTATTAGTTTCCGTTAAATTTTACTATCAAATTACTATATTGAATGATACGTGATAGTTAACTAATATACTAATTTAGGATTTTACTATTTGCTTCTGTGTTATTAATCAATTTAACATATGGTATATATGTCATAAATATACTAGTTTGAAGTTTATGGCGATCAAACAAATTAGTTTGGGGTAGATTGGTCACAAATGTACCAGTTTTGGGATTTTTTGTAATTACTCAGAGTGAATTTATTATAGGTGTACCGATCTAGGATTTTTCGTGCTAAAAAAAAATTAGTTTGGGAGAAATTTGTTACAGGTGTAACGGTTTAAGGGTTTTCAAGATATTAATCCATATATTAACTAAGATCACTGTAAGAGTGAAAATTAAAATGTTCTAACTTCATGTTTCACTTGATTTGCATTCACGAAGGAATGAAAACATCATTCTTAATTATCAAGTGAAACAAAAAATAAAATAAAATAAGGAGCATTATTGAAAATATAGTTTTTTTAGTTAGTACAATCTTTTTGATTTTTTTAGGGAGTATATTAGAAGTCTTAAAACTTATCACAAAAAAGTATAATTAAGTCTTAAAACAAGTTAAATTAGTGCAATATAATATTTTTATAAACTCCATCCAATTTAATTAACGAAAAATGCCAATGTGGGTTTTATTATTGTTTTTTCCTCTCTTACATGGTGATGATGTGGCTAAAACATGAGGTGTTAGACTTTTTTTTTTTTTTTTTTCGTCTGGTCTATCCTATATCTATTTTACAATCTTGTCTGTGCTATATGTTGTACACAAGTTCAGAAACCTACTCCCTCATTCACACGTCTCCACTCCCAACACTTCAAGAAGGTGGGGAATCAAACTATTCACCTTCTCCATTCTCAAGTGGGAAAGTTGGCCATTGGGGTAACCCCAGTGTTTGAGGCTTATGTAGATCAACACGGACATACGACATGACACGATATCCCAACACATCATTCCAAAAAAAAGAAAAGAGAATTCTAACATGTTTCGACACGTTATATATTAAATGAATATTTTTATTATTAATTAATTTGATTCGAATTCATATTAAATAAATAATAAAAAAGAGCATACAATGAACTTATACTAATAATATTAATAAATCTATTCATAGGAAATTTGAAAGACATATTCATAGTTAATGCTTATTTATGTTTGGGGACATATTTCTAACTCTAACAAAAATTATCGATGAAACTGATGACTAACAAAAAATTAGAATTAACTTATTTAAATAAATCTATAATCTTTTACAAGTACCAAAATTTATTATTATTCAACATTCAACACTTTTACACTTTTATTTTCCAAAATCACTTTTTAGCTTTTCTTATTTATTTTTCTGATAAAAAAACACCCCCTTGTCTACCTCAAGCCTCACTCCCACATTTATTTCACTATCTTTCCATCGTTTCTTCCCCCAACTTTATAGCTTCCCTTATTTATTTTTCTGATAAAAATAAAGGATAAGTGTTCCGGTAGTTTGCTGGTTCCTCTGTCATTTAAAATGCATTTCGGTCTAAAACTTTTAAAGTGCATTTAAGTCCTAAAACTTGTCAAATTAGTTTCAACGAGTTCTAAGATCGACGCCGTTAGCCTTTTCCGTTAAAAAGCTGACGTGGCATTTTTTAAATAATTTTTATTTTCCACGTGAATTTTTTAATTATTTTTTAATTATTTAAAAATAGATTTAAAACTAAAAAAATCAAATTTATTCATTTTATCTTATTTTCACCAATTTTTTAAAAAAGTTAAAATATTTATTAAAACATTTTAATTAAAAATAATTTGTTTAGTTAAAATATTTATAAAAAAACATATTTAAAAAGTTAAAATTATTTTTTAATTTGTTTTTAAAATTTTAAAAATAAAATTTTAAACTTTTCTTTTTAGTTTTTGTTGAAAATAAGATAAGAATAAATTTAATTTTTAGTTTTTAAATCTAATTTTTTTTAAATGGATAAAAATTAATTAAAAAATAAACCTGAAAATAAAAAAATATTTAAAATGCCACGTCAGCATTTTTAACGGAAAAGTGCTAACGGCGTCAATCTTAGGACTCATTTGAAATAATTTGACAAGTTTTAAGACTTAAATGCACTTTTTGCAAGTTTTTGTGATCGAAAATGCATTTTCAGACAAATTAGACTTCCAACACTTATCCCAAAAATAAAGTCCTTGGGGTCCATGCCAACCCCACCCACTTCACTTTCCTGCCCTCCAACAAACTTATTTCACTCCTCTTTCCCTTGTTTCCTGCCCCCAACCCTCACCCCCACAATTATTTCACTCTATTTCCATCGTTTCTTCCCCCCACTTTGAAGGATCTTCTATTCATTTTGTAGTATTGTCATTACTATCATCTAATTCAGCTGAGAAGTCCACATCTCCAAAAAGAGGCAAATCGATGTCTCCAAATTGTTTTGCAAAGAATCCTGTGGTCATGTCTTTTCCAGTGATCACAATGAGTTCATTGTACATCTCAATTTTCTTATTCAAGTACTTCTCATGGGTAGAATGCGCCTATGAAAAAAAAAAAACACAAGGATATAAATAGGTAGATTTGCCACTTATGGTTACAGTAATTCTTACAATATGCTCATCATCTATCTATGTCTTTGTTTTTATTTTTATTTTTATTTTTATTTTATGTAAAGAGCATATGATGCATAGGAAAACAAAATTATTGCAGCCTCCAATTCCTACATATCTCAGCATGCTGCATGCATAATAAATCTCTAGAATCAATGAATGTCTAGTAGCCTGAATATAACAAATTGTAGCATACCAAGGTACATAAACTTGCAATTTTTGGATAACAAATGCTAGATATTGAAATTTGAAAAACACTTTACTGTTATTTCTTCATCATAAACTTCCTTCCAAATAACGTGATCATCTTCAAGTTATGGTCTCACTAAAATCTATTCTTAACTCACAATTTTTAGATGTTAGCCCAATTGTTTTTAATAGTTCCAAGATGATTGTCTACATGGTCAGGCTTACATTTTGTCCCAAATTTCTCATTTATAGCTTGAGTAACTATAACAAAGGAAGATGGTTTAAAGGTGGCTGAAGGTTTGTTTCTTTTAAAAGTCTCGTCAGCTAATATCTCAAAAAACATACGCTCCATAGATCTTGACCATCTGAAATGCTTGGTCTTCCATTCTCTAGTTTTGCCCATCGCTATATTATTGGACATATCCGCACAAGAAATTGTGACAAACAAAGAATAACACAAAAACAAATGTCATTTGACTACTGAGACAAGGGCAAATCACAATGATATAAAGTAGTAAGTCAAGTTCACATTTACAATAACTTCAACCACAAAGTACTCATGTGACATAAAAAAATCAGACAACTTTTAAGAAGATACGAATGCTAAACATTCATTTATGCCTACTATAATAATCTCACATTAAACGTGTGATACTATCTTTTTTTACTGCCCACTCTCTATTTTTCTGCCTCTTCTCTCTTTGTGCTTGTTGATGTCTTCTTTCCTAACTTTGAGATTCGATCTCTGCATTTAGTTCTTGCATAAAGAGATCATAAGGGTCAACTCCCATAATGGAGTTATGTAAAATACAACATGCTAAGACCACATCAGCTTGAGTCTCAAATGACCAAACGGGTTCGGCATCCAATATACGAAAACGCATTTTTAGGACCTCGAGTGCCTTTTCTACTGCAAACAGTAAAGATGAATGGTAATGATTGAACAACTCTTTCTTGTTCTCAGGTGAGCAATCACTAAACTCCCTCCTATGATATCGAACTCCACGATATGGAGAAATTATTCATGGTTGGATGCCGTATTCGGCATCAACAAGATAGTATCTACCTAACAATTTTATGCAAAGTTTCAACATGTTTCAGGAAAATACAGTATAAATTTTATAGAAAATATGGAATAGTCTATAGCTTCAGGAATTTTCATTCCTCGAGGCCTTGAAAGTGCATATGTAAAAATATGAGTCATGTGCTATGCCTTCCTAACCAGCCAACACATAAACGGATTTTAAATGAAAAGTATTAGTTGCAAGAACATTTTGCGTTGTTTTCTTTTTTCAACCATGAAATTTTCCTCGAATTTCTAGGGAAACCGATGCGCGGACATGAGTACCATCAATAGCTCCAATACAATCCTAATGTACTCAACAAATAAGTAAATATAACAACATACCATCAAAAAGAAGTTTGTGACATTTGTCATACTACATACCTTAAAGTATCGATAAAATCTTCTACTCTTGGATATTTTTGGGGCTGTAGTACCATCCGATGGTTTTATAACATGCTTATATAATTTTAGAATTATTTGTAAGACAATTATAAAGTATCGATGAATGGTCTCAATAGACCTATTGAATCTTGACCCTATCACTCTCAACCTCACATTATGCCCTAAAATATGGCAAAAAAACTAGCAATTGTTATTTGATTGACACATTTATTGTTTTGTGCAACAAATTATTTGACCCAAGAACTCTACACAATCCAAAGAAAACTTGTGGTCTTATATGTATTTGATTGACACAATTAGTATCTCCTGAATGTAAAAAGCAATTGATGATTAACTCTCTCTCAAAATCTCTTTTCTCTCATGGCACTCTAGGTATTTGACTACTTAAAGCTTCATCCTCCATTACTAACATACTAACTGCCATTATTGATGCAGCTACACCCATTATTGCTCCATTAACTTCAATATTTTCCATCTAGAAGCAATAACAAAAATTTTCATTGAGGCAGTCAAGATAGATGTTTTATCTCAAAGATAAACCCAAAAGCAAACATTAAAAAAAAAAAAAAAAAACAAAGAAATCACCAAAAGGATCAGGAAGGTTAGTGCAACAACATCACATGTGCATGATGATGGATTATAGACAACAATGCTTATGAATGATTTCGACGAGGTATTGCAATAAAATATAATTAATGATTTTCTTTATTTCTTGACATTTTAACAAACAAAAGAAAAATAAACAACCTCGCAAAAGAGAATCAACCCTAAGGAAGGTAAAACAAAATCACAATTTCAACAAGAGCCGAATCAACTCTCAAATGAACATGTAAACCAATTACTTTGCCTGATTAGGGCATGATATGTTACCCATAAAAGCACATATCTCAAGAATAGAATAAAATTGGCTCATCAAACCAAGAAACACCAACTGAGTTAACTCATCTCAATAGAATACCTTTGATATGTGTTTTCATAAAAGAACATCACCATAAATTTCGAGCAAATCAATGACAAACCGAGCAAAAAAGTCAAGCGGTTAGATAGATTCCTTTATATCCCTCACGGTAGGGCAAAATCTCCAATTGACCTTGTGATATATGGAATCTCTAGGATTTGATTTCCAAAATTTTGCTTGAAGAAGATGAATAGAAACGAGAATCAAATGACTATAACATAGAGAATCAACATCAACTCAACGATGTAAAACATTGATAAAATTTTTCGAGATTTTTCTCAAATCGGAGAGGAGAGAGAGCTTGGAATTGTGTTGAGCATCATTGAAGAAGAGCCAGACCTTCAAGGATGAAGAAGAAGATCTGGACCTTCAATGGCAAAGAAGATGAGTGTTAGTGAAGAAGAGCTGAAGAAGAAAGGCGAGTGAAAGAGTGAAGGGACAGCGAGTGACGTACCTCAGAAAAAGCGAAAGAACTTGGAATTGTGTTGAGCATCGTTGAAGAAGAGCCCGACCTTCAAGGACGAAGGAGAAGATCTGGACCTCTAATGGCAAAGAAGATGAGCGTTAGTGAAGAAGAGCTGAAGAAGAAGGGCAAGCGAAAGAGCGAAGGGAGAGCAAGCAGTGTACCTCAGAAAAAAAGCGAGAGAGTTTGGAGAGGAAAAATGAAAGGTCATAGAGAAAAAGATGAAAATGGAAAGTGTTTTCACCTTCTCATGCGAAGGAATTCACTTTTCAAAAATAATATATAATATTTGTGTTTTCCGTTGGACAAATCTTTTTTGGAGTACCAAATGGCTGAAAATTTATAAAACACTTCCTAGTAAAATACTTTTAGTGAAACAAACATGCCCTAAGTTATCGTCTTGACAACAAAGTTGATCTCAAAAGATGCATGTTGCTTAGCTCCAATTCCTCCGATTCTCACTTTTCACTTTGCATTTCGAGAAGCCAACATTGCCACTAGATTCGACACCCTCAGATGAGCCAGATTTAGAAGACTATCTTACAAATTGCCCCATCATGGATCAATAGGCTTGATGCCCCGCGGTGTCATTGGAGAAATAAGTTTTTGTGACACCGAATGATATTAATTCAAATTCTAGTTGACTTTTTCAATGTCACCTTGAGTTTGAGGGAGGATGTTAGAGATAATTAGGATATTTTCCAATATTAGGAATAATTAGATATTTCTATTGATTTTTTGTATCTCTTGAGATTGCACAAATATCTCATTTCATTGTATATATCTTGATTGTTATACGTTACCTTTGATAGTTTCTCATAAAACCCACAAATAAGCTAATGCACTTTATTATGATATATCGAATTATACATATAATTTCCCAATTCTCTTTTCTATTTAATATTTAATTGTCTCGATTAGGAAAATGACAACATAGACAATGAGGAATTCTTGATAGAGAATTTAATAGTTCAAATGATGTTTGCGGGCATATTTGCCAGGTTTTGAGTCTATTTTGAAAATGTTAGTTTTGATTTTCAAGTTACTCTTGAGACCTCAACATTAGTATGTGAATTAGGGATGAACGGATCTATGTAATGAGAATGAACATATAATATCTATAAAAAAAATTTGTGCCGTATTCTTAAAGATTGTTCAACAATGGCAACAATTATATTGCAAGTCTATTAACATCTAAATTTTCACTCAACAATCTTTTCATTCATCTTATGAAAAACAACCAAGACTGAACACATCTATTAATAGAAGTTGATCCCTAAGTAAAGAATATTGATATTGCATAGCTTAGCATTTTACTAAAAGCATTTAGTTTTAGGATTAACATAAAGCTTTCGAAGTCATGGAACTAGAAGTTGCTTTAGGCTTGACATGAACAAGACATGCTTGCAAATTCCTTAATAGTTTACCGTGGCAAATATTTGCCTTTGAAGGATGTGTTCAACTTAGGAAAAATGTCAAAAAGACCCCAAATCATACCTAACTTTTTTCTATGATATTAAACACCCCAAATTATGCCCACTATAATATATTTACCCATAAAATTTCTCTTATTATAATATAAAAAATCATCAAATTGTACCTGTGTGATATATTTACTTTGTATTAATGTTTTGTTAGATGATTTTTCAATTAACATCTTTTTAATTTCACTTAAGTTGCATGGACGTCATGTTAACAATGTTTGCTTTCTAGTATTCATGTAGGTAGATTTTTAATAGTTCTCATTGACAGAGTTTTGATTGAGGGTAAATATGTCAAGCATGAATAAGTTTGTGATTATTGGTATCATTAAAAAAGTTTAGGATAAATATATCATGATAGAGATACTTTGAGATTTTTGGTAGCTTTTACTTTTTTTTTTTCTTTTAACTAAAATGAGTTTGGACTACTAATTTTATCCTTTCAATCAAACGGTGCTAATGATGTGCGCTTTAACATTTTGAGCATAAGGTCCTTTAACATTTTGAGCATCTTGTCAGCCATCGCACGAGTGCTTAATGGTCTCATTGAGTACTCTTGTCATGGTGGGGTTTAATTAAGACAGATAGAATCATACACTTTTAGTGGTAGGATGTGATAATAACTAGGCCATTTGCCCACTGAGGGCCACGTTCGCCAAAGTGAGTGTGCTCAAGCCCTCACTAGACTTGACATGATTGCGATATCCACGCTAGCTCCAGGATGCGAAACCCTTGCTTGGCTATGGCAAGGGTTGTGACTTCTCGCCTAGTGGCCGGTGAGGGTGTCGTGTCCTTTACCCAATGTTGGTGACCCTTGCCGTCTCTCCTTACTAGACTTGACATGATTGCGATATCCACGCTAGCTCCAGGATGCAAAACCCTTGCTTGGCTATGGCAAGGGTTGTGACTTCTCGCCTAGTGGCCGGTGAGGGTGTCGTGTCCTTTACCCAATGTCGGTGACCCTTGCCGTCTCTCCTTCCATCCCCCAAAAAAAAAGTAAAGAAAAGGAAAAAAGAATAAGAAAAAACCATATAAATAAAAAATCATTAAAATGTTATAAAAAGTGTTATGCCAGCTTTGGTCGGTTGTGCCCATAAGACGGTCAATGTCCACGTCAATAATTTTTGGCTAAAATTGATTGAATAAACTCAATTGACATAATTAAAAGGTTTAAATTTTAATTATTATAAATATAATAAATTTATAACTTTTTTGATAATATTTCCTAATAAGATGGTATAAGGTCCAAAAGGGGGGCTGCGAGAGATGATGATAAGTCCTAAAGTCAAAGATACTAATAATGAGACGTGACCCGATCAAACCGGCAAATCTAGTCGGTCAAAGTTTGAAAATTAGGGGAAAATGAAAAACAAAAAGCCGAAGAGAGAGAGAGACACAGGGACACAGTTTTTCCAAAGTAAGACAAGGGTATAGGTACGCTTTGGCGACTGTTAGAACGAGGAAGGATGATGCTTGGCAGGATTTGGACATTTCATTGCTCTCTCGTTTGCCAAAAAAAGCCATAAATAATGCACAATTACCTGGTGATCTTTCAGCATGAGAATCAAATTTTGTAAGATTCTGACTTCATTTATCACGAATACATTTAAATTATTGAATAAATTCATTAAGAAACTCAGCTTTTTATCGATGACTGATGCCCTCTCCTATATTTGAATTCTCGATTTTCAATCAGCAATTGTAATTAATTCTTTTATCATTAATCAACCTAAGTATGCCAATAAGTATGCTGACATGGGTTTTCGGTATTAACAAATGAGGATTAAGTGCACGTTCTCTAAGTTTTGTTGTTGATAGAATTTGTTCCTAACTTTTTTTATTACATGATAGGCCCTTTATCTTTCTTGATTATGCAATCAAGTCTATTTCTTACTAGCACAATTAAATTAATGACATGACATCACTGACACGTGAGTGTTAACACAAAATAATGATGTGGCTTGATGTCAATAGATCATAATAAGATAAAAAAATGAAGAGAGAAATAGAAGGGTTAGATATAATGGTTAGACCACTTGACATCGATGAAGTTCGCGCAAGGGAACCCTTTGGCATCGGGCCTGCCCAAAACCTCTCCCCCTGAAATGGTCCAGCGACTCTCTCAATCACGACGAGGGCTCGTAGCTATGGACTTCTTCATTAAACAAAAGTTGACCTTGAGAGCTCTCTGTTTTTTTTTTTTTTTTTAATCTCAATGGAAGGAAGTGACATCTACATCGTCTCACACATAAAACTTTCGAACCGATATCCATATAAAAAAAACTTTAAACTAGTAGACATACGACAAATTCATTATAAATTACTGTTTTGATTATGAAAAACCCTATACTGCACATCAGTGAAGAATTTACTTTAAATTAATTTTTGGACCAACAAAAAACCCTGAACTTGTATATTTATGATAAAATCGCCATTCGTTGGTTTTGTTAAATTGAATTAATACCATGAAAAATTATAAACCGACGAACGAAGGATAAAATTTCAAACCAGTATACTTATCAACTTTCATGTCATCTAATCCAGAAGTTTGAAGGTAAAATTTAACTAAAATTAATAGAAAATAAATTTATTATAGTTGTACTAATTTGGAATTTTGATAATTTGGATAGGTGTATCGATTGAAGATTTTTCATAGTACTAGTCTTATAAAAAAACATAGAAATTTTCCTAGGGGAAAGCATGGGGGGAGATTCACGTGCGTTGTCTTCTTCCCATAAGCCTTTCGATAAAATTTTAAAGGTTGGAATTTTCCCGAAACCGCGTCGGAGACTCGAAAGGACAAAGCGGGCCCGAGTCGACTCAATCTCTCTACGAAACTTTCGAAATTTGTCTCCACTTCACTCTCAACCACCGCCACCGCCACCGCCGCCGCCGCCGCCGCCGCCGCCGCCGCTGCAATGGGCTCCTCGGAGGCGGCGCTCCTCCGCTCCCTCCCCTCCTCCTCCTCGCCTCCCTCTCGCTTCTCTGCTCCCTCCCTCCACCGCCTTGGGCTTCAACTGCTCCAACTCCTCCGCCGCCGCCGCCACGTGCCAGTCCCTCGCCGGGTACGTCTCCCCGAACGCCACCACCCTCGCCGCCGTCCAAGCCCTCTTCGGCGTCAAGCACCTCCGCTCCATCCTCGGCGCCAACAGCCTCCCCCTCTCCACCCCCGCCAGCTTCAACGTCAGCGCCAACCAGACCGTCGTCGTCCCCTTCAACTGCTCCTGCTCCAACGCCACCGGCGTCTCCAACCGGCGCCCCGTCTACACCGTCCGGAGCGGCGACGGGCTGTACCACATTGCCCGCGAGGTCTTCTCCGGCCTGGTTGTCTACCAGGACATTCAGCAAGTGAATAGGATCGCCAATGAGAGCTTTATTGAGATTGGTCAGAAGCTGTGGGTCCCCTTGCCCTGCAGCTGCAACGACGTGGACGGCGAGGAGGTGGTCCACTACGCGCACGTCGTGGCCGCCGGGAGCTCCGTGGCGGCGATAGCGGCGCAGTTCAACGTGTCTCAGAGCACGCTGATGGACATCAACGGGATTGCCGACGTTGCGAGCCTTCAGGCCGGGCAGGTTCTTGATGTTCCTCGCAAAGGTTCTTGCCTTTTTTTTCCCATTTACATAGTCATTTTTTCATTTTTTATTGCCTCGGTTTTGAACCCTTCTTTTTGGGTCTAGAGAGTGAAGACTTTATGGGACTTTTTCGAATTGGCTCTTCGTTTTTGTTGCTGGGTTTTAGCTTTCTGTCGTGATGTGGTGAAGGAGAGAGAGTGTGCCGTGGGTGGGATCCACTTTGCATTATCAAGGAAGGAAAGCAGTGGGGCTGTTCTTCGTGATGTCCGTCTAAAATGGATGGACTTTGAATGGTTCAGATTGTATGTGGTTGGATGTTGCATGCGCCTGGTGCGTCTATAGAGGAGCTTCTCCTTATGCGATGCACTGTTCAATGGGATATTCCTCAGAATCTTAGCTGGATAAACTGTGGTCAGACATGAAGTGCCAGTTTAGATTTGGGTTGGTGGTTTTTCTTCTTCTTTTTTTTTTTTTTTTTTTTTTTTTGGGGGGGGTGGGGGAGGGAAGGAATGATTTGGGATGAAATGTTTCTAAAAGAGGTATGCATCAGCAGTGACCGTAGTCAACATACGGGGTACGAGAAAATTGGATAGGATTTGGTGTGTGTGTTTTTCTGCTTGTGCTTTTGCTTTACGGGTATTGATCTTGTGTGAAAAATCTCTGCCAGAACTAGCTTGTATTTGAGTGAAGTAAGATGAGTGAGTTTGGCTCGATTGGATGTATCTTTGAGTTTTTGGATCGATTCTCTCGATGATTGTGTTTGAATGATTAGATTTATTGATAGAATTATAGGGTAAGACCAGGACATGATGGCGGGGCCTTGCAGGGCCTCCCCACCATGTGATCTGCGCGAATAATGTCGGCTAGTAGTGAGCTGCAAATTATTCAGCTGGTCCCTACTCAAATTCTGATCTGACCTCCAGGGGGGCTTCTCCAGAAATTATGATAGAACTATATGATATCCTATATAAATTTAAAATTGTTGTAACTTGTATCTCCGCGATTTTAATAGTTGTATTTGGTCATTGTCTCTTTTGATGTCATCGAAATTAAGGATGTGATATCTGGTTCACATCTTTGTGTGTTTTTTATAAGAAGGATAAAATGACATCATATCCTGGTGAAGGCCTTTTTTTTTTTAGGGGGGTGGGGGGAGAGGGGTGGGGTTCCTTATTTTCCTATTCCTTGGATTGCTTCTCCTTTAGGAAGAGATTTTAAGGAACTTGGCTGAAATTTGGCTATTGCTTCTAAGCATGGAAGTTTAGTGGAGGAAGACAGAGAGGAGAGAGGAAACTGGGACTTTCTAAAGAGGCCCCATTATTTGCTTATGCCAATTCTATCAAGTCTTTAACATTGAAGATCTAGTTTAACTCAGAATTCAAGTGTGATGCCTGAATGTGCAAAAGTGGTTCTCCCCATGATGCAGTTCTCTGCCAAGAACAGTTCTGTTGACTTGTTTCCATTCAACAGATCGGCTCTATGATTTGATCTTGAGGAGATTAATGGCTTAACAATGGAAGCAATTGGCTTAAGCTTTCTTCGATGATTGATAATCGACACAGAGAGTATGACAATCTAATGTCCCCCTTATTTGCCACATTATGCTTTTTGGTTAGACTCTGCATGAAGGTACTTGTTCTAAGTAACATTAGCATAGTTTATGAATTGGCAATTCTGATCGATACTATTAAGCTTCATGACCCACCACCATTATGATTTAAGATTTAATTGCCAGACGCTGTGTAGATAGTTCTTGACCTGCCAACATTATGTTTTGAGATTCAATTGCCAGATGTCATATAGATAGTTTGTGATGCTTCCTGCCTGTGCTTTTCCATTGTTTCAACACTAGTGAGTTTGATTTTTTCTGGTAATCTCGTACTCCAATCTTTAACAGCAATACTGATGAATTCTCTGATTCTGTATGCAGCTTGTTCATCTGCAATAAGGAATGACTCGCTGGACTCCTATTTACACGTTGCTAATGGAACTTATGTCTTCACCGCTAACGATTGTGTGATGTGCACCTGTGACGCAGCAAATAACTGGACGTCAGTATTACCATTCTAGAATTTCTTTAGATCACGTCCTCCTTTTGGACAATCTTCTATTAATTCTTCTCTTTCCAAACAATCTCTCAGAATTTATGATTCATTTCCCTATACATGAACAGATTACGTTGCCAGCCATCCCAGCTTAAGCCATCTAATCAGTCGGCTTGCCCCTCAATGCAATGTGAGGGTTCAAATTTACTCCTGGGCAACTCAACTTCGACATCTTGTAACCACACGTCCTGTGCCTATGCTGGTTATATGAACCAGACTATTCTAACAGTGCTTGTCAACGATAACACTTGTCCAGGTACACACTCGAAATTCATGATGACTATGAAGTAATGAACCTGATGAAGAGATCACTTCACCTACCCCATAGTATGCATTTGTTTCGAATAGCTCACTAAAAGCTTTATAACACTTTAATATACCTGTTATTCTTAATTTGATCCTTGATTTTTCCTATAAGTTTTTACTATAAAAGCTGGAAAAAATTAATATTTCGACAAAAATACTGGACTGTACTTTTTCCCAAGTTGATGTAAAAGTCCTCTGTCTAGAGCTTTGTTTGCATTGTTTTGGATATGCACCATGGCCACAAGTTTTTTCTGTTGCAATGCACTGCATGTCTTTAGATTTGCCAAAATATAAAATATAATTGCACACATGAGCTAAAAATGATAGAACTTGCTGCTGGAATCAATTGTTATATAGAATTGTTGATTATCCCTATGGCCGACTGTTAGCAATGAGGTCGAACTGTCTACTCTTTATACTTTCTTCGTCTGTAAATTACTGGAACATCTGTCATTGTGATTTGTAGTCCACTACCTATACTTCCCTAATATTTTGGGGGCTTGTTTTGTAAACAGTTTCAAATAGCTTCGCCATGAAGGACAGTTTCCGGGCATTTAGCTGGAACTTCTTCCTGATTTTGATCTTGCCCCTGCTCTCTTTCCATCATATTCAGTGATGACATTTGTATCAAAGACTGTCACTCTCGATGCTTACTTCTATGTCTGTCACCTTCAATACACGCCGGTACGTCTGTAAGTGTTGCGCATGTCACAGAGATGTGAGGTGCCTGTTTTATCCTTTGGCGCTTCTGTACCATAGAATTGTAGCTTCCCTTGTTCCAATGGAAAAATTCGATTCTTCTTTTTGGGGGTTCCATTCTTAGATGGCTAGAATGTTTGCTAGTTTAGATGGCCTGGAGTTGTGCAATGTTGAAACTCTATTGCACCTTCAAGAATTTGATGTTGTTGTTGCCAATGTGTCCAGACTTGTGATTTTTTTTCTCTTTTCATTTTCTGCAATGGCAACGTAAGCGATTTTCCTGTTCAATTTGAATCCCCGTTCCAATTGTCCTCTGCGATGACTGAAGCACGTCTAACTAGGTTCTAGTGAGTACTTGATTTCTTCCTGTAGCTCATACGAGAAGTGCTTGACTATTTCAATTTCTCCTCTCCTCTCCATCATATGTCTACACCT
The DNA here is from genome assembly GCF_016545825.1 of Eucalyptus grandis. Classification (NCBI taxonomy): domain Eukaryota; kingdom Viridiplantae; phylum Streptophyta; class Magnoliopsida; order Myrtales; family Myrtaceae; genus Eucalyptus; species Eucalyptus grandis. The sequence continues at coordinate 38,016,058 of NC_052618.1, forward strand.
TTAATTCATGTTACTGTCATGGAAGGATCGTACAAAAAGTGATGGAAACTTGATTGAAAATTATCTCATTGTAGGAGTCGGTTTGAGGTTGTAGATCAATGGTTGAATCCTCAAATTTAGGGCAAGCTAGAATTTTGTGCTCCAAGAGCAATCATAGATTATTTAGTGCAAAATATGATTTCACATCAGTAAGAGAAGGGGAAGAAAGTTTGCTGAACATGGAATACAAAGGGGAAAAATGATGATAAACGCACATTTCATCTTCATGGAGAGACATAATCTGTTGGGCCATAAGGCTCAAACAGCTCAGCAAAGAATCCCTTCTTTCTCTTAGAGTTCCATCCCATGTCTCTGCACAGTTGATCATTGTACCAAATGTGAAGTGCAGCAATGCATGATCTTCTGTAGTATGGACCTGAAGATCGCTTCATGTACTTGTCCCACTCTTCTATATCCTCCTCCATCCCCTTAATGGAAGGTAGCTTGAACGTACCTGCGAGAAGCTCGGCTAGCCACCGGCACCGTATCTCCGATGTGTACAAGTTTGCAGCACTTTCTGAGAACCCGATCGCTGCTAGTTGGGGAATTCGGGGATGAATGCATTCTCTGAGCGGATGTGATCACATAATTTAGTCCATGACAGCAACCATAGAGAAATAACACAGGCTACTCATCTTTTGGCTGAACTTTCCAAAGCAAAAAGTGCACAGTTTCATGCTTAAAAGTTTTCCAGCTATAATTTTTGCAAAGAAAAAGTGTTGAGATGAACGATGAGAAACCAAAGACATTCCCAGGAAAGAAAAAAGGACGAATAAATAGACAAAATTTTCTCTAAATATGAAGACAAAAAGCATTCCTAAAACCAAATGCACCTAAATCTCCATGAGAACCCAGAACACAGGATCAGATTAGCTTATAGCAGGAGGGAATTCTAGGGCAATACCTGTATAGTGGAACTATTGAATTAGGAGATCCAGATAAGCAGTCCTGAAACAGTTGCGACTCAAACAAATCTATGAGCTTCTTTTCGCCCCTAAACCCAGTCGCGAGGATGACCAAGTCTGAATTCAGAGGCTCGACCTCTCCATCGATTGAAATCCCGTTCTTGCAGAATCCGAATGCTGGGGCCTTCTTCAAGATTATGCTTCCCTCTTGCACCCTGTCGTAGAACTTTTCAGGTACGGTCGAGATCAAGCAGGAGCTGATTTCTTGAAGGAAACTGTGTTTTGGCACCATCCCGAACTTCTTCAACCGAAGCTTTCGCTTTATGTGGCTTTCAACAAACTTGGAAATCGCCCATCTCTGTCATTGAAGTGGATCGTATTACACGAACAGCATGTAACAGCTAATGAATTTAATCATATGATGCACTTAATCTGAATAATTTCGAATTCAAATTTATTACTCCACGTGGATAATTCTGAATCCAAGTTTCTGTGGCCAAAATTACTGGCTCGATATTACTAAATGGTGAAAGAAATTCCCTTGCAGATCTAATTAAGAAGGCGCCTATATCACTGTAGGCGGACAAATCGACATTTGTTTGGAAAGAACAAATCACTGTGATGAGAAGTTTCAAGAGATCTATCTCGTCGCGTACCAGGGGCGATAAAAGCGTGGCCAAGAGGCTCAACAACAAGCCCTCTCTGGGCTTATGCACGAGGAGCTCTGAGAAGCGGGTGAGGTAGAGAAGTGCGAGAGGCACGCCCCACGGTAGATAATCCGGCACGTTCCAGTGTTCCGTTTTGTACAGCACCGTACAAGGTCGCTCCACTCCTGCAGGGCAAAAATTTCAACCAAAAGGAAGTTGCCACAAATCCACTCTTGTCAAAATGCCGGAGCTGGAGGAGAGGCTTGCACACGGTGAAGAAAACGTAATGCTGCGATGACTAGGCTTCAGTTCAAGGAATGTCGGGATTCAGGGGTTTCGCACTTACCATTGACAGTTGAGCACTCCATGGCAATGTCCAATGCGGATTTCTGCAGCCCGACGACCACCACTCTCTTGCCACTGACGAACTCCTTCGCAGCTTGGTAGTCCATAGCTGCGTAGTCCATGGAGTGGATCACCTTGCTATGGAACGCCTCCGGGCCTCTGTTCGGTGGAAACTCCGGTATGTTCGGAATGCCACTGAATCGCCCGACACAAAGAATCACAAAGTCCACTTCATACGTCTGTCATTGACATTAGATGGTAAGGTATAGAAACTAAGAAATTGCTGTCGAGCAATCGTTAACACAAAATGGAAATGAAAATTGTAACGGATTGCCGGTCTAAATAGATATTGGCATGAGACAGTAACATGAAACTGCATTAAGAAGAGTGCAATAACAGGAAGCATACGTCTACCTCAGTTTCAAGGCTCAGACAATCCTGCGCTCTGATCTTCCACTTCCCACCCGAGCTGAATGGCCTGCCGTCACCGCCCCACAGGCTCCATGACTGCATCGCCTCATCAGGTGGCCCCTCGTACCTGATGCTAAGGACCCTGGTGCCGAACTTGATGTGCTTAGGCAGGTCGAAGTGGTGGGCATATGACTTGATGTACCCGAGCACTTGATGTGTATCGGGGAAATCCTCGGCGACCGAGTCCGGCCATGGGAAGTCCGAGAACTGGTAGGCTGGTTTTGGGGTCTGGAGCTTCGTGGTCTCCACGGTCTTTGTCCAGACTCCTCCAATGCCGGCTTCGGACTCGAAGACGATGGGGTGGAGGCCCTTAGAGAGGGTGTATTTGCAGGCTAGGAGGCCGCTGATCCCAGCACCAACTATGGCTATCCTTTTAGTATCCATCTCACTTTGTTCAAATGGCTTTTCCTGTTCTGGAGAGAACTAGGTATATATATATATATATATAATCAAAGGTCTAATGATGTTGGGTGGAAATGCACTAAGAAAATTGATTTGAAACCAACCACCCATCTGTCGGTTTCTCCTGAAACAGTTCTTCAGGGAAATATGATTTTACGTGTTTCACTTGCCTTTACCAATGCTCGGTCCGGCATTAGCATAGCTTGGGGAACATTATGTGCCTAATTCAACGCATATTGGCAGCCATCGTCTTTGAACCGACCTCTTGACTAGCATCACTTTTTTACCTTTAGAAAATCATCTTGAAACTGTAGAGTACATGGCAAGCTGTCTATTTCTTCATCAATATAGTGTTTACCCGGATTGACTTGAGGACAGAATTAGACTTTCGAATGTATTGCCTAATAATCCACAACAGTTTTATTTAAATATTTTAATAAAAACTGTGTGTTTGTTTTGGAGAAAAATTCATGTAAAAGATGATGCTTTGCAGGAAACCATTTTGTAGAAAAAAGTGTTTTTTCGAACTTTATACATGCATATTTTCTTAATTATAAATGATAACCCAGGTGGATTAACGGGACTGCATTTCTTATTTTAACGTGTTGGTGCTCGCATGCTCGACATCCCCCAAGCTTCCCTCTATATATTTCTCTTCCTTAAAAGGAGGGAATACCTTTTCAAAGTTTAAATTTAACTAGGATGAAGCATTTTAAGGATTGCTTAGGTCCAATTGGATGAGTAATTGCAAGTTATACGTCCCATATCAATTTGGTAAGACCCATGTTTGCTTTGCTTTTTATAATTTACTCAAATAATACTGTTTACAGAGTATTTCCTTTGCCGTGAGGAAAAAATTGACTCTGTAAAGTGAAACCTTGAGCTCTAACTCTTTAACTAGAGAGAGACAATATTTTTGTAATGTGCAATTGAACTCAATAATCAAGTGATATAAGATCACACTTTAACACCTCATTTGAAGTGCAAATCAAACTAAAGTCGTATACAAGAAGGTACATAGAATTGAACAAAGGGGAGTCATAAATGCCCAAAAACCCGAGATATAAAGGACTCGAAAGCCCGATTTTAATACTATGTTAAAAATTTCAACTAAAAGGTAAATATATCATACAGCAAGATAAAATGTAAATATAAGAGACAAAAGGAATCTCCCAGATACGCCAAGTGGTGACGTACTTTGACCGATCTTATCTTCCTCGGAGATAAATCGCTGTCTCTACGTATCTTTCGTCTTCTTATATTTCAAGGTAAACTTCTTCTCTTTCCAGGCGATCTTCTATGCACAAACAAGAACCAGAAAAGAATGAAAAGAGAAAAGAGGAAAGCGGCCCATCGACGTCACTGCTGGTGGCATCGCCGCCGGTCGAAGCTTATCGATGGAAGAATTTATTATTGCAGAGCTTGATTCCATACCGACGTGGGACCATATGGAAAGAGCAAGATAATGTTTTCTTTTTCATATTTCCATTTGACTTTTGTGTTCCCAACAAAATCTGACCCTGATCCATTTCCGAAGATGATATCCAAATGCTGCAACAGTTTTGGGAACACTTTTGTGTTCCCAACAAAATCTGACCCTGATCATATCTATATGATCGTGCTGTCGAGATGCGCGAGAACCCTTCTGTGACTCTCGTGAAGCGAAGCCGTCGAGATGCGCGAGAATACCAGTCCTCACCACCCGACTATGAAAACTATGAAAACTCTATTAATACGTGACTATCGAGGCGTACTTCGTAAAACATAAATTAAGACCAAGAAGGAAGAAAAAGGAAGTGAAGAACAAGAACGATGAAGATGTATTTTAGAGGCAAATTCTAATCTTCTTATTTTCATCCTTGTACATGTGTAAATTTACAATATAAAATATAAGAATAGCATAAAGAATAAACAAGATTACAATATGATTATAATTTCCTACTTTATCTCCGAGCATCTTTGATTGAATCAATTAAGATGAAGGTCAAGGATAAAATCGTATTTATCTTTAATACTCCCTCTTAAGTTAGTGCATAGATATCTTGGATGTCCAACTTGTCAAGTGAGCTGTAAAAAATCCTATTTGATGCAGCCTTCGTTAGTATATCCGCCAGTTGATCTTCCGATTTTACATACAGAAACCAAAGAACCTTGGTATCCAGGTTCTACTTAATGAACAAGATTATGAGAAGTACCTCAGTGTGATCTACCTCAATGTGTTTTTTATGGTCATGTTGAACAAGATTATGAGATATACCGATGGTTGCGCAGAACAACCTCATCTCAAAGATAGGAGCATAACCGAGTTCCATCATTAATCTCTTAGGCCATAGAAGTTCGCAAAGACCTTTGTGCATCCCCCTAAATTCTGCTCTGCACTTGACAATGCTACCACCTTTTACTTCTTGCTCCTCTAAGTAATTAAGTTTCCTCCTACAAAAGTGAAATATCCAAGTCGACCTCCCAGCCCCGTTAGCATCCATAAACCCCTCAATTTCAAGGTGCCCATTTCAGAAAACGAATTCCTCTTCTTGGAGGCCCCTTCAATTAGTGAAGTATTCTTATCATAGCATCCATATGAACTTCAATTAGGGCATGCATCACAGTATAAGCAATATCAGGTCGAGTATGTGACAAATAAATTCATTTTCCTACCAACCTTTAATACATTTTTTTGTTAGTCAGTACCTGATTTGGATACTCCCCAAATCTATGGTTTTGCACAATTGGAGTGTATGCAGATTTACAATCTAGCATCTCCACTTCCACTAACAAGTCCAACACGTACTTCATTTGCGAGAGAAATATTCCACCTTTAAATTGTGCCACTTCTATTCCTAGGAAGTACCTTAATCCCCCAATTTTTTTCATCTTAAACTCCAAGAATTTTCTCTTTTGGAGTTTAGAGATTTCCTATGTATCATCCCTGCAATAATCATATCGTTAACATAGATAATTGGTATAGTTATCTTTCCTAACAACATCTTAAGAACAATATGTGATTTGCACCACGCTAAATGTACCCCCTTTTCTTCATTGCCACATTGAACCGATTGAACCAAGCATGGGGTGACTGTTTCAACTCGTATAGAGATTGTTCTAGCTTGCAGACCACCCCACACTGTGAAGGAAAACTATACCTTGATGGAATGTCCATATAAATTTCTTCTTCCAGATCGCCATGAAGGAACGCATTATTGACATCAAACTGGTGCAATGGCTAGTCTAGATTCACCACTAGAGAAGTAAAACCTAAACATTGTTGAGCTTTACGACAAGGGAAAATGTCTCTTGATAGTCTACCCTATATGTCTTCGTGTATCCCTTCGGTACTAGCTTTGCTTTGTATTTCTTGACGGAACCATCCCCTTTATATTCAACCATTAAAACCCATTTGCACCCCACCATCTTCTTCCCTTCAGGCAACTCTACCAATTTCTAAAGTCTTGTTCTTTTGCAACGCCTCCATTTCCTCCTCCTTTGCTTGAACCCACTTTGGGTCTTCCAAAGGCTTTTGCATCCTAATTGGGATGTGAATTGAAGAAACATTCAACAAAAATGCTTTTAGTGGTTTTGATAGTCTCCTTGTTAAAACATAGTTTGCAATAGGGTACTTAGATCTTTTCCCCTAAGCATCCATTGAGTACCGGTCAGGAGGCTTGCCCCTATTATACCTATCAAGTAACTTATATTCCATAGATATATCAGAATCATCAAGCAAATAAGACATAGTAGTAGGAGAAGTCACCTCAAGAATATCCTCAGAAGATGAATTCAAATTCGAATATTGAAGAGGGAGAAGTTGTTCTTGTATATTTGGTTCTTATACATCCCTAATTGCCGATTGTGGAGCTTGCTCATTTTCACCATTTTTTGGTGGTTGCTTTCCATTTTTCAGCGGCATTCCCACCGGTTGCTACTCATTTTCGGGCTGCACCTCTTGCGTTCCTCTTGTCCTCTAGACATGACACCACCCACTTGCCACCAATTCACACTTTCTTCCTATATTTCCCCTTGAAAGGAAGAATTGGTGCCAAGATAATTTTTTTTTTTAACTCAACAAAACATGACATCTATTGTCACATAGTTCTTTTGGTAGCTAGGTGATAGCAGCGATAACCTTTCTGATGTGTACTATATCCCAAGAAAATACATTGAGCAAGATAAGGATCAAGTTTGGTCCGGTGAATCTTTGAAATATGGATATAACCGACACACCCAAACACCTAAGGTGAAACAAACAAGACAGTTGGCAAGGTAGCATGTGTAGACAGTACTTGTAGAGGTGTCTTGAAATCCAGTACCTTGGATGACATTCGATTTTGGAGGTGAACATATGTCGCAACTGCATTGTCCCAAAAGCATTTAGGAACGCGACCTTTGGTGAGAAGGGCACAAGTGATCTCTAAGATGTGTTTTTGCTCCGCTACTCCATTCTATTGTGGTGTCCGAAAACATGATGTCTCATGCAGTATAGGTCATGTTCCTAAAAATATTCCTTAGGTTGTGCATTAATGTGCTCTTCACCATTATCACTTCTCAAAATTTGTAACTTCCCACTAGATCGTGTTTGCACCATTTAATGAAACACTCGAAAAATATTAACCACCTCATCCTTGTGTTCCAAAAAATAGAGCCAAGTCATTATGATGTGATCATCCATAAATATAACAAACCAACATCTTCCGGAAACTGCAGATCGGGAGAAGGCCCCAAATATCAAATGGACTAAGGAAAACACAACACTACTCTTATTCAAATTGATTAGAAATGGCATGTAATGGCTTTTAGCCAATATACAAGTCTGACATTGAAAAATTGAATATGATAAATTAGAAAACTACTTCAGGAAGTAAATGGCTCATATAGTCAAATGAAGGATGCCCCAATCGGCAATGCCATAGCCAAATCTGCTTCCCCTTTAATCTAATAAGCGTCGCACCTAGTGCACCCTCCCAAAACTAAAGTCATTCAAGTAATAGAGCCCCCCACTTAGTATCACGTCCCTTTGTGAAAATATCAAAGTAGCACAATTAAGATCTTTAGCCGCCTGCCCCACTGATATTAATTTTTGTGGACAACGATGGCATAAGTAAAGTGTTCAGTAAAGATATAGAAGGGAAATAGCAACGGTTATAGTGTCTTTTATTGGATATATAATCCCATTAGCATTTGAAATATTCTGCCACATTGATTTAGTAAGACTGACAAAATCATCTATTGTGAAGGTCATTTGATCTGTAGCACTTGAATCAATAATCCATCGACTACATTTATTCTGAGAGTTACTAATGAAATCATGAGCATAATTACCTTCACATCCAGTGGTTGACTTCCTGTTCGGTTTTACCTATGCTATTAGTGATAGCTAAGTTTCCCTTTTCCACCATTCGCTGCACTCTTTGCTTGTTTGCGTGCCTTCACCTCCTTCCACCAATCAGGATACCCAATCAATTTGAAACATGTTTCTTGGGTATGCTTCACACTCCCACAATTGGAGCAGCCACCAACTCTTGTTGAGGAAGATTTGCTTCACAGTGCTCCACTTGGTTGACCTCCACTTGTCAAACCACCTCACTTTGTCATTTGTAAAGCCGACATTTGTCAAGTTCGGTAAAAGGTCTGTGGTCCTACCTTACTTCCTCAAGATACCATAGCTGCAGACGAGTGTGTGGTATCTTTGTGTGCCAGCATCACACTCTGTCGTATGTCCTCCCATCGAACATGAGTATAGGCCTTCTCAACTATGGGAAAAGGCTGCATTTGAAGCTCATTCGCTTGAACTTTATCCAAGTAGTCATCCACATATCAAGGGAGATGTAGGCCCGATCTTCCTAAATAGCTGAATTATATTGCTTGATATCGATAGGGCAAACCATCGGATTTGGGTGGCGGAAGCCAATCTCGCCACGAACCTTGCAAACCATTGTAATAAGTCTTAGTAGGTCCTCTAGATGTCTCATCCTAGTCACATGTTGTTTAAGATCATAAACCTAGGATGCATCAATTCCATCAAAAAGGAGGTAGCAATTGAATCCCAACCTTTGTGGTTGGGAATTGGATAAAATTCCCAATCAAGGCGGGTTCCATCAAGTTTATCAACCATCCCTTCACTATGGAGTCCCCATTTTCCATTTGCGAAATTCGGGATCAATAGGTTTAGGCTAAGGAAGGTCTCCATTGATATTTTGCCATTTATCTTTCCTTGAGATGTACATCTTGACAACTTGGGGCCATAAACAATAATTGGTCCCATCCAACTTTATTGAAATTTGTGGTGGCTCAAAATCTCCTTTATTCAATTCATCAAATCCTCCAAAAAAGCAATGGTAGGATTGGAGGTCTCTCCTTGCCCCTAATGAGGCACCATATCACCATGGCCTGACATAGCTTCAGGTCACTCTCCTAGACGGTTCTCCAACGGAATCAAGCTACTACCGTCTACATTGGCGCATGGAGTAGTGACGATCTGGGTCGTGACGATTTGGGCAAAGATGTTGCTACTTGGGACAAGTTGGAGTAGTGTTGGTCTACGTGGCGTCGGTGTGAGGATCAAAGCGATGTCAAACTAACTTCCCTTAGATTGACGTTGGTCAAATTGTGGCACAAGAAAGCTTACGATAGTGGTGTGACTCGAAAGTAAGTATGGTGAGTCTGGTTAGTAATGGAGGGGCAATTGCAATGGCACGGTAATCAGAACAGTGTGGCGGCGGCGATAACATCATTATGTTTTGAGATTCAATTGCTAGATGTCATATAGATAGTTTGTGATGCTTCCTACTTGTGGCTTTCCATTGTTTCAACACTAGTGAGTTTGATTTTTTCTGGTAATCTCGTACTCCAATCTTTAACAGCAATACTGATGAATTCTCTATTCCGTATGCAGCTTGTTCATCTCGCAATAAGGAATGACTCGCTGGACTCCTATTTACATGTTGCTAATGGAACTTATGTCTTCACTGCTAACAATTGTGTGATGTGCACTTGCGACGTAGCAAATAACTGGACGTCAGTATTACTATTCTAGAATTTCTTTAGATCACATCCTTCTTGTGGACAATCTTCCATTAATTCTTCTCTTTCCAAACAATCTCTTAGAATTTATGATTCATTTCCCTATACATGAATAGATTACGTTGCCAGCCATCCCAGCTTAAGCCATCTAATCAGTCGGCTTGCCCCTCAATGCAATGCGAGGGTTCAAATTTACTCCTGGGCAACTCAACTTCGACATCTTGTAACCGCACAACCTGTACCTATGCTGGTTATATGAACTAAACTATTCTAACAGTGCTCGTCAATGATAACACTTGTCCAGGTACACACTCAAAATTCATGATGGCTATGAAGTAATGAACTTGATGAAGAGATCACTTCACCTATCCCATAGTACGCATTTGTTTTGAATAGCCCACTAAAAGCTTTATAACTATTGGAAATGGTGATCCATTTTCTAGAATCTCCTAGAGTTGCTAAACTTCTAGAATTCCCTAGATGAAGTTTCTGGAAGAAAGAGAAAAATGTAGAAGCACATGTGTAGATCTCTCTAGAAGAAGAGAGGATAAACTACAATCTAAAACTCTCTAGATTAAGCCAAAGTGGACAACATTCTACACAAATCTAGAATGTTGGTAGAGCACCCTATAAATAGGAAAGAGGGAGAGCATAGTAGAACAACAAATGTAAAAAGAGTGAAGGGAGCTAACCATAAAAACCACTAGCTCCCTCACCAACACCTCCTTCAACTATTGTAAAATTATTTTCATAAACTAGTTGAATTATCTTTGTCCCATAATTTCCTATCCTTGTCCATTCTCTACAAACTGTATCATACACTTGCACACACCATTAATAAAAAACTATAACTAATACCAAAACCATGCTTCCGCACGCTCACATCCAAATATTTTTAACATGGTATCAGAGCCACGTCTTTGGTTGGAATTGGGTGTTGTCCTACCTACCCATTCCTAAAACTACCCTTCCAAATACCCATAAACTAAACCATGGCCAACCCAACCTCATCCTCATTTCCCATTCCCATTTTTGATGGGAACAACTATGATTTTTGGAGCATAAAAATGACTACATTCTTGATGGCCCAAGACTTATGGGACATCGTGGAAAAAGGTTGCGAGGCTCCACTAGAAGGTGCACGTGTTTCGAAGGATCAACTACAAAATGATGCAAGGGCGCTATATTTTATCCAACAAGCGCTCTCGAAAACTGTATTTCCAAGAATTATTGGAGTGAGGACTGCAAAAGAGGCTTGGGATATACTACGAGAAGAATTTCAAGGATCGGAAAAGGTATGCACTATTCGCCTTCAAACTCTAAGAAGAGATTTTGAGAATTCTAAAATGAAAAATTATGAGACCGTACAAGAATATGGTGGAACGAAGACGGAATAAAAGACATGAGACAAACTACAATATCCGAAGTATCCCGAAAATGGATCAAGGGGGAGTGTTGGAAATGGTGATCCATTTTCTAGAATCTCCTAGAGTTGCTAAACTTCTAGAATTCCCTAGATGAAGTTTCTGGAAGAAAGAGAAAAATGTATAAGCACATGTGTAGATCTCTCTAGAAGAAGAGAGGATAAACTACAATCTAAAACTCTCTAGATTAAGCCAAAGTGGACAACATTCTACACAAATCTAGAATGTTGGTAGAGCACCCTATAAATAGGAAAGAGGGGAGAGCATAGTAGAACAACAAATGTAAAAGAGTGAAGGGAGCTAACCATAAAAACCACTAGCTCCCTCACCAACACCTCCTTCAACTATTGTAAAATTATTTTCATAAACTAGTTGAATTATCTTTGTCCCATAATTTCCTATCCTTGTCCATTCTCTACAAACTGTATCATACACTTGCACACACCATTAATAACAAACTATAACTAATACCAAAACCATGCTTCTGCACGCTCACATCCAAATATTTTTAACAATAACACTTTAACATACCTGTTATTCTTAATTTGATCCTTGATTTTTCCTATAAGTTTTTACTATAAAAGCTGGAAAAAATTAATATTTTGACAAAAATACTGGACTGTACTTTTTCCCAAGTTGATGCAAAAGCCCTCTGTCTAGAGCTTTGTTTGCATTGTTTTGGATATGCACCATGGCCACAAGTTTTTTCGGTTGCGATGCACTGCATGTCTTTAGATTTGCCAAAATATAAAATATAATTGCACACATGAGCTAAAAATGATAGAACTTGCTGCCGGAATCAATTGTTTTATAGAATTGTTGATTATCCCTATGGCCGACTGTTAGCAATGAGGTCGAATTGTCTACTCTTTATACTTTCTTCACCTATAAATTACTGGCACGTCAGTCATTGTGATTTGTAGTCCACTACCTATACTTCCCTAATATTTTAGGGGCTTGTTTTGTAAACAGTTTCAAATAGCTTCGCCATGAAGGACAGTTTTCGGGCATTTAGCTGGAACGTCTTCCTGATTTTGATCCTGCCCCTGCTCTCTTTCCATCATATTCAGTGATGACATTTGTATCAAAGACTGTCACCCTCGATGCTTACTTCTATGTCTGTCACCTTCAATACACGCCGGTACGTCTGTAAGTGTTGCGCATGTCACAGAGATGTGAGGTGCCTGTTTTATCCTTTGGCACTTCTGTACCATAGAATTGTAGCTTCCCTTGTTCCAATGGAAAAATTCGATTCTTCTTTTTGGGGGTTCCATTCTTAGATGGCTAGAATGTTTGCTAGTTTAGATGGCCTGGAGTTGTGCAATGTTGAAACTCTATTGCACAAACTCTATTGCACCTTCAAGAATTCGATGTTGTCGTCGCCAATGTGTCCAGACTTGCGATTTTTTTTTTTTTATTCATTTTCTGCAATGGCAACGTATGCGATTTTGCTGTTCAATTTGAATCCCCATTCCAATTGTCCTCTGCGATGACTCAAGCACGTATAACTAGGTTCTAGTGAGTACTTGATTTCTTCCTGTGGCTCATACGAGAAGTGCTTGACTATTTCAATTTCTCCTCTCCATCATATGTCTACACCTTTAATTCATGTTATTGTCATGGAAGGATCGTACAACTTAAAGTGATGGAAACTTGATTGAATCGTATCTCATTGTAGGAGTTGGTTTGAGGTTGTAGATCAATGGTTGAATCCTCAAATTTAGGGCAAGCTAGAATTTTGTGCTCCAAGAACAATCATAGATTATTTAGTCCAAAATATGACTTCACATCAGTAAGAGAAGGGGAAGAAAGTTTGCTGAACATGGAATACAAAGGGGAAAAATGATGATACACGCACATTTCATCTTCATGGAGAGACATAATCTGTTGGGCCATAAGGCTCAAACAGCTCAGCAAAGAATCCCTTCTTTCTCTTAGGGTTCCATCCCATGTCTCTGCACAGTTGATCATTGTACCAAATGTGAAGTGCAGCAATGCATGATCTTCTGTAGTATGGACCTGAAGATCGCTTCATGTACTTGTCCCACTCTTCTATATCCTCCTCCATCTCCTTAATGGAAGGTAGCTTGAACGTACCTGCGAGAAGCTCGGCTAGCCACCGGCACCGTATCTCTGATGTGTACAAGTTTGCAGCACTTTCTGAGAACCCGATCACTGCTAGTTGGGGAATTCGGGGATGGATGCATGCTCTGATCGGATGTGATCACATAATTCAGTCCATGACAGTAACCATAGAGAAATAACACAGGCCACTCATCTTTTGGCTGAACTTTCCAAAGCAAAAAGTGCACAGTTTCATGCTTACAAGTTTTCCAGCTATAATTTTTGCAAAGACATTCTCAGAAAAAGTGTTGAGATGAACGATGAGAAACCAAGGACATTCCCAGGAAAGAAAAAAGGACGAATAAATAGACAAAATTTTCTCTAAATATGAAGACAAAAAGCATTCCCAAAACCAAATGCACCTAAATCTCCATGAGAACCCAGGACACAGGATCAGATTAGCTTATAGCAGGAGGGAATTCTAGGGCAATACCTGTATAGTGGAACTATTGAATTAGGAGATCCAGATAAGCAGTCCTGAAACAGTTGCGACTCAAACAAATCTAGGAGCTTCTTTTCGCCCCTAAACCCAGTCGCGAGGATGACCAAGTCTGAATTCAGAGGCTCGACCTCTCCATCGATTGAAATCCCGTTCTTGCAGAATCCGAATGCTGGGGCCTTCTTCAAGATTATGCTTCCCTCTTCCACCCTGTCATAGAATTTTTCGGGTACGGTCGAGATCAAGCAGGAGCTGATTTCTTGAAGGAAACTGTGTTTTGGCACCATCCCGAACTTCTTCAACCGAAGCTTTCGCTTTATGTGGCTTTCAACAAACTTGGAAATCGCCCATCTCTGTCATTGAAGCGGATCGTATTACACGAACAGCATGTAACAGCTAATGAATTTAATCATATGATGCACTTAATCTGAATAATTTCGGATTCAAATTTATTACTCCACGTGGATAATTCTGAATCCAAGTTTCTGTGGCAAAAATTACTGGCTCAATATTACTAAATGGTGAAAGAAATTCCCCTTGCAGATCTAATTAAGAAGGCGCCTATATCACTGTAGGCGGACAAATCGACATTTGTTTGGAAAGAACAATCACTGTGATGAGAAGTTTCAAGAGATCTATCTCGTCGCGTACCAGGGGCGATAAAAGCGTGGCCATGAGGCTCAACAACAAGCCCTCTCTGGGCTTATGCACGAGGAGCTCCGAGAAGCGGGTGAGATAGAGAAGCGCGAGAGGCACGCCCCACGGTAGATAATCCGGCAGGTTCCAGTGTTCCGTTTTGTACAACACCGTACAAGGCCGCTCCACTCCTGCAGGACAAAAATTTCATCCAAAAGGAAGTTGCCACAAATCCACTCTTGTCAAAATGCCGGAGCTGGAGGAGCGGCTTGCACACAGTGAAGAAAATTTAATGCTGCGACGACTAGGCTTCAGTTTAAGGAATGTTGAAATTCAGGGATTTCGCACTTACCATTAACAGCTGAGCACTCCATGGCAATGTCCAATGCGGATTTCTGCAGCCCGACGACCACCACTGTCTTGCCACTGACGAACTCCTTCGCAGCTTGGTAGTCCATAGCTGCGTAGTCCATGGAGTGGATCACCTTGCTATGGAACGCCTCCGGGCCTCTGTTCGGTGGAAACTCCGGTATGTTCGGAATGCCACTGAATCGCCCAACACAAAGAATCACAAAGTCCACTTCATACGTCTGTCATTGTCATTAGATGGTAAGGTATAGAAACTAAGAAATTGCTACCGAGCAATCATTAACACAAAATGGAAATGAAAATTGTAACCCATTGCCGGTCTAAATAGGTATTGGCATGAGACAGTAACATGAAACTGCATTAAGAAGAGCAACCCCCAATTATGCAATAACAGGAAGCATACGTCTTCCTCGGTTTCAAGGCTCAGACAATCCTGCACTCTGATCTTCCACTTCCCATCCGAGCTGAATGGCCTGCCGTCACCGCCCCACAGGCTCCATGACTGCATCGCCTCACCAGGTGGCCCCTCGTACCTGATGCTAAGGACCCTGGTGCCGAACTTGATGTGCTTAGGCAGGTCGAAGTGGTGGGCATATGACTTGATGTACCCGAGCACTTGTTGTGTATCAGGGAAATCCTCGGCGACCGAGTCCGGCCATGGGAAGTCCGAGAACTGGTAGGTTGGTTTTGGGGTCTGGAGCTTCGTGGTCTCCACGGTCTTTGTCCAGACCCCTCCGATGCCGGCTTCAGACTCGAAGACGATGGCGTGGAGGCCCTTAGAGAGGGTGTATTTGCAGGCTAGGAGGCCGCTGATCCCAGCACCAACTATGGCTATCTTTTTAGTCTCCATCTCACTTTGTTCAAATGGCTTTTCCTGTTCTGGAGAGAACTAGGTATATATATATTAATTATATTTATGCACTCGCTCATGATCATGGTTTAAATAAATCGATTTTGTTCGAAAATACAGGTTATGACAATAAATCTAGTTCAATAATTGTGAAACGTTTAATTACTCGAATGTATCAACAGAATCCTTTGTTTTTTTTTTTCAGCTAATGATTCTATCTAAAATCCATTTTTGGGCAAAACAAGAATTTTTATTCTCATATTATCTCCGAGGGATTTGCAGTCATTGGGGAAATTCCATTTTCCGTATAATGAGTATCTTCCTTAGAAAGGAAAGAAATAGCAAAATCTCATAAATTACAAGCAATTCTAACCATATTTCCTTTTTTAGAGGACAAATTTTCACATTTAGATTATGTGTCGGACGTACTAATACCCTATCACATCCATCTAGAAATCTTGGTTCAAACCCTTCAGCTCTTGGGTGAACGATGCCTCTTCTTTGCATTTATTACGTTTCTTTCTCCACGAGTATTGGAATAGTCTTATTACTCAAAAGAAACATATTACCATTTCTTCGAAAGGTAATCCAAGATTATTCTTGTTCTTATATAATTCTCATATGTGTGAATACGAATACTTCTTTCTTTTTCTCCGTAATCAATCTTCTCATTTACAGTCAAGAACTTCTGGAATCTTTTTTGAGTGAATATATTTCTATGTAAAAATAGAACATTTTGTCAAAGTCTTCTTTGATAATGATTTTCAGTGCATCCTATGGTTCTTCAAAGATCCTTTCATGCATTATGTTCGATATCAAGGAAAATCAATTCGGCTTCAAAAGATACGCCTCTTCCGATGAAGAAATGGAAATATTACCTTGTTAAGTTATGGCAATATCATTTTTACGCCTGGTTTCAACCAGGAAGGATCGATATAAACCAATTATGTAAGTATTCTCTTGACTTTTTCAACAATACCATTGTGACTGTTACAGATGTACGGGGTCGGGTAATGTCTTGGTCCTTCGCCAGTACTTGTGGATGGATTCAATGGTACAAGAAGGGGGACACCATTTGCTACTCAAACCGCAGCAGGAAATGCTATTCGGACAGTAGTAGATCAAGGTATGCAACGAGCATAAGTCATGATAAAAGGTCCTGGTCTCGGAAGAGATGCAGCATTAAGAACAATGTGTGATTTGCACCACTTCGAATGTACCCCGTTTTCTTCATCGCCACGTTGAACTGGTTGAACCAAGCACAGGGTGACTATTTCAACTCGTATAGAGATTGTTCCATCTTGCAGACCACCCCACGCTGTGAAGGAAAACTATCGTGACACCCCTCGACGGCCCCCGATCGTTCGGATCGCCACACTTCTTTCCTTATCCTGGATGTCCTTTATTCTGATACCCTTGGATTTCGGTGAATCCGTGAGTCTGGGGGTCTATCACATTTCTCATTGGTCCTTATGCAATAATATGGTGGAAGCGGATCCAACAACTCCCTTCCTTAAACACTAAAATGATGCACACTAGATACACAAATAATAACTAGGCACTTTTTTTTTATTGACATAAACTTGATAGACATCTTTTGTCGGTACAACAAAAGCCAAAGTTTCCTATACTTGGCTATATCAAAAACTAGACCGACATTTTCCATAAGCTATACACAAGTCGTCTATCAGTGAGTGTCGGTGTCCAAAAATTTCGCTACTGACCTCGCGTCCTTCATCACTCCATTATGCTCGAGCCTCCGTCATTATCCTCTGGCGATGGTGACTTTATCACTCTATAATATGTTAGTCCCCACAATGGGTGAGTAAGACTACTCAACAATCAAAATTCTACTAAACTATATTACGGAGCCTATCGTCATCCAATTCCACGCAATCCAAATCAATACCCATAATAGTAGTAATAAACATGCATTAAATCAATAGAGTTTTCCAACGAAATGGCAAACGCAGTTTAAAAATCAAAACATATCATTTCAATCACATGAATCCTGATTATAAGGCCAAACCGTTATGACACGTCCCATATTGTGCCGCACAATTTTGTCCCATAATTAGGCGCAACTATCAAAATGGCGTAGCTTAGCAGAACAATCAACTTTAAAACTCAATAGATTTTTGATTCACTATCACTATCTCCCGGAGGACCAGTGTTTGCATCCCTCCAGGCATTCGCACCCAACCTAGCGTCATGAAAGCCTCCGGTTCCATATTTCAGTCACTAGGCATCCATAGCATGTTATGTTTCACCTCCAGGCATCTCACACCTAACCTAGCATCACGATAAATCGCTAGGGCTCACTATGTTACTAGTGTCCCCTACCCACCAGAATGTGTATTGTCATACGTCCAGGCATCCCGACACCCGAGGAACCTCTGGGGCTCACCACGATAATGATGTCCCACATGCATCTAGAGGCATCATAATCACCATCCTCCAGGCAACTTGTCTCCCGAGGCATTGTCATCTTGAGGGTCTGACAATAGCAAATGACACAACCACCATGATGTAGCAGTTAAATCATTTCAAATGCCAAAATGTTTTCAAATCATCAATATGGAAAATCCTTTGGGTTATCGAAAATCCCACTTTATGATATCAGGTAATGCAAAATAGGAATTTCAAAGACAGCAATACAACAACAATAGTCTTTAAAAATAGGTTAATCTCATATCGATGAAATCAATTCACGAAATCAAAAGCTTGATACCGAATCCATAAAATTCACTCTCATAGTTAACCCTAAAATGTTTTTTGAAATCCACATGAATAGCCTCAAGTTGCACTCGCATTTTATGGCTTGAAATAAAAAAGATTTATCAAGACCGTAAGTAATTTGAAATCGGCACATCGGCAGTTGAGAATCTTAATTACAACCCTAAAGTTTTCAAAGTAGCATACACATAAAATCTTAGAGCTTTGAAATATCGGAAATTAGTATGTATGTGGCCTCAAATTCGGACTCGACCACAACAGTTATAAAATCCTTTCCCATATAGTTCAAATCAACCCGATAACCTCTGAGTTCACAATTCAGCGCGAGTATACCAAAATAATCTTAATATATGGGACGGTTTCACCAAGCAACGACATCATTCATGTCTTATAGGTTAGTAGATATCGACTTGCTTTTGATTTGGGCCATCAACGACAAGGCGAATCCGAGAGCTATGGATCACGAGCGTAGTCGAGACAAACTGGATGACGAGCTGTAAGTTGGAGTCTCTTCGGGTCAGCGGCGGTTGGGGGTAATGGTGGTGAAGAAGCCGACCGTGCGATGGGGTGGCAAAGTGGTGCGGGTGGTCGCCGGTGAATGGCGAAGAGAGCGGAACGACACCGGAACATTCACTGGAATTTCCTGAAGTTTGAGCGAAGAAGAGAGTCGACGGAAAATGAAGTGCCGAGAGGAAGCTTGCGGTGGTGGGCTTAGGTGTTCGACAATCCAAAGAATTTGTGGCGCTCGCTAGGGAATGCATGGGTGAACGTGTCGCCAGCAGAATTCTTCGTTTAGTTGACAATTCGGTCAACACTTCTTGGAACTCCGCAGCAGCTCGAGCAAGGGACAAGTGGGGGTGTCGTGGCCATCATTCGGTTCTTCTATTGCCAGCGCAAGAGGAGTTGATGCGTGGCTTCCATTTGGTCGAGATCCCCGGCGTCGCTGTCCAACTGAAGAGAAGCCAACCTTCATGCAGAGCACACGCCACCTTGCTCCCTCATGCAAGGACGTGGCAGCCTGGTCAACTGGTCAACTCCTTTCCAATTGTTGACCCACGAAGAGGAGGGACGTGCATGGCTGCTGCATGGGTCAACTCCTCCGTTTATAAATCAACGAGAAGAAGGGAACGTATACGGGAATTCAGGGTCAATGGTCTTCATTCCTTGGCTGTCCATGAAGAAGAAAACGTGGTGGTGGTGTGGCCAAGGTCTTTGGATGGAACTGCATGGTCTAATGTGGCTGAAGTTTCGAAAGTCTACGTCTCCGCGTGTATGAAAAGCTCACTTAATAAGGTATCAATGCCGAAGATGTTAGCCTTGCGAGTGACGTCACATGAAAAAAATTCCTAGATGAGGTACTATCGCGAGAACGTGACGAAAAGTGATGTTTCGATACAGTGAATGTGGTGACAAAACGGCATTCACAAATGGTGCCAATGATGTAGTCTGACAACAAATTCGTCAATTTGTCTCGGACAGTTATATATTCGAGGTCCGGCAAAATCTGGATGTCACAACTATACCCCGATGGAATGTCCATATAAATTTCTTCTTCCAGTTCGCCATGAAGGAATGCATTATTGACATCAAACTGGTGTAATGGCTAGTCTAGGTTTGCCACTAGAGAAGTAAAACCCAAATAGTGTTGAGCTTTTTGATAGGGGAAAATGTCTCTTGATAGTCTACTCTATATTTCTTTGTGTATCCCTTTGCTACTAGCTTTGCTTTGTATTTTTGGATGGAACCATTTTCCTTATATTCAACCATGAAGATCCATTTGCACCCCACCATCTTCTTCCCTTCAAGCAACTCCACCAACTTCCAAGTCTTGTTCTTTTGCAATGCCTCCATTTCCTCCTCCTTCTCCTGAGCCCACTTTGGGTTTTCCAAAGCCTTTTGCATCCTAATTGGGATGTGAACTGAAGATACATTCAACACAAATGCTTTTAGTGGTTTAGATAGTCTCCTTGTCGAAACATAGTTTGTAATAGGGTACTTGGATCTCTTCCCCCAAGCATCCATTGAGTACTGCCTAGGAGGCTTGCCCTTATTATACCTATAAGGTAACTTATATCCCACAGATATAATAGAATCATCAAGCAAAAAAGATGTAATAGGAGAAGTCACCTCAAGGATATCCTCAAGAGATGAGTCAAATTCGGATGTTGAAGAGAGAGGGGGTTGTTCTTGTATATTCGGTTCTTATACATCCCCAATTGCTGGTTGTGAAGCTTGCTCATTTTCACTTTGCCGGTTGCTTTCCATTTTTCAACGACATTCCCACCGGTTGCTCCTTATTTTCGGGTTACACCTCCTACGCTTCCTCCTGTCCTCTAGACATGTCACCACCAACTTGCCACCAATTCACAATTTCTTCGTATATTTCCCCTTAAAAGGAAGAATTGGTGCTTGGATAAAAAAAATCTAACTCAACAAACGTGACATCTATTGTCACATAGTTTCTTTTGGTAGCTAGATGATAGCAGCGATAACCCTTTTGATGTGTACCATATCCCAACAAAATGCATTGAGCAGGACAATGATCGAGTTTGGTTTGGTGAATCTTTGAAATATGGTCATAAGTGACACACCTAAACACCCAAGGGGAAACAAGCAAGACATATGGCAAGATAGCATGTGGAGACAGTACTTGTAGAGGTGTCTTGAAATCCAGTACCTTGGATGGCATTCGATTTAAGAGGTGAATAGATGTTGCAATTGCATTGTCCTAGAAGCATTTAGGAATGTGACCTTCGGTGAGAAGGGCACAAGCGATCTCTAAGATGTGTTTGCACTTCTACTCCGCTACTCTATTCTATTATGGTGTTCGAAAACATGACGTCTCATGTAGTATAGGCCATGTTCCTAAAAATATTCCTTAAGTTGCGCATTGATGTACTCTCCACCATTATCACTTCTCAAAATTTGTAACTTCCCACCAGACTATGTCTGCACCATTTAATGAAACACTCGAATAAGATTAGCCACCTCATCCTTGTATTTCAAAAAATAGAGCCAAGTCATTATGATGCGATCATCTATAAATATAACAAACCAACAACTTCTTGAAAGTGCTGAAACGGGAGAAGGCCCCAAATATCAAATGGACTAAGGAAAACACAATACTACTCTTATTCAAATTGATTAGAAATGGCATGCGATGGCTTTTAGCCAAAATACAAGTCTGACATTGAAAAATTAAATCTAATAAATTAGAAAAATAATTGAGGAAGTAAATGTCTCATATAGCCAAATGAAGGATGCCCCAATTGGCGATGCTATAGCCAAATCTACTTCCCCTTTCTATCAAATAAGCATCGCACTAGGTGCACCCTCCCAAAACTGAAGTCGTTCAAGTAATAGAGCCCCCCACTTAGTATCACGCCCCTTTGTGAAAATATCTCGAAAAAGACAAAATTGTGGACACATCATAATAGCATAATTAAGATCTTCAGCTGCTTGCGCCATTGATATTAATTTTTGTGGACAACAATAACGTAAGTAAAGTGTTCAATAAAGATATAGAAGGGGAAATAGCAACAGTTCTAGCACCTATCATTGGATATATAATCCCATTAGCATTTGAAATATTCTGCCACATTGATTTAGTAAGATTGACAAAATCATCTATTGTGAATGTTATATGATATGTAACACTTGAATCAATAATCCATTGACTACATTTATTCTGAGAGCTACTAATGAAATCATGAGCATAATTACCTTCGCATCCAGTGGTTGACTTACTGTTTGATTCTATTTGTGGCATTAATGATAGCTGAGCCACCCTAGTCACAAGTGATGCTTTCCCTTTTCCACCATTTGCTACACTCTTTGCTTGTTTGTGTGCCTTCACCTCCTTTCACCAATCAGGATACCCAATCAATTTGAAACATGTTTCTCGGGTATGCTTCGCACTCCCACAATTGGAGTAGCCACCAACCGTTGTTGAGGAAGATTTGCTTCATAGTGCTCCACCCGGTTGACCTCCTCCTATCAAACCACCCCGCTTTGTCATTTGTAAAGTCGGCATTTGCCAAGTTCGGTAAAGGGTCTGTGGTCCTACCTTGCCTCCTCAAGATACCATAGCTGTAGACGGGTGTGTGGTATCTTCGTGTGCCAGCATCACACTCTGTTGTATGTCCTCCTATCGAACACGAGCATAGAGGCTTGCTTAACTATGGGAAAAGGCTGCATCCAAAGCTCGTTTGCTTGAACTTTATCCAAGTAGTCATCCAACCTGTCAAGGAAGATATAGACCCGATCTTCCTAAATAGCTTAATTATATCTCTTGATATCAGTAGGGCAAACCATCGGATTTGGGAAGCCAATCTCTCGCCACTAACCTTGCAAACCGTTATAATAAGTCTTAGTAGGTCCTCTAGATGTCTCATCCTAGTCACACATTGTTTAAGATCATAAACCTTGGATGCATCAATTCCATCAAAAAAGGAGGTAGCAATTGAATCCTAACCTTTGCGGTTGGGAATCGGATAAAATTCCCAATCAAGGCGGGTTCCATCAAGTTTATCAACCATCCCTTCACTGTGGAGTCCCCATTTTCCATTTGCGCAATTCGAGATATCAATAGGTTCAAGCTGAGGAAGGTCCGCATTGATGTACCACCATTTATCCTTCCTCGAGATGTACATCTCGACGACTTGGGGCCATAAACAATAATTGGTGCCATCCAACTTTATTGAAATCTATGGAGTATATGACTCATTTAGTGGTGTTTGATTCTGGGTTTTATTTTGGCTCAAGATCTCTTTTATTTGATTCATCAAATCCTCCAAAATAGCAATAGTAGGATTGGAGGTCTCTCCTTGCCCCTGATGAGGCACTGCATCACCTTGGCTTGACATAGCTTCAGGTCACTCTCTTGGGCAGTTCTCCAACAGAATCAAGTTGCTACCGTCTACATTGGTGAATGGGGAACTTGCAGATGAGTTGGTAGTATTTCAAATGATAACGCATGGAGTAGTGATGATTTGGGTTGTGACGCTTTGGGCAGAGACGTTGCTACTTGTGACAAGTTGGAGTAGCGTTGGTCTAACATGGTGTCGGTGTGAGGATCAGAGCGATGTCAAACTAACTTCCCTTAGATCAACGTTGGTCAAATTGTGGCACAAGAAAGCTTATGATAGTGGCGTGACTCGAAAGTAAGTATGGTGAGTTTGGTCAGTAATGGAGGGGCAATTGCAACGGCACAGTAATTAGAACAACGTGGCAGCAGCGGTAACAGCAACGGAATCCTAGCTGTTAGGTCTGGTCGGTCTGATTAGATCTTGTTTGGGTCGATTTCAGAGTCCTTGATTCAACTCTACTTTGATACCATGTTAAAACATAAACAAGAACAAGAAGGAAGAAGAAAGGAAGTGAAAAATGAGAATGATGAAGATGGATTTTGGGGCAAATTCTAATCTTCTTTTCATCCTTATACATGTATAAATTTATAATACAAAAGATAAGAATAATGAAGAACAAACAAAATTACAATATCATTACAATTTCTTACTTTATCACCGACTATTTGTGATTGAATCAATTAAGATCAAGGTCAAGAAAAAATTGTATCTATCTCCAATAGTACTTGCTTTCTTAGTGTTTCAAGAGTGTCATGAAATATCCTGTTTCAGTGCAGGGAGAAGCTTTTTCGCATTCTCAAGGTGCCACACGAATGACCAAAATATCATCTACCAAATTAGACAACAATCAGGCTCCTAGACCATCTGGGCTTTTCTCTACCACATGGTAGTTTTTGCTCGATTCCTTTGTGTTGACGCCCTCTTCAGCGTTTCTTTCGTTCCAATCCTCCCCATCAATCTCAGTTCTCCTCGATGTGAAGATGCTGTCCCCAACCGACCCCCGTTCTACCTTCCCTAGTCATATCCCTCACACTGTCAAACCCTATAAACTCTTTTAACCCTCTCGAGCCAATATCTCTTTATTAATTCCCCCTCCAAACCCTAAATCAATTATGGGCTCTATTCGCTTCTACTCGCCTACCATATCCTTCATCTTGCACGTCCCTTTCAAAACCTTAAACTTCGGCCCCAAGTTATCTGACCCTTACAATAGGCCGAAACCCACCAATTACCCCTTGCTCAACCTCTTCATTTGTTTTCCCCAGCCATAGCCCAACCCCATCCACCTTTCCTCGCACCTCTCCTTGTCCGTCTTTCACCACTCCCTCCATGGTTTTGTCTTGCCTCTATTTACTTGGCCCAACTTCCCTTGCAGAAAATCAGTAAGTTCACTGAGAAAATTGATCTACCAGAGCTCCAGCCTTTCGCTACAATCATGCAACAAGGCTTTTACTCAATGATGTCCAGTGACTCATTAGGCTTTGTCCTGGTAACTTTACGAAGTCTAGCCGAGTGCTTTCTATGCGAAGGTATTCCTTTCTCCATATCATCATGCCTTCTAAAAGTTGGCCTTATGGTAGATCTTAATTTTGAAGTGAGCAGACTAGAGGTGTTGTGTAAAAGCTTGGGTAACTTATGGTCTGCTGATGATGTTATAGATGTTACAAACGGTATTTCCGATGAAAAGTTAATAGAATGTAGGCTAACATTATTTGGCAAACTATATTCTCGACCAAACGTTAACTTCCAGGCCTTTCTTAGCACTATGAAACAGGCATGGAGGACATAGAATGTCTCATGTACCTTGTTAGAATCAGGCTTTTTCTCTTTCTCTTTTAAATCAGAAGCTGAGAAGCAGAAAGTCCATGATGCTGGGCTGTGGTCTTTTTCCAGCAATCTCCTAGTGCTCCAACAATGTGATCCTGACATTTAAGATATTTGTTATGATTTCTCTCATTATCCCTTTTGGGTGCATTTGTTTGGTTTTCCATTTGATAGAGTTACGACGGAGGTAGTAAGAGAGATTGCCTCCAAGATGGAGAAATTCTCGAGGTGAAACTAGAAGCAAAGGGAAACAGTAATTATAAGGTCGAGAAAGCAAGAATCAAGCTGAATCTAGCTACACCTCTTAAAACATGGGTAGTCATTAACTTGGGAAGCAAAAAGTTGTGGATTGAATTTAAATACGAGAGGTTGCCACATTATTGCTACTCTTGTGGTAGAATTGGTCATTATGCCACTGCTTGTAAAGAGATAGCTTACAAAAATACAAGGCTGGAGGAAGACCTACCAGGTAATTTCGATAATTGGTTAAGCACTAAAGTTTGGGAACTCAGCCCATATGGGAATTTTTTTTTTTTTTTTTTTTATGGCAAACAAGCCCAACTCCTTGAAGATGAAGAAATGTTGTTGGAATCTCCCTTGGTAGCGGATACTCACGAAACTTAGCAGGCAAAGAACGCAGTAGTGCAGCCTCTCCACGCCAGCACATCTCGGAGGAAGGGCCCAAACAGCAGGCTGAACATCTACTCTCTTCTCGAGCTCTAACCATTATAGAAGGCAAAGCACCACAAAAGAGAGGCAGTAGCTGCTTAGATGCGGATTCCATGCTGACGCTGCACAATGAACAGCTTAAAAAGGTCAAAAAAGAGAGGCAACTTTATTTAGAGATAGAAAGAGGCCCAGCTAGGGGTAACGCCAGATTTACCAAGCTCCCTTCATCAAAGAAAGGCAATCAATTTTGCTCGTATAGAGCTTAGTCCTCAAAGACAACATCTGCTAAAAACTTATAACTAGTGGAAATCCATATCGTAGAGGAGGACAAATCATCTCAATGGGCTTGGTGGTTAGCCCTAATAAGCCACCGATGCACCCATGAAACTATTTAGTTGGAATTGTCAAGGGTTAGGTTCTCCCTTGAGAATTTAGGCTCTTCGAGTTCTAGTGACTCAGGAAATGCTCAATCTTATATTTCTTATGGAAATTAAAAATAAAGAGCAAACGATGCAAAGATTAAGAAGACGACGCAAAGATTAAGAAGACGGCTCAAGCTTTCTCACATTTTTTTGGTGAATCCAGAAGGGTTATCAAGGGGTTTGGCTCTTTTTTGGGACGACCAGGTAACTATTTCTATAGAATCGCATTTTGGATACCTTTATTAAGGGTATTGCATTGTTGATTAAATTTCAGTATTACATTTTTGTACGTTTTTGAGCTTTATCGTCGATTAAATTCCGACATAGTTCGGGTACATGTATTGCTGTGGAAGTGGTTGTACTTTCAAGTCTTGTCGTTGATTGAATTCCGACATGGTTTGTATGTATAATTTGATTCGAAGATTGATATAAATGTTTGCAATTATTTTTTATTTGCCTAGATATTTTTTGTTTGGAGTTACTACAAAACTGTTTTTGTCCCGTCAAAAGCCAAAGAACAACTTTCGGAAAAAGATATTTCAACGTAGATTAAATCTTTCGGAAAAAGATATTTTGGCGTAGATTAAATTCCGGCGAAACAAAGCCAAAAACAATTGCATACGTTTCAGTTAGGCATTTCATCAAACATAGAGGGTGCGTTAGCGGATGGGGTTAGACATAGAAACAACGAGCTCGAGTTCAAGCCAAGGTTCAAAGCAAACGACACCCGAGACGTTGCAAGTGCAGCCTGCACCTAGATGAGGTCGGAAACTCACACGAACAAAAGGACGGCAGCTCGAGCGATGGGCTAGAAACAGGGCACAAAAATAGGTAGAGGTGTCAAACGTGTGGATCGAGTTAGGTTTGGGTTGGGTCATTAATGGGTCAGCCTAAATTGACTCATTAACCCATTTAAGCCTAATGTAACCCATACCGACCCAATTCATACCTGACCCGACCCATATTAATAAAATATTTTCATATTTTAACCAAATTTAGAAAAATTTATTCTTATGATTCTTTTTTAAAGATTATATTACTAAAAACTTCCAAGCTTATTTCTTATATATTATTTTTTAAAAATATTAGTACTAAAATAGTTTTATACACATAAATTTAATGGACAATTTTTATAATTTTTAAAATAATTATTTTAAAAAATCGAATTTTAATTATTTTTTATTTTAAACATTAATTATTTTAATTATTTTTATTTTTATTTTTAAAATTTAATTTTCTTTTTTTCTTTTTTCTTTTTGGTTTTTCTTATTCTTAGGCCAGTAGTTGGCCACGACGACGACACCGGCGGTCACCGCCTAAGCGAGCCTTGATCTCGCCCGATGCCGGCGAGCTCAAGGCTCACTAGATCGGCGAGGCTCGAGCCTTGCCCGATGTCGGCGAGCTCGAGTCTCGCCAAATGTTGGTGAGGCCTCCGCCTCGCCCGATTTGGCGAGCTCAAGCTCGCCTCTCACCGGATTTGGCGAGGCTCGTTGGCATCGGTCAAGCTTGAGCTCACACCTCGCCGACTTTGGCAAAGCTCGAGCCTCGCTTGATGCTAGCAAGTTTGAGTCTCGCCAAATTGGCGAGGCTCGAGCCTTGCCAGGTGTCGACGAGGCCTTCGCCTCGCCAGATTCTACGAGCTTGAGGCTCGCCTGGCCGGTCGCCGGCCATTGCTATGCCGGCTACCGGAAGAAGAAGAAAGAAAGAAAGTAAAGAACAGGAAAGAAAAAAAAAAAAAAAGAAAAGAAAATTAAAATAAAACTATTATAATTTAGGTTTTTATAAATAAAATATTTTTGTAAAGTTTAAGAGAGAAGAAAGAGATTGTGAGGGTTTGGGTGAAAATGGATTCTAAATCCAAACCAATTTAAGACCCATTTAAGACCCATTTAAGACCCACTTAAGACCCACTTAAAACTCACCTATCAAAGTAAAGCCATTTAACTACCTTTTATAAAAATAAGTGACCCATATATGACCAATTTATGATTTAAATGGGTCATATATGGGTTTAAGACCCATTTTGACACCTCTAAAAATAGGGAGGTTTGCCCGGGAGTCCCTTCCCAGCTTGCTGTGTTGAATGGCAGACGAGCTCCATATATCGGGCTACGTTCGTCCGCCTCATGCAGCCCCGAGCTAAGATCCTTGGGAAGCTGACCTCGAGTTAGCACAACCAACAAAAACAAAAATCGAGAACAAACCCACCATGGGGTTGGTTCAGGAAGTGGGGTATCGTTTGTGGGCCATCGACTAGGTTTCACTTGCTCTCAGCCTCGCTCTCGTTCTCTCTCTCAAATCTCACTCGTCGATTTCTCTCTCCTTGACCTCTCCGTTGTTGAGCTCCAGAAGGCCCTATTTATAGGCTAGAGGTTCCATTTGATGGGGGGGGGGCATTTCCGCTGCTAGTCCTTGGCACGCCGACTGGCCTCCCTCATGGTCAGATCAACGTTCCATTTCGTCTTCTTCCATGGAGGCCTGCTCGGCATTGAACGCGTTCACCCAGATGTCCCCTCCGTTTGGGTTTCTTGCTGGATCTCGTGTTGCTCTGTTCAGCAGCATCAATGGCGCCAGTGAGACGTCTGCTCCGTCGCTGGTCTACCCTCCTCTCTCTCTACCGTAGGTGTCCTTGCGCACGAGTTGCGGAGACAAAGGAGGGAGGAGGAGGAGGAGGAGGAGGAAAGGGCTGGGCCACGGGGAAAAGAGCTGGGCGAGATGGGCCCGAGCCGGTCGAGGGAAAAAAAGAGAGTAGAATAGGCTCGGCCCCGCGCGAAGGAAAAAAGGGGCTAAGGTACCCAAGCCATTTTTTTCTTTTTTCTCCTTTTTAAAATAATTTTTTAAAAATATTTTTATTTTTTATTTATCTGAAATAGGGAAAATTAAGGGAAAATAAAAAAAAAACTTAGTAAATGCAATTAATATTAATGCCTATATGATGTAAAAATCCTTTTTTTTTAGGGCTGAATTGGTTTCTAATTTTCTTTGCAATTTAAATCTAAGTGTTTAGTCAAAATTTAGGTATCAATGATTATTTATGCAAGCATTCAACATGGAGCGTGACGGTGAATTTTTATTTTATTTTTGGTATTTTTCCGTTCGCCCATCCGTTCTCTCTTGATAGTGGGCGTCTGCGGAGTCAATATGTGTCCATGTCACAATTGGAGTTTTCCTGACGTCATCTCAATAGTTTTGATCGGATTTTGTGCTGAACGAACTTGATTATGTGTAAGTAAACTGAATCGATTGGAAAAATTGATATTACATGCAAGAGTTTTTTTTTTTTTTTTTTGACACAAATGGAGGGTCATTGGGCTAGTGACTTCATAGCCCGTGACTAAATCTTTCTCTAAGATCTAGGTAAGCAAATAATTCACATTCTTTGCTTGTCACTTAGGGGCAAAAATATCTTTAAGAGGAACATTTTCTATTGTTGGAGCGACCTGGTATTATCGCTTGTTTCTTTTGAACAATATCAAAACAGACGCGACTCGCACCAATCATCAAAATACTCGCACGCACAGCACGTTCCGAGCAAAGTCAGAGATCTCCGATCGAAGATAACGTTTTTTCTGTTGATGAATTGTTATTCAGTTTCCGCAATTATACTCATTAATTTAGAAGATTTGTGAGTCAGTATTAATCAATTACAATATTAAAGAAGATAAAGCCAGAGTGGTCATCACCTTTGTGACTTCCAGGACGTGGCTTGTGTTCACCAACTCAAATAACGAATATTAGATAACTTAATTGTTGCAATTAACACCAGAGTGTGTATAGACGAAAGGATTTTAGTAAGAAATAAATTGCAAACATAAAACCTGAACGTAGTAGATTTGTATGGCTTCGGCGCTGTGCTTCCTCCATGCCTGAGCTTTGTAACGGAGCTTGTATGGTTTGCGAACCTATCGCGGCGGTCCACTGTCGGTCCTAGCGTTTGTGAGCTAGAGGGCCGACCTCATAGGGCCTCGGCGACCCCAAGCTACAGGCTCGGCTGAGCTCACTTGGCGTCTTTGTTACGAGCCACGAATAATCTCGCTACAAACAAAGACATGTATGCAGGGAGAAGGACACGGGCGGGGGCCGACGGTGAGGATGTTGTTGTCAGCATAGAGGCGGCTGTGGCGTTGAGCGGCAGCTTATTGGATGAGGGTGGGTCCAATTAGATACATTGATGGGCTTGAATTTGAGCTCTTTCTTAGTGATCTACCTATATTAATGTATTGAAACTTTGTTGCATGCTCTCAATGATTAGTATGAAAGCCGATGGTAAATTAGTGAGCTCCCAATTTGTTTAGTGTTTGGTGAATATCTCACCGAAGAGGCATTATATCCAAGTGGAAGGCATTGTGGTCTAGCAACACAAATCTAATGATTGTCTCATGGTTTGGTCTGGAAAAAGAGACTGGTTATGAAGGGATATTTGGATTAAGGAGAATCAGATTTAACATTGAGCTCATAAATAAGGGAGATTGTTGAGATACGTGTGTAAGTTGTGTTTTAAAAAAATCAATGTCTAGAAAATGGTGTGGTATAAAGTAGATAATATATCTAAATTGATTCTTAATTTATTAGCTTGAACTTTTAAGTAAAAGTAATTTTAATTTGATATGTTGATGAGTCCACACTTAGATCTCTCCTAATAATATCTCTGGGTGAGGAAGTATTAGACTTCAGCTGCGTATTTTCAGTAGATAGTTGTTTTGTTATGTTATGTGTAAGGAGAGAGAAAGAGCAGGTGTACAATTTGGTTGCGAGGGTTGATGAGTCTTTTTAGATTGGAAGATGCAAAATGCAGGTTTTTGAATAAGAAAAAGGATATTTGACATGGAGAGTAAAGTTGATGATGGTATTCGCAATTATCGCTTTGGGTAAAGAATTGGAAAACCCTGGTAACTGTAATGGCTAAAATCAGTGTTGCTCTATTACTAGTATGTGTTCCTTGGAAGCCGCTGGTGCATCCATCTGTTGCCCCTTGCTATGGACACGTCTGTTCTCTCCATAATGGATCATATAACACTTGCCCAGCAACCATGGTTGTTATCTCGCTTGATCTCCGGTCGAGAATCGACCTTTGGAACGTGTCAGAAAAGCAAAGTTAAGATGGAGAAACTCGAGTAGGAAAAGAAGACCAGTCCGTGCTAAAGCGGTACATGTATTCACCGGCCAGCTAGTCATGTTTACCTTAAGTGATAATGATTTGATTGTGAATACCTGATAGGCACGCTTTCTAATTATAGGGTAAGGAAAATTTGTTTGTGTGTAAAACCTTAACCAGTTCAAGTGTAATGTAGGTATACTTTTTGAACTTTTGATCAATATGTACGTGATATTATATATCTATGCCTAACGTATGAGCATGGGGATTGTGTCAATCTATCATATTCGAGTGGAAGATGTTGGATTTAATTTGGACTTGGTCTGCTCATAATGGCTCGACCCAAGCCCTACGCATGTGTCCTTGAAGTTCCCTTGGTGAGAACAACTACGAATGAGAGAGAACTTCTCTTTTGCATACACATGCACGTAAAATACAAGGTAATTATACACAAGAAAGTGGATGGGAATGTTGGGTGTGCGCGCTTGACCGTGGAAAAGGAAGTGCTCGTGTGCACGGCGAGTACCGAGAGAGACGGACGATTCTCCAACAAAACCGAATGCACGGATGTTAATCCAAGGGCGTGATTACACTTTCGAAAAATTCCTTTCTTGTGTCAAAGAAAACCGGTTACACGAGCATTACGTAAAGCGACCTTGATTCTTGAGACATGAGGGGTGAGCACTCGAAACCCAACGCTACCGAACTTCGACTTCTCCTCCCGGTATTTGATAACAAAGAGCGGCTTGGCTTTAGGCTTTGGTTCTGGAGACCATCTCAGTTTCGTTGAAGTTTTGATCAATGTTGTGAAAAGGCCTTAACTCCTTTGAAAAAAGCCTACAAAACTCTAGTCTATCAATGATAGTTGGATCGCGTGGCCTAGGATGAAAGCAAAAAGTATGACAGTGCAAAGATATTCTGGATGTCTAAGTCGGTTATTAAGCCTATGTAGAGATTTGGTAGTACTGGGGAGTAGCCTCCACCAAGAGTAGGAGGAGCTAAACTAAAATTCAAATCCCCTTTGCCCTTCCACCAATGCCGCATGTAAAACGCTCTCCATAAACCAATGAAACTAGCTCCCATTGCCTTGAACACATCTATTTCCTGGTTCCCTTCTCTTTACTTTGCCAAATATATCCCACAAATACACACTTGCACATCAATACCAATAACTAATAGTGGTATCAAAACCACTCTTCAGCAATACAACATTGTTATCACAGCTCAAAAATTCTAGTTTAGTGTCAGAGCCATACACTTTTGGATGGTTTTGAATGTTTGTCCTAGCCGTCCTCCGTTAAAACCACCCAAAGGCAGAGCCTCATTTCGTTAGTATCAATCGTTTGTCCTAACCAACCTTTACAAAAATCAACCAACTACATTTTCAACACTTAAACTATGGCCAATGTTGCCTCACAAAAACTAACCATCTCTTATTTTGGGTGGGAAACTGGGAACAATTATGATCATAGGAGCATTTTGATGGCCCAAAACAATGGGGACATCGTCGTTAAAACATATGCGACATTGAAGGATGGTGCAGGTGTTTCTGTAGAGCAACTACAAAAAGATGTGAGGGCTTTTAGAGTGAATATCGCAAAAAAGGCACGAAACACACTTTAAGAAGAATTTCAGGTCAAGATCGAGACATGTCGAAGCATGCTCGAAATGTCACAAAAATTGATAAAGGAGGGGTAGTATTAAAAGTTGTCATCAATTTTGTAAAAAGTACCTATAAAAATCTAGTCTATTAATGGTCGTTGGAGCGGGTGGCCTAAAATGAAAGCAAAAGGAGAATAACTGACAATGCAGAGATATAATGCATTTCTAAGTCGGTTATTGAGTCCATATATAGGATATTCATTCAAGTGTGTGGGAAGTAATCCTCCACCAAGAGTGCTAGGAGCTAAACTAAAACCCATATCCCTCTTGCTCCTCCACCAACACCTCATATGAGGCCCCTTCCATAAACTAATGAAACTATCTCCCATTGTCTTCAACTCACAATTATCTCCTTGTCGCCTTATCATTCCTCTACCAAGGATGTCGCACACACGTACACAGTCGCAATCTAACATTGGCATCACAGCTCCAAAAATTCTAATAAGTTTCATAAAAAAATAGCACTAACATCCTGATCAAGCCAAAGATTAAACTCAGTAAGTTCAGGGCTAATTTGAAGATAATTGAGGGGCAAGCCTTCCCTTCTTTGAGTTGGTTTGAAGCCACCCAATGAAGCTCTTGATCCAAATTGCCAGGAGGTCCCCGTACGCCCTTAGACACAGAGCATCCAGACATCAAGTTGGTCTCTCGATTTTGGCATTAAAATGACAGAGAACACAAGTAACATCCAATGGGCATAGACCAACATATGCAATGTGCTCATGCTGACTCCTGTCTCCATAATTTGGAGATAATTTGTAAGTTATAGTTCGTCATTTTGACCTGAAATTTAAATTGTATTGTTATCCCGAGTGACCCGAAAATGCTCATTAGTAGAGAAATCAGCGATTTTCCCTGAAGCATACTTATAGAGAACCAATTTTATGTGCTTTTGATTTGACTTTTCTATTGCATTAGCCCTAAACAATTAGGCATACCTGAGCATATAACTCATCTATTGCATTAATCAATCAGTGTCCAAAGTCATTTAAGACAACCCGATCTTCAAGACAACAAAGTTCTGGAATGACTCGTCCTCCAGGCTTGGGCGTGTGGCTCTCCCATTAATGAAGACTCTAAGGTGAAGAACAGTTTCAAGCAACTTTTGAAATCGGTGTCATTATCTTATTAAATGAGCTCGAAAAATTATAAAAAAATAATATGTTGTAACAAAAATCTTAAATAACATTTTATATATGAAGGTAAGTCTAATTCATTTTATGGAAAGTTTGTCCATCAAATAGATTTTTATAAAACAACCAAAAAGTTTGTCCATCAAATAGATTCAATGATCGTAGAGGAAAACTCATTTCAAAATCCAAATTTTTATAAAACACTTTGAAATCTTTATATGTAAACATATATTTCCTTTACAAATTTTATGAAGGAAACATGTCTAGATTCAAAAGGAAATTTTTTTATAAAAAATCAAGAAGACAACCGGGTCACTATTTTTACTACATTGGGCAGGTTCAGCACGGTAAATGAATAGGCTCTCGTACCAGCCATTTCACCTTAGAAAAAATTGAAATTAAATTATGTTGTAGATCAAGATGTTTTGAACAATGTTTATGAAGGAATTTTTATCCAATTTGAACCACAAAAAGCTCTATAAATTTGAAAAACAATGAGGGTCCAACAGTTTCAAAAACTGGAAATCAAAATCAGAACTTAAGAAACCAATTGTGGCAAGCCTAGAGAGGAGAGGTGGCACTTTTAATGGTCTTCCAAGACCATCCTTCATTGAATTTTCTAGGCCAATGATTTACTAAGCATTTAAGGTTGGGAAGAACTTGTCTTCCAAGTCTTAAAATAGTGGAATCCCAGCCTAAGCTCTCTAAGGACACATAAGCTCGTGATTCACTTGCTTCATTAATGGCTTGTCATGATGACCATACTCCTAAGCTTATGATTCATCTCTTTCATCAATGCCTTGTCATGATGACTATAACACCTAAGCTTATGAGTCGTCTCTTTCATTAATTATTAGCTTCTAAAAGTAATAAATGTATTCATGGGAAGGAAGCTAAATTGAAGGCCGTCTCATTAGATGGGAATTATTCAAGTTTAACCATGATCGACTACCTTATTTGGTCGAAGTTCGTACATAAGTCATGATTGGACGAAGCCGGATGTAATTGAGCTTAATTGATGCAACTAAATTCAACGTTCTCTTTTACACAGTAAAAGGGGCACTCGGTTGAGTCTGAGGTCCAATCCTTAGGCTTATCAACTAGTCCTAGGGTTGGTCCTGTCGCCAATCTAGGGTCTTGTGCCACACTCCGTGGTCAGTTCAAAATTGATCCACATTAAGTTTATTCGATCCATGGTCAATTCTTGATTGTCATGTAATCATGTAGGATTGATCGATCAACCTCAATACATGGTCGCATTGAATCGATTCATGGTCGTTCATGATTGGTACAATGATCATGTGGAATGACCCGTGATAGGCATACGACTGTGTGGAATTGATCCATAATCGTCCATTGATCGATCCATGACCATACGTGATCATCCCACAATTGATCCTTATGGTCAAATAACTTATTATGGTCGAATACTCTATCTGAGTACAACCGGTTCCTAGTCGCCTTTTTCGATCGGCTAAATAGCCTATAACTAACCCTCGGGTCGATTCATGGCCTATTCTCACTATTAGAGATCGATCCTTGGCCTACTAGTCATAGCTAAATAAGGGTCAAAATCGAAGATGTTACACAATGTGTGAGGGGGACATTGTTGGGGTTTACCTTAATGGGTAGCTGATTATTTTATAAGTGTTAGGGAAAGGCTTAATCCTTGATCTGGCTTTTAGGATGAGAGAGATCCAAGACCATCCGACAATTTTTGTCTTGCCCCTGCGCTCTTTCCATCATATTCAGTGAGGACATTTGTATCGGAGACTGTTGCGATTTATCTTCAATGAGAAATTGTGACTCTAAGGAGAGAGCCAAGAAGACTTTTTGAACCATATCATTTTCCTGAGGTAGCCAAATTTGATGCCATCATGAAGAGACTAGTGACATATATAGAGAGAAAAATATCTGACCTAAAGGGTTCGCCTCACAAGATCAAGGAGGGTGAAGAATTCAAGTACACATGATTCATGGTCCTAAGTTGTTCCATTTCCTCATTTAATTAGGGGCATGCACTTTCCCCTGCGTGGGAATTCTTGTCACTTTTTAGGGATTGATTTCAATTTCTTCTGTGCTTGAGCATCACATTCCAATAAATGTAATTTGATTGATGAATATAAATAGAATTACAAGTTTTGTTTTGAGGACATGATGGGGTACACCAAACTAGCCTCGGTGACGATATCCAACAATGAAAAGAAAATATTATCCATGGAGAAAATCTGAGGACTGAGCTTTTTCATGCTTCCTCATCCAAAATATTCCTTAAAATAATCATTTTTGAAACAATTTCCAAAAGCATGCATTAGGTTACCCTTGTTTAATTTTCTGACTCATTTACTTCATGTTTCAGAGCATTACTTTCTTGACCTGATAAGAAAGCACCTGAAAAAGGCACATCAGGTTACAGTCGGTTCAACTCTTACTCAACAAGTTTCTAAAGAGTTAATGTCGATCACATCTCAATACTACTTGAAATATCCATCTTGAAGGGCCAAACAAAGCCTTTCCATTTCCATGCTTGACGGAATTTTCATTCTCACCCATTAATTGAGGGGCAAGTTAAAAGAGGATCATCCATCTTTGGTGAAAGAGGTACCTCGTTTTTGAACATAAATAATCTTTGGAGATGACGTTTTGTTCTTTTCCTTGCAGATGACTAATTGGAGGCACTACAGATTCTAGTAGTGACATGACTGTGACAAAATCTTGATCTGAGCCAAAATGGTTGTGCAATTTAAATTTACTTTGATGTTGCATAGTATCCTATTCATGCATGTTGTTTTGTGTAGGGGCAAAAGCAAGATTTTATCAAATCAAAGATCGGATTTTCATCATCGATTGATCAATTTGTGTGTTTATTCCCTTTCGATAGAGGCAATATAGGGACATCCATTGCTGAGACAATCCTTTCATGGGACAATTCCTTGAATGAATGTTTGAAATCATGTTTGAGTGTAGTAAATTGTTTGTTTTGAGGTCACAAACGCTTTTTATGCTTAAAGTTGTTGAACTCTTTTGAAAAGAAAATTTTCATATTGATTTAGCTCACCAATTTCATGTGGAGATTTGTCAAGATAGACAATTTAATGGAGTGACATCAATACTTAAGAATGCTGAATGAGACGTGTCAGTATGATGAAAGGCAAGCCTTATCCTATACACAGTCCCCTAGTTATACACTTGTGAGATGAGTGAAGGGAAGTTCCATATCTACAAGGTAAAGAGTTCTCTCGCAAAAGGTACGATGACCGAAATGATGAGTTTATTTCTCTATCCCAAACACTACAGGTGATCCATTGCTTAACCCTTTTGAGCCTTATACACTTGTGAAGATTTTTTTAAAGTTATCCCTGTCAAGAACCACTCCACATTAGGGCAAATTGGAGGGTAAGATAGCACCATAAAGTGAAGAAATGGATTGAAATTTTCTTGCTTTCACTTGCATCAATTTTCAAGTTATGCTATTACATTGAATTCATATGGTAATTTAAGTACCTTAGGATGATGAAGAACATTTCTTTCTCTATCCTACATACTTATATCCTTTGCATAGCCCACTTGAGCCTGCAATTTCATTTCTTTTAAACTTAGTTGGTGATCATCCCTCACACTGGGGCAAGACAAGAGACAGATGAAGATCTTTGAAAGTTTGAATGTCATTCAAAGTGTAATTGCTTGACACATGCATAGAAATCAAAATAGAACTAAGGGGCATGAAAAAACAGTGTGCCTGGTAAAAGCAAGGCCAATGCCCATGAAAAAAAAAGTAAAAAAAAAATGAATAAGAACTAGGGGGCATGAAAAGCGAGGTGCCTGGTAAAAGCAAGGCCAATGCCCATAGATGAAAAAAGAGAGTCAAGATAAGGTGACTCTCAATTGCGAGAATTGAATCCCATTAGGGTAATACTCAAAGAACTCAAATGCTGAGTTTTTATAATCAATGGGGCACTTCATGAAAACAATCCCTGATGGTGGAAAAGAAAACTGGTGGCAATGCCAAGATGATCACCAACTCTCACCATTCACACACATTTTGAGCCTAATGATCCTTCCATTTCTCAACTCATGAACCTAGCCTACGTTACGTCATTTACAAAGTCTCTTTAGATCAGGGCACTTGAATTAACATAGGAGTTCATATGTTTATAAGCATCGCTCGAAGAAGTACGAGCAAGATTATTTCTTTCTCATTTTGCAGGGTTCTTGACTTGTAAACTCGGAGATGATTAAAGAGTTGTTCTTTCAATAGCCTTGACTCAAAGAGTCCATTTGTTAAGCCGTTGATCGCGCCCACATTACGGTCCCTATTAAAAACCTCTCAGATTGGTAAGGTCGTACCACTTGCGAGAATACTTGGACCCTTGTTGGTATGATAGTGAGATGTAGTGATTCTCATAAAATAGCCTCTAAATGAGAGTGAGTGAAAGTCATTTCTAACTGAAGGTCCCTCATTTGGTATTCTTAGGAAATCCATGTTATGAGTGAAGATTGTCTTGAATGATAATTCTCTCCAGTGGAAATTTGGGTAATGCAAAGGTCATTATGCATGAACCCCAATTGAGTTGAAGAAAACCTCACTAAATTTTGAAATGTGCATTTTAGAGTAACTTAGATTGTCTATCTCTTTTATGAATGCATATAAGTTTTTCCTCTAAATCATGTTTGACGGGTAATTCAAGTTCCTTTTAGAATGTTTCATGATATTCGGAGATGAGAAACCTCCACCATGAGGTGAAAGACCTCCACAGGATATCTAAATTTCAAAAGACATATCCCCAAGAATCGAGATGTCACCAGTAAGTATATCTCTACCATACTCTAAAATACTTGTCATTGTGCAGGTATTCTCTCTCAAGTGCATCGACGCTTGACTTGGTCAAGCTGTCCAGTTATATCGACATGGCGTGCTTTCGTAGCCCAGAATCATTTTCATCGACTCGGCGTGCTTCCATAACCCGATGTCTCTTTCTTGACCTGACGTGCTTTTGTAGCCTAGAGTCCATTTTATCGAACCGGCGTGCTTCCGTAGCC
The DNA here is from genome assembly GCF_016545825.1 of Eucalyptus grandis. NCBI lineage: Eukaryota > Viridiplantae > Streptophyta > Magnoliopsida > Myrtales > Myrtaceae > Eucalyptus > Eucalyptus grandis. The sequence continues at coordinate 38,055,172 of NC_052618.1, forward strand.
CGGATTTCTTTTATCGACCTGGCGTGCTTTCGTAGCCCAGAGTCCTTTACACTGACACTCAATGGAGTTGTCCCACAAAGATTTTTCCTCCAGATTCAATCTGATTAAGGCAACCGAAGAATGGTTCGGGTCCTGGTCGGATGATTTCTGTCGCAAGGCTGGGCGACCGAAGATAGGTTTGGGTCCTAGCCAAGCAAAACCTCAGTCTAGGCGACCGTAGAATGGTACGGGTCCTAGACAACATTTATTGCTCTAATAGGCGATCGTAGAATGGTACGGGTCTTGGAAAAACAATTTTCCCATTCAGGCGACCGTAGAATGGTACGGGTCCTTGACAACACCTATTCCTTATTCAGGCGACCGTAGAATGGTACGGGTCCTAGAAAATGAATCCCCATTTAGGCGACCATAAAATGGTACGGGTCCTAGACAAAACCTTTCGTCGTGATCGACCATAGAATGGTACGGGTCTTGGGAAAGCAGTTCCTTACAAAACTTTTCTGCCGTATTGGGCGACCGTAGAATGGTACGGGTCCTAAGAAAGCAGCTCCTTTCTACCATACTGGGCGACCGTAGAATGGTACGGGTCCTGGGAAAGCAGCATCTTCACAAAGTCATGTTACTATTCTAGGCGACCATAGAATGGTACGGGTCCTGGACAGGTAACACTCACTATCTTGAATTACTCTATCATCCTCGAAGGTAAGTTATTCTAGGTAGCTTCATCTATCATTTGCATTAGCATTTCCATGCATCATACAAATTGGAATTCATGTTCCGATAAAAAAAAATCATTCACTGCATGTACATGATCAAAATTTAGATCTCAATTGGTCTTTGAAGGCAACCTCTACGAGCTCACCTTCAAAGGGGGGCAGCTGTTGACACCTAAATTTTGGCGACCCATTTAGACGTTTATCGTATTATAAAAATTAGGGGTTAATTTTATCCCTGAAAAAATAATTAATTGCATAGCATATAGATTTAGGTGCATTTGCATTTTTTGCATTTGTTTATTGGGCTGGTGGCGGATGAGTTCGAATTGGTGGTTCTGAGCTTTAAATTGATGGGCTGGACTAAGCCCACGAAGGGAGCAAATTGGCCCAAGCCCCTTTTTTTTATGATCGAAAATTATCTCGTGAAAAATAGAGATTTGAAATTTTTCCGGGATATGTTGGGGGATTTTTCAATATCTTCGGATAGGGCAAGTGCGACAAAAGTATTGCAAGCTCATCTTTAAAATATTCAGAATCCGAGAAAATTTTATTACGATCCCGAACTTTTGGCAATGTTCGATCAATTGTGAGTTGGTATTTGGAAAGAAAAGAATTGTTTTTGTTGATCTTGTGATTATAAATGTGCGGACAAAAACATCAAAAAGGGCAAGAAGGATTAGCATTATTAAAATATATATTCAATGAGGATATATGGATCCGCAATGCGTACAAAGGAAATATAAACCCTCACAAAAGAGGGAAGTCAGTACGTGGATCCTATATTCAAATTTCCCTTTTTGAAGTTCATATTCGGCCAGTATAAAAAGCGTAATGTTCGAGGGAAAAAAGGGGGCCACACAATCGACACATACGGCCACAATTCTGAAAAGAGGACTTCGAATACACGGCACAGAGAGAGCTTTAGAGAAAAAAAAGCCAAGAGGAGAAATCGTGGAGGTGAGCAAATCAGAATTTCAAAACACAGCCAAGAGAATACACGTGAATAGAGAGGAAGGAGAGGGAGGCTACGGCCAGTCATACATCCTCACGGCCACGCTTTCACCGATCTTCGTCACCGCCGTCGGTGTCCTTGCTGCCATCTGCTGCTGCCCAACGAAGCTGAGAAGCTATTGCCGTGCATCAGTGTGATTCGTAAGTGACACGTGAAAGAACAGGGAGAGTACACGGACGGAGGATTGGATCTAAGAATAAAAAATTCACGATTTCTCAACGTGGAGAGATAGAGAGAAACACAAGATCTGGCATGGCTCCCAGACCGCGACTTGTCTACGGAATTCAGCAGTCGGTGGAGGTTTCCTTCAGTCCCTGTTCCTCGCTCAGCAGTGGTCCCGGTGCCATGCGGCTTTCCTGGCTACGCCCAAGCTCTACATCCAGGGCGCCCGGTGATTTCCAGAGTCTATGATGAGCAGCCAATGCCGGTTTTGTATTCTTGGTTGAATTTTCGCAGGTTTTTCGGTGAACACAGCAGTCCTTGACGTGCCCCAGACTTCCACCGATCCCGTTATTTTGCTTTCGTTTGAATTTTTACTAGCGCAGGTCTTTCTTGACCGAATCCAGTCACTGCCCCGACAATCCCATTGAATCTCCGAGCAATATTTGTCCTTCGGCAAACCCGATGAGCCGTTGCCATCCTTTCCTCGAGCTTTCACCGCCGTCAACCAGCTCACGAAGCCATGCCAGGGAGGTTGCTGTCTTGCTCTTGTGACTCCATATTGCTAGTGCCACTAAACGACGAGTTGCTCGCCGCACCATCGTAACACTTACGGCAAGAAAGCTAACCCACCACATTTGAGTTCTTTCCTTGTTGCAGCTGGAAGTCCCCAGCCATGAATTCATCGTACGAGCACATCTTCAAAGATCGCGGGTTGTTTTGATTTTTGGCCGAAGCGGTGGAATTTGTCTCTTATTGCATGGTGAAATCTGGAGCCTTAACCGTGAGTTCTTGAGAAAGAAGCATACGTGAGATTGAAGACAAAAAGGTATTGACTTTAGAGCTCTCGGTGGAGATTATTTGGTCCGACTAAAAGACCAAATATTAGTTCGCTACGATCTCCTTTGGCGAGCCACCTTATTGTGAGCGGTTCCCTCGCAAGTGCGTCGCGTTGCAACCACCGCTCGTGAGCCATCACCTGTCTCGAATCATCGAGGCATCACCGTGAGTCCACCGTCTCGGCTGCTGTCCAAGCCGAACTACCGTTTGCAGCAGATCGCCACCACGATCCATCGCTAGTTGTCATCCACCACCCCGTTGCCCGCCGATTGCGATCCCGGTCCGATTGCGCAAGGTCCAAATTTGGAAACCAATATTGGATTAGGTAAAAATTTCATTTTATTTGATTTCCTAATATTCAGTTTCCTCATTTGAAATATCCGTTGATACACATGATGGAAATTCCCGATATGCTATGATATCCGTAATTTTGAGTAGCCTTCTAAATTGGGAAATCTTCCTAATTTCGCAACGTACATATGATTGATGGTCCGATTTCATGCTCGAAATATGACCCGCAATCGTACGGAAAAGTCACCAATCCGATCTCACGCTCGAGATACGATTCGTGATTTTATTTTAAAATTGGCCAATCCGATCTCACGTGCGAGATACGATTCGTCAATTTATTTCCCATAATTAAATGGACATGGATGATATCTTGCTTGATTTGGTGCCGTGCTTTCTTGATGCCTCTATTTGATTGCTCCCGTAAAAGGAAAACCCAAAAATATATATTTGAGTTAGATTAGGTTCATGTTAGAATATATTTTGCATGTTTAGAATAGGAAATTTTTTTATTTCGAATTTTTGAAAAATTGAAAAAATCCAAAAAAATGCATTCATTTAGGATGTTAGTTTTTTCTTTAATTTAAGTTGCATGTTAATTATTTGCCAATCTTAATTTGGAATTTTTATTATAAAAAAAAAGACACAAAAATCATCATGCATATGTCATGTAGAATTATGGCATTCTTTGTACATCATTGCGTATTTCATTTTAAGTTTAGATTGAATTTTTAGATAGATTGCATCTTAAGTTAGAGTTTGCTAAGTTAAGATTATATCTTAGTTTAAATTAGGGTTTAGCCTGACATAATCCTTAATACAAATTGAATAGAATCTTAAGCTAGCTAGATAATCCTTACATTTTTCTAATTTCGAATTTCATGTAAAATACAAAAGAAATTGTCTTAGAGTAAATCAATTTCATTCTTTAGGATAGATTGCATGCTTATATTTTATTTATGTCATATAGTTTAAGTCATATTGCCATGTCATATCATTTCATTAGTAGCATGCATTGCATAAAGCATGATTCACATTAAATAAAGTGAAAACCAAAAAAAGAAATTGCGTGTTAATTAGAAATCATATCTAGGGTTGATGATGTGAATTCTGATCTAACAACGCAGATGCTTTCGTTGCTATGAGGTAAGTCCTGCAATTTATTCATTGCTTTTCTTGGGTGTTAAATTGGTGGTTTGCGCACCCGCATGATCACATCACATGTTAGGAAAATAGATTTAAAATCAATTCAAGCTGCTTGCCAAACATTTTTTCAAAAATAAAAGAAAAGGTACCGGAAGGGCGTTAGAGAAATCTAGCGTAACCAAGTCCCCGAACTCATAAATCTCTGGTTCGTAGGAGTAAAGTAAATCTCCCGTTATTTTACTTGGGTTTCTAATCGACCCACCAAAAATAGATTAGTGGCGACTCCTAATTGAAAACCAATTGCATGTTAATAACTTGAACCTAAGTCGCGAATTGGTATGGGCTTGGGAGAGTCTGAGTTAAGTCTAGGCTTAACAATCCATTAGCCCCTAGGTGGTTCATGCCCCGAAAAATTTGGTCGCGACAAAAGTCAAGAACCTATTTTATCTTTTGGTGCTTTTGTACCATAAAATTGTAGCTTCCCTCATTTTGATGGAAAAATTTGATTCTTCATTTCTTGGGTTCCATTCTTAGATGGTTAGGAGTTTTATTGTTTGCTAGGTTAGCTGGCTAGGAGTTGGGCAATGTTGAAACTCGATTATGCTTTCAAGAATTCGATGGCGTTGTCGCCATTGTGTGTTGTAATTATGGTGGAGTAATGGATATATGAAAATGAGCAAAATGAGATATGTAGTTTCCGTTCATGTATTTCATTAATTTGTGTATCTCTAGAGTTGATGTATTTTTTGGATTTGTGTATCTACTTAATTCAAAGTTCATGTATCTCCTGAATTCTTTTGTTAATTTCATTCACGTATCTTTTAAATTTTTGTATCTATTTAATCTATAGTTGATATATTGCTTCTATACATGAATTCAAAAACCCTATAAATAGATTTGGAAATCTTCATTCCAAGAGAAGTGAAAACACCTACATCTCCTCTCTTCAAGTTTCTCTAAATGTGCTAATTTTGAGAGTGTTTGAGAGACTCCTATTTGTTTAGTGCTGATACCAACATGTTTGAGGTGTTATATCTTGAAAGGTGAAGTTCGTAAAACTGCTTAGCACCATTGGCAAGAACTAATTATCTTAGGGAGAGTCGATTAGCTGTACTTCACCTCCAATTACTATTTTTTTCGTTATCACTTTCTCGAATTTATTATTTATGATTACAATAAACAGGATTTCATATTCTTCCCCCAATATGATTCCGTCTTCTTCTTCTTCTTCTTCTCCTCTATATTTTCCAACAATCTTAAGGTGGTTATCATTCTCATTATTTGTTGTGTTTACTAGAAAATCAAATAGCTGATAACAATGATGTTTGGAATGTTCTTGGAGAGATGCTCTTATGGCCATTTTGACCGGTGAGGTTCAAACCTCATGGCCTAGTATTGTGGCAGCAAATGCTATAAACCTTAGGGTTGAAACCATCTATGATGGTACGAGTACAAATCGCTCGATTGATATACTTGGGACTATTTTTTGAAATCAGTACAAGCCAAATGGCATTTTGAAGAGATGGTTCATTAGGGTTTGCCTAGTTTGATGGTAACATCTCTAGTAATATCAAATGAGAAACTAGAGAAATTCATTAGTGTGGGCTTTAAGCAGTGATAGAAAAAGATGTTCTTCTATTTGATTATGCTAAATCTGGTTTAGTCCTTATCGGAGGTGTGTCCAATAATTAGTTCAAATGTGCAAGATTTCACGAGCCTTGGGGTGTTGGAGGCTTGGAAGCACAAGGGCTTCCTATGCCGAAATTGTATCCTTAATTGTTTGGTAGTTTCCCTAATATAAATTTTTATTGTAACATTGAAAGTGTCAAACAGTAATGGGAGTCCTTAGAAAAGAAATACAAAACTAAGGACATGGGCACCAACAAATTCATGGTTGCCAAATTCCTGGAATTCAAGATGGTGGATTCCAAATATGTCATGAATTAGGTCCAAGAATTGTAAATAATTCTAAACGACATCTTTGTTGAGGGAATGATACTTAGTGAATTATTCCAAGTGGTGGCTATTATTGAGAAGTTGCCTTTGGGGTGGTTAGATTTTAAAAATTATTTGAAGCACAAATGAAAAAAGATGAGACTTGAAGATCTCATTCTATGCCTCATAATTGAGGAAGAAAATAGGAGGAATGCAAACACTCCTATGGAGCCGAAGGCCAACATTGTGGAGCTTTTCAATTCCAATCAAGATAGGAAGAGGAAGAAATCCTTTCAAGGAAAAGGCAAGCAAAAGAAATAGTCCCATAAAATTCCAAGGGACATATTTTGTCTTCAATAAACTTGGCCATCGGACTAAGGATTGCAAGAAGCGCCCAAACAAAGGCAAGGGCGGTGGTGCAGCCAAGCAGCTAAATCTGATAGAGCAAGAACATGCTGAAAGATTAATTGCTGCCGTAATGTCTGAGGTATCCTTTGTGTTGAACAATATTGATTGGTGATTGAACACCATTGCAACAAATCATATTTGTATGGATAAACATATGTTAATGTCTTAGAAGAAGGTTGAGGAAGAAGAGAAGCTCTATATGGCTAACTCTACAACAACAATATCGTTGGAAGAAGAAATGTGATCTTGAAGTTCACCTCTGGTAAGGAAATCAAACTGCTCAATGTGTTGCATATACTAAAGATCAAGAGGCATCTCATTTAGCATCCATACTTGTTAAGAAGGGTTTTGAATTGCATTTAAATTTGACAAATTTGTACTTTCCAAAGAAGGGATATATGTGGGAAAAGAGCACTTGTGAAGTGACCTATTCAAAGCTAATGTGGTTATCATTAATGTAAACTCGAAATGCTTGTACCCAGAGGCTAGTAATAAAGAAAAGTTTTCAATTTACATTGTTGTGTCTCAATCTCATGGCATGATAGTTTATGACATGTAAACTATGGTACAATGAAGAAGTAAGCAAACTTGGTGCTAATTCCAAAATTTGAGTTGGATGCCAATCACAAATGCGAGACTTGTGTTAAGGCTAAGTTTGCTAAGAAGTCTTTCAAATCTGGTGAAAGAATGAGTGAACCTCTACAATTTATCCATAGTGATTTTTGTGATTTTAAGTTTGTAGAAAGTAAATGTGAAAATAAGTACTTCATCACCTTTATAGATGATTGTGTTAGATTTTGCTATGTTTATATGTTAACTAATAAAGATGAGGCTATGAGCATGTTTATCAAGTATAAAATTAGTTAGTTTTTTTTTTGGTCAAAACAAGTCTAAAATGAGGTTGAGAACCACTTTGATAGATGAATCAAAGTGTTTAGGTTTGACATAGGAAGATAATATAGTTCTTCCAACTTAAAAGAGTTATGTGCTAGTTTGGGAATAATTCTCCAAACAACCAAACCTTATGCTCCACAGCAAAATAGAGTTGTTGAATAGAAGAATGAAAAATCTAAAAGAAATGGCTAATGCCATGGCTCTTGAGTTTGAGTTTACCTTGAAACTTGTAGGGGAAGGCAATTTTAACTGCAAACTATATTCTTAATAAAGTACTTTATAAAAAGACAGGTAAGACTTTCCAAAAAAAGAAAAAAGAAAGATAGGTAAGACTTTATATGAGTTATGTAATGGAAAGTTACATCCTACAAATTTTTTGAAGTGTGGGGGTGCTTAGCCGAAGTGGCAATTTCTCTTTTGAAATAAACTTGGTTGGGACTTAAAACAGTGGATTACATATTCATCGGTTTTACTCAAAATAACAACGCATAGAGATTTTTGGTTTACAAATCTAAAATTGTGGAAATCATTACTAGTGCTATCCTAGAATCAAGGGATGCTGGATTCTTTGACAATATATATCCTACGAAAAGAAATCAATATGAACCTTCTCAGAAGAGAATTAGAGAATTGGAAACTGAGAATGATGACATTGAGGTCGAAGAAGTTGAACTTCGAAGGAGCAAGAGGTCTGGATCGAAAAATCTTTCGGACCTCATTTTCTAACTTATGTGCTAGAAGGTGAGCCTAAACGTTTCAAGAGGCAATGTCAACTCTAAATGCATCTTACTATAAAGAAGTTGTTCACATTGAGATGGATTCTATCATAAGTAATCGCACTTGGGAATTGGTTGATTTTCCATCAGGAATTAAACCAATTGCATGTAAATGGATCTTCAAAAGAAAGCATAAAGTTGATGGTTCCATAGATAAGTATAAAGCACGGCTTGTTGCCAATGGGTTTAGACAAAGAGAAAGTCTAGACCACTTTAATACTTATTCACTTGTAATAAGTATAATATCAGTTAGAATGTTGATTTTTATAGCCATGCTATTCAAATTACTAGGTATATCAAATGGATGTGATAATTACATTCTTAAATGGTGATCTCAATGAGAAGATTCACACGGAAAAACATGAAAGATTCAAGGTCAAAAAACAAGAACACAAACTATGTAAACTTGTCAAATCATTATATGGACTTAAACAAGCTCCTTATGGAATTAAAAGTTTGATGTGTGATGATCCAAAATGGGTATAGTTTCAATGAGTGTGACAAATATGTGTATACTAAATCCACGTCAAATAGATATATACTTATTTATCTATATGTCGATGACCTGCTAATTTTTGGAGATAACAATGAGGTTATTAAAATCACCAAGAATGCTCTTAAGAAAAACTTTGTGATAAAAGACTTAGGTGTTATGATTGTTATATTCAGCATCACAATTCTGGTCTATATTTAATGCAATTTTATTACGTTGAAAAAGTAATTTAGAGGCTTAAAGGATTCCACATTAAAGATGCGAATAATCATTTTCTTTCACACCTAACTCTAAAAAAGAATAATGGAAATGGTATTAGATAGCTAAAGTACTCTTAAGTGATTGGTAGCATCATGTACATCATGAATTGCACTAGATCGGATAGTGCATACTCAGTAGGAAAGCTAAGCTGATATACAAGTAATTTTGATCGTGAGCATTGAAATGCACTTTTGAGAGTGTCGGGTTATTTGCGAAGAACTAAAACTAAGTTTTACAATATGACAAATATCCACCTGTTTTAGAAGGCTATTGTGATGGCAATTGGATTTCGAGTTTCGATGAATCAAAATCAACCAGTGGATATGTTTTTCATGGTAGGAGGTGTCGCGGTATCATGGAAATCTTTAAAAGAAAGTCTAATAGTGCGCTCCATAATGGAATCAAAGTTTGTTGCTTTGGATAAAGCCGCTGAAGAAGCAAAGTGGCTTTGGCAACTTTTAGAGGATGTTCCGTTGTAGCAAAAACATATGCCTCTGATATGCATTTACTCTAACAATCAAGCAGTGATAGCAAGAGCATAAAAGTCTAGATACATTTGTCGTAAACATAATACCATAAAGCAGTTGATCTCAAATAAAAAAATTTCTTTGAACTTTGTGATATCAAAGGAAAATATTGTGGATCCGTTGACAAAAATTTGCCAAAGAGTAGGTAAACTACGCATTGAAGGGAATGGAGTCAAAAGTCTTAACCTAATAAAGAGGTTTCATGGTGGAAACCTAACATAGTGATTAGAGATCCCTAGACTAGGTTTAATAGGATAAGACAAATTTTTGAAACTTTAGTGTGCACACCGTCTCTCACTCCTATGATGTAATAGCGCTTTTTTATAGCATTTCAAGGGCACGCTATGCATTTAAAGATTCTCATAGCTAGGAATACAATATCATAGTGAGGCATGATAGGATATCTTTAATAGGAATGCACCTAGATGCGTGGAGCTAGTTGCATGAATTCTGAGAAGTTTAGGGCTAATAGAATTAACACAATTGAGAACCAATCTTGATTTGGGAATACCCAATGTGGGGTCTATTGTTTGGGCTTACACCAACAACTGGTAGTTTAAGGCCTAGTCCATTGAGTAATTAAGTATGTCCAACAGGTTTTCACTAAAGAAGTTTTAAAGCAAAAACTACCTATCTTATTGTAGTATATTTCCATAGGCACATTTAGTATTCCTCAAATCAAAATGTTTTATGATTCATTAATGTGGGGGATTGTTGTAATTATGTTGGGTTAATGGATCAATGAAAATGAGCAAAATGAGATATGTTGCTTTTGTTCACATACCTCATTAATTTTTGTATCTCTCGAGTTCTTGTATCTCTTGGATTTGTGCATCTACTTAATTCATGGTTCATGTATCTCCTAAATTCTTGTATCCATTTAATTCATGCATCTTTTAGATTCTTGTATCTACTTACTTCATGGTTCATGTACCGCTTCTATATATGAATTCAAAAACTCTATAAATGGATTTGAAATTCTTCATTATGATAGAACCGAAAACACCTACATCTCCTCTCTTCGAGTTTCTCTAAGCGCACCGATTTCATAAAGTGTTCGACGGACTCCTATATATATAGTGTTGATATCAACAAGTTGGAGGTGTTGTATTTTGGAAATGAAATTTGTGAAGCTACTTAGCATTGTTGGCATGAACTAATCATTTCAAGGAGATTCGATTAGTCATAACTCACCTCAAATTACTTTCTCGAATTTATTATTTTTTGGTTACAACGAACAGTGTTCTATATTCTTCCCCCAATATGTCTCATCTTCTTCTTCTCATTCTTCTCTATATTTTCAAACGATGTGTTTACACTCATGATTTTTTTCTTTATTCATTTTCCGCAATGGCAACATGCAATTTTCCTCTTCAATTTGAATCCCGGTTCCGGTTGCCTCTGCAATGACTCAGGCATGTCTAACTAGGTTCTAGTGAGGACTTGATTTCTTCTTGTGGCTCATATGAGAAGTGCTTGACGATTTCAATTTCTTCTCTCCATCATATGTCTACACCTTTACTTCTTGTTACTGTCATGGAAGGATCAGACAACTTAAAGCGATGAAAACTTTAATTAAATCGTATCTCATTGCAGGAGTCGCTTTCAGTTCGTAGATCAATGGTCGAAGCCACAAATTTAGGGCACACTAGAACTCTTGTGCTCCAAAAAAAGTTGGTCAAACAATCATAGATTATATAAAGGGAAATTATGTCTTCTTCACGTCAGTAAGAGAAGGGGAAAAAATTGCCGAACCTGGAATACAAAGGGAAAAATGATGATGAGCACACAATTTATCTTCATGGAGAGACATAATCTGTTGGGCCATAAGGCTCAAACAATTCAGCAAAGAATCCCCCCTTTCTCTTTGGGTTCCATCCTATGTCTCTGCACAGTTGATCATTGTACCAAATGTGAAGTGCACCAATGCATGATCTTCTATAGTATTGACCTGAAGATCGCTTCATGTACTTGTTCCACTCTTCTATATCCTCCTCCATCTTCTTAATGGAAGGTAGCTTGAATGTACCGGCAAGAAGCTCGGCTAGCCACCTGCACCGGATCTCTGATGTGTACAAGTTTGCAACGCTTTCCGAGAACCCGATCACAGCTAATTGGGGAATTCGAGGATGAATGCATTCCCTGATTAGATGGAATCATATAATTTGAGTTGGAGCCAATAACTATAGAGAAATAACACAGGCTACTCATCTTTTTGCAGAATTTTCCATAGCAAAATGTGCACAATTTCATGCTTTGAAGTTTCCTAGCTGCAATTTTTTATCAAGAAAGGCAACTCGTAGGGAAATGCACTTGACAACTTACTCATGCTCCATCTGTCGGGAGATAAAAACAATCAATACAGAAGAATTTACGATTTTCCCAGTAAAACAAGAAGGAAAATGATATTTTGCAAGGAGATAATGGAATTTGTCTATTTATTCTACCAAAGCAAGACCAGAAGTATTGAGAATACATTAGGACACATAAGAAACCAAAGACAGTCCCAGGAAAAGTGTTGAGATGAATAATGAGAAACCAAAGACATTCCCATAAGAAAAGGTACAAATAAGTTAGACAAATTTTCACTTAAAATGAAGACCAAAAGCTTTCCCTAAACCAAATGCACCTAAATCTCTATAAGAACCCAGGACACAGGATCAGATTAACCTTTAGCAGGAGGGAGTTCTTGGGCAGTACCTGTATAGTGGAACTATTGAATTGGGAGATCCAGATAAGCAGTCCTTAAACAGTTGGGACTCAAACACATCTACTAGCTTCTTTTCGCCCCTAAACCCAGTCGCAAGGATGACCAAGTCTGAATTCAGCGGCTCGACCTCTCCATTGATCGAAATCCCATCCTCACAGAACCTGAATGCAAGGGCCTTCTTCAAGATTATGCTTCCCTCTTCCACTCTGTCGTAGAACTTTTCGGGTACTGTTGAGATCAAGCAGGAGCTGATTTCTTGAAGGAAACTGTGTTTCGGCACCATCCCAAACTTCTTCAACGGAAGTTTTCGCTTAATGTCGCTTTCGACGAACTTGGAAACTGCCCATCTCTGTCATTGAAGTGGGTCATATTACATGAACAGCATATAACAGCTAATGAATTTAATCATATGATGCGATTAGTCTGAATAATTCTGAATCAAGTTTATTACTCCATGTTAATAATTCCGAATCCAAGTTTCTGTGACCAAAATAACTGGCTCCATATTACTAAATGGCGAAAAAAAATTCCCCTTGCAGCTCTAATTAAGAAGGCTCCTCCTGTATCACTGTAAGAGAACAAATTGACATATGTTTGGAATGAACAATCACTGTGATGAGAAGTTGCAAGAGATTTATCTCATCGTGTACCAAGGGTGATAAAAGCGTGGCCAAGAGGCTCAACAACAAGCCCTCTCTGGGCTTATGCACGAGGAGCTCCGAGAAGCGGGTGAGGTAGAGAAGTGCAAGAGGCACGCCCCACGGTAGATAATCGGGCACGTTCCAGTGTTCCGTTTTGTACAACACCGTACAGGGTCGCTCCACTCCTGCAGGACAAAAAATTTCGACAAAAGCAAAGTCACTACGAATCAGCACTTGTCAAAACGATGAAGCCCGAGGAGCAGCTTGCACAAGGTCAAGAAAATGTAACATGACGATGACTAGGATTCAGTTTACTAGAAGGGACGTCGGATTCAGGCGTTTCACACTTACCATTAACAGTTGAGCACTCCATGGCAATGTCCAATGCGGATTTCTGCAGCCCGACGACCACCACTCTCTTGCCACTGACGAACTCCTTTGCAGCTTGGTAGTCCATAGCTGCGTAGTCCATGGAGTGGATCACCTTGCCATGGAACGCCTCTGGGCCTCTGTTTGGTGGAAACTCTGGTATATTCGGAATGCCACTGAATCGCCCGACGCAAAGGATCACAAAGTCCACTTCATATGTCTGTCATTGTCATTAGATAGTCAAGCATAGAAACTAAGAAATCGCTACCGAGCAATCATTAATCCAAAATGGAAATAAAAATTGTTACGGATTGCTGGTCTAAATAGTTATTAGTATGAGACAGTTACATGAAATTGCATTTAGGAGAGCAACTGCCAGTTATACAATAACAGAAGGCAGATGCATACCTCAATTTCAAGGCTCAGACAATCCTGCACTCTGATCTTCCACTTCCCGCCTGAGCGGAATGGCATGCCGTCGCCACCCCACAGGCTCCACGACTGCATCGCCTCAGCAGGTGGCCCGTCATACCCGATGCTGAGGACCCTGGTGCCGAACTTGACGTGCTTTAGCAGGTTGAAGTGGCAGGCGTATGACTCCACGTACTCCAGCACTTGATGTCCATTGGGGAAATCCTCGGTGACCGAGTCTGGCCACGGGAAGTCCGAGAACTGGTAGGCTGGTTTGGGGGTCTGGAGCTTTGTGGTCTCCACGGTCTTCGTCCAGACCCCTCCGATGCTGGTTTCGGACTCAAAGACGATGGGGTGGAGGCCCTTTGAGAGGGTGTATTTACAGGCAAGGAGGCCACTGATCCCAGCGCCAACTATGGCTATCTTTCTCGTCTCCATCCGACTTTGCTCAAATGGCTTTTCCTGTTCTGGGGAGAACGAGGTATATATAGTCAAAGGTCTAGTGATGTTGGGCGAAAATGCCCCTAAGAAAATTGATTTGAAACCAAGCCACCCATCTGTCAGTTGGCTTCTCGCGAAACAGATCTTCAGGGAAATGTGATTTTACGTGCTATACTTTGACTTACCAGTGCTCGGTCAAGCATTAGCTTAGCATGGAGGTCAAGAGTAACTACCTCACTACATTTAATTAATTTCATCCAGAAAAGGTTTCATTATAAGTTGGGACGAGTGGCAATGTGGGATGGCACTTCACCTCACCACATCTAGGTAATGTGGGATTTGGTTTATTCCTAGCTTCACTTTCGCACTTGATGGATCGATTCGTTACAAGCTCATCAGCTTCCATGTAGTTCATCCTTAAACCTCACACTTCTGTTGGGCTTGGCTCTAATATCATAATGTTGAGCCCAAGTCCCACTCATAACGATATTGTCCACTTTGGGCCAGTGCTCGCTTGTTTTGTTGTGGGTTTCGCCTAGAAAATATCTTGTTATAAGTTAGGACAAGTGTTATTACATATATGATGCTTCATCTCATCATATTCAGATGATGTGCAGTTGAATTCATTCTTGTCTTTATCGACATCCTAGAGCTAGAGCTGCACTTTGTCTGAGCCGCAAAGCCTCGGCAATCACTCTTGCCCTCGATGGATTGAGTCATTACAAACAAGTACAAAAAACTTAGGGGCTACATTGAACATAGTAAAAGTTTATGGACCACATTGCATGTTAAGCTAAAGTTCGAGAATCACTTTGAATAAATTAAGATGTTAAGAATCACATTACATATAAATTCATAGTTTATGGACCATTTGAGCCATTATAAATCAATGCAAACTTCGAAGCTAATTGAACACCGGATAGATGTTGACTTTTTCTGATTTGGGATGGTCTATTCGGATGAGCTAGATTTTAGAGCCTTATTAAATGCCTCGTGGTCCTCTTTCAGTTATTGATCCCGCAAGCGAAAAGCGACGCTTGTCGAAGCCATCACAAGAGTTTGTTTAAGGCACAAGTGCCACGTCGCCAAGAAAACATGGCTCTTCTTGGGAATTTGTAGGCCCCGGATCGATATACATCCAAACTAGAAATGGCCGAAAATAGATTTATAAGAGAAGGGGGACTTGCACTGATATAGGTCGTGTTAGGTACCATCCTATAGGGGGGAAGGATATTGGGAACATTAGGTGCCTAAATTCAACGCATACTGGCAGCTATCGTATTTGAACCAACCTCTTGACTAACATCACTTTTATACCTTTAGAAAATCATCTTGAAACTGTAGAGTACATGGCAAGCTGTCTATTTCTTCTTTAATATAGTGCTTACCTGGATTGACTTAGACAGAATTGGACTTTCGAATGTATTGCCTAATAGTCTACAATAGTTTTTTTTAATAAATATTTTAATGAAAATGGTGTGTTTGTCTTGGAGAAAACTTCATATAAAAGATAATGCTTATTGAGAAATCATTTTCCAAAAAAAGTGATTCATGTATATTTTCTTTAACTGTAAATGATTTTTCTTGACTAACCATTTTTAGTAAACTAAATGTGCGAAGTTGTCGAAAATTAATTCGCCAAAAGTTCTTGCATTCAAACAGATAGACTTAAGTTATAATTCCAATATATGGACTCAATCATAACATGACACTTTTAGCTTGAATGAGCATGCACCTATATGGCTAACTAGCAATAAATCATGGATGAGTAGACCATTTGGATCTTTAATGTCAAACAGTAGGAGGCTTTTGTTTCCTTGGTGCCACCCTGCTTGCCTAGTAACTTAGGTGAGTTGACAGGATTGCGTGCCTTATTTTAATGTGCTAGTATCTGCATGCTCAATACCCCTCCAACTTTCCTTTGTATATTTGTCTTCCCTAGGAAGAGGGGATACCCTCTAAGTATTTTACATCACTTCTGGAGATCTAAATTAACTAGGATGAAGCCTTTTAAAGACTTGCTTAGGTCCAATATATCATGGATGAGTACTTGCAAGTTATTAATCCCATGTCAATTTGGTAATACCCATGTTTGCTCTGCTTTTATAATTTACTCCAATACTGTTTGCGGAGTATTTCCTTTGCCAGGAGAAAAAAGTGACTCCATAAAGTGAAACCTTGAGCTCAAACTCTTTAAATAGAGGAAGACAATATATTTATAATGTGTAATTGAACTCAAAATCAAGTGATACAGGGTCATACTTTGACACCTCATTTCAAGTGCAAATCAAACTAGAATCGTGTGGAAGAAGGCACATGGAATTGAACAAAGGGAAGCCACACATGCCCAAAAACTGGATGTATAATGGACTTGAAAGCCCGAATTTAATACTATGTTTGAAATTTCAACTAAAAAGTTAAGATATCATACGGCAAGATATCATATAAATATAAATATAAGAGATAAAAGAAATCTCCTAGACACACCAAGCGGTGACGTACTTACTTTTAACCCATCCCTTCTTCCTCGGAAATAAATCGCTCTCTGCGTTTCTTCCGTCTCTTTATTTGTCAAGATAAACTTCGTCTCTTTCCAAATGATCCTTCTATGCACAAGCAAGAACCCGAAAAGGACGAAAACAGAAAAGGAAAGTGGCCCATCGACGTGACTACTAGTGGCATCGCCGCCCGCCCGAAGCTTATCAATAGAAGAATTTATTATTGCAGAGCTTGATCCCATACCCACGTGGGATCATGTGGAAAGAGCAAGATAATGTTTTCTTTTTCATATTTCCATTTGGCTTTTGTGTTCCCACCAAAATCTGATCCCGACTCATTTCCGAAGATAAGATCCAAATGGTGTCGGGGGGAGGAGAGAGAGAAACGGGGGAGGGCAAATATTGGAGAAAATATTGTGTCCCCGGATTTTGGGGGTGGCGTGGGGGATGGAGAGAGAGAAACGGGGGAGGGCAAATGATTTTTGGGGATGAGCGTATAGAGAGGGAAAAAAGAAAGAGGAAAATAATTTTGAGAGATTTTTGAGGGGAATAACATTTAAGCGTGTTATATCGAATTAATTAAAACTAAAAATATTTATTCAATAATAACGTGTCTCAACGTGTTGGAATTTTCTATTTTTTAGAAATAACGTATGTTTCGAAATATGGTTAAGTGAATATATCGTGTCATATCGTGTCGCGTGTTTGTGGTAGTGAGTCACTACCCAACTATGAAAATTTATAGGTTTGGCAAGAGCTCGAAGATGTTTTTTTTTTTTTTTTCATGTGCCATTTTATTTTTAAGGATAAGTGTATTATGAGTCCGAAAACTTGTCACGAAAGTTCAATCAAGTCCTAAAATTTTTAAAAGATTCAATAAGTTTTTAAAACTTGTCTCAAAAGTGCAACCGGGTTCTAAAAATTTCAAAAAGTACAATTAATAGGACTTCAATCGAATCACTTTGACAAGTTTTAGAACTTGATTGTATTTTTGAAAGTTTTAGGATTTAATTGCACTTTGTGACAAGTTTTAGAATTTAATTGTAATTTTTGAAAGTTTTAGGATTTAATTACATTTTTATGCCAAATTTTAAAACTTCCAATGCACTTATTTCTTATTTTTATGACATGATTAATGGCAGTCCTGGAGAGAAATTATCATTTTTCTACTTGTTTGCATTTAAGCATATCTCCCCTCAGAATTCAAAATATTATTTGACTTTCAAAGAATTATGAAAAAAATTATGTGTGAACTTACACGTGTCAACATTTAAGTAATGTGAAAATCTTAGCAGTTTTGACCTTGGGGAAGAGTCACAATGCAGGAGCTGCAATATTTAGATTAAACCAAAAGTGGAAAGCAAAAAGTCATTTCAAATAGACCTGGCTGTCGAGATCAAATCAATATTGCCTCCATGAAGATTTGTTATAATTATCAAATTTTGATCAACTCTAATTTTCTTCCTTGAAAATTATTTTCCAGTCCATCTTTCTTTTCTTATCTGCGATGTATTCGACTGGGAATTGCTATCGGAGCAAGGTGAAATATCAGCAATTGTTATATAAACGTATTTGAAAAGCTTGTTTTCGTGTATTCTCTTGTTCTACATTGAATGGAAATTCCTTGTTCATTTATTAATAAGTTTACTTTATCAGCATGGTAACAACAAGAAAAAGATGTGTTTGTGTGAATAAAATTGAGCTGTACCAACTGTAAAGTTGAATTTCGTCACCTATGCACTCGAAACATACGTGAGGCCCGATCTCTATCCACACTTCCTAACGAAGTGCACCGTGTTTGGAGGGGCTTGTTATATCCTCAAGGATAGCCATGTTTTACCTTCTACAGTCTATGATCGGCAATTTATAATAGTCTTTGCAAACTTCAAAATTATGAATTTTTCATTTTCGTTTAGTGACAATAACAACTACTAATTTTTTGTGTTGGTTTCGTTGAAAATTTATAATTTATAATTTATTTAAAAAAATGATTGCTCATATGACCAACAAAAATAAATAACAAAAATATTTTTATCGTTCACAAAAATATTTAGATATAAAATCTTCGATGATGAATATATCATTTATTGGTTAATTATTTTAAGTCTATAAGCACTTATTTAAAATATATATATATTTTAAATTTTTTATTTTTCATGAAACAATCTTACCCTTTTATTGCAAATAAAAAAAGAGATTTCAATTTTTTACTAAGTTGACTTCATAAGAACTTTATGATATCCCTGAAAAATATGTCTACTCCAGTTTTATACATTTTCTCTTCTGCTGATTGTGACACTTGAGGCAGAATATATACATATATTTATGCTCTCTAGCATTATATAATATTTATTGCATCCGATAGCCAGTATGCAATAGAAAACAGATTAAAGAAAAGAAGTTAATGGAAGAAATCAAAATCAAAATCTTAAATAAATAGATCCAGGTTTCACAGTCTTCACTCGCAAACATATTACGATATGCAAACTTAATAAGTTCCCTTTAGTTCTTCGATTTTCTCAAATCATGCATAGTGAAATTTTTGTTCAAGTTAGATGTGTAGTAAACACAACAATAACTTTTGAGACGAATTGAGAATTTTCTTTTATTATCTTATTAATAAGTACCTTAGCAACACTTGTTTAAGCAACAACTTAAGTAAATATAGTTGCCAATGTATCGAGAGATCTCATGTTATGCCCAATTAATAAATTGGACATTAAATTATTTCAAATGAAATATACTTAATAAGTGTTCAGAGATCATTCATTTATAATATCTTTTTGCAATAGCTTATTGTTTTGGGGTTTGTGTAATCCCAAAAATCGCTAATGAATACTCAATAGGCTATCTGAGAGGTGGGGGCGAATAAAGGGCCCAATTACAAGTCAAGCGAGAGGGAGTATGGGCCTTACAGGCCCAGTCAGCTACAACGTTCGCTTCTCTTCGACAGAACCCTAGCGTGAGATTGGGGAATAGGGTTAGCAGAAACGAAGCCTCAGAGAAGAGAGATCGATCCCTCCATGGCGGCAACATACGGCGGTTCAACGATTCGACGACTGTGAGGTTGTCTCGATTCGACTATGATCCGGGCGAGTTGAAGCCGTTGTTGCAGAAGATGGCGGAGTGAGAAGGAGACAGCTTGGATCTCCACCTGAAGGGCCGAGGACGCCACAACCCCCATGGAGAAGCCCTCTGTAAGTCGTCCTTGGTGATCCCTGCACATACAGGCGATAGTGCCATGGTTGCTTCCCTGATGGAATGATCCATCAACATTTACCTTCAAAACCCCAGGATATGGGGGATGCCAGAGGTAGGGTTTGTTTTTGTCCGAAAGTCTTTGAGACATAGAGGGAGTCGAGGATAACCGATCTACTTTGGTGTGAGTTAGTGCCGCTTCTACTACCTGCGTTGGATTTGGAGGAGTTCCGCGGAAGATGAAGCCATTTCGGGCTCGCCAAATTTGCCACAGAAGATGAGAAAGAAAAGCCAGGCGAGGTAGACGGTTGCCATCCCCAACCGTGGAAACGATCCACGAGTCCAGACGCTGAATATTAGTGGGGAGTACAGAAAGTCCAATCTGGGAATGGTTCCACACCTGTTGAGTCCACGGACAGAGTAAGAAAATGTGCTCTATAGTTTCTGGAATCTTTCGGTTGCATAACGTGCAGCAGGGGCTGTCTAATATGTGTCTTCGATACAGATTTTCTCTCGTTGCCAAGGCATTTCTACAGACGGACCAGAGAAAGACACGGATTTTGGGTGCAGCAGGCATCTTCCAGATATGGCGCCACAACCAGGTAGGAATTTGATATGATGTTGAAGCATTAGAAGTTGGGATAACTGATTGTGTTTGAGTGATGGTGTGATATGCTGATTTGACCGTGAATGTTCCTTGTTTGGTTGCTGTCCATATAAGATCATCTGTAGTGAAATGAGGCCTGAGTTGTATGTCGGTGATCTGTTGAATGATTGGCAAGTCGAAAAAACGGTAAAGTAAATCAATCTTCCATGAACTGGTAGTCTGGTCAATAAGATCAGCTACTAGTGTAGGTTCTGTAAGAGCTTTAGGTCCACCTAGAATTCCCATAGGAAGCCATCGATCATTCCTTATGTTTATACATGTTCCATCTCCCACAGACCAACGAACATGCGGTAGGATAGCATCCCTTCCACTCAAGAGGCTCTGCCATCCCCATGATGGGCGATAGCCCTTTTCAGCGTTTAAAAAACTGGATGAGTGAAAATATAAGGCCCTAAAAACTTTGCTCCATAAAGATAATGGTTGGTGCAGTAAACGCCAGGCTTGTTTACCAAGCATGGCTTGATTAAAACACACCAAATTTCGAAAACCCAATCCACCGAGTTCTGCATTTACCATGTTCACTTTCATCCCTTTACTTTCATTACTTTTCTAATCAAGTATCAATACTTTCAATTTTTCTAACCAAACCCTTCTATACACACAAAATGTCTAATTAAGTCATTCCAATACAAAACTCAACATATCCAGCTGACGGGGCTTTTGACCGGCGCCTTAATTATTAGTTACGCAAGCATTCAACATGGAGCGTGAGGTTGATTTTTTTTTTTTTTTTCCATTTGCCCATCCGTTCTCTATTGATGGCAGGCGTCTGTGTAGGCAATATGTATCCCATCCCACAATTGGACATTCCCCGACATCATTTTAGTAGTTTTGATTGGATTTTGTATTGAACGAACTTGATTAGACATTTTATATATGTAAACTGAATCAATAAGAAAAGTTGACATTGCGTGTAAGAATTGTTTTATTTCGACACACATGGAGGGTCCTAGTGGTAGTCAGTCCCCAGGCCACGACTAAATCTCCGTCTAAGCTCTAGGTAAGCAAATTCATATTCTTGGCCTGTCATTTAGGAAAAAAAGAAAAACAACTCTTCTAAAGAAACATTTTCTGCTGTGGAACAACCCGGGATTATCAAAATAGACATGCGACTCGCGCCAATCTTTAGAATACTCGCACTCGCAGCATGTTCCGAGCAAATTCAGAGATCACCGACCGAAGATAACGTTTTTAATGTTGATGGACTGTTAATCAGTTTCGTGATTATACTCATTATTTTAGAAGATTTGTTGGGTCAGTACTAATCAATTTCAGTATTAAAGAAGAGAAAGCCAGAGTGTTCATCACCTTTGTGACTTCCAGCTAGCATGGGGTAGCCATCCAAAGACGCGGCTTGTGTTCGCCAACTCAAATAACGAATATTAGATAACTTAATTATTGCAATTAATAACACAGTGTGTAGAGACGAAGGGATTTAAGTAAGAAAAACATGGTCCTCATCACGCTTGATCTCTGATCGAGAATGATATGACCTTCGGGACACGTTAGAAAAACAAATAGGTCAAGATGGAGAGGCTCGAGTGGGAGAGGAAGACCAGTCCCTGTTAAAACAGTACATGTATTCACCAAGTAGTCATCGGTACCTTAAGTGGTAATGATTTGATCATGAATGTAAAATAAAGTCTGGCACGGATTCCAATTATAGGGTACAATAAAATTGTTAGTTGGGGCTTCTGTGTAGCTGTGACCAATGCAAGTTTAATGTAGGCATACTTCCTGATCTTTCGGCTAATTTGCCGGTGTGATTCATCTATGTAAAAATTGCTTGTGAATGATAGATATTATACATATGCTGGATGTATGAGCACCGAGATTGTGTCAAGTCCATCATGTTCAAATAGGAGATGTTAGAGTTAATTGGGAGTTGGACCATTCATAATGGCTTGAATCAAGCCCTACGCATAAGTCCTCGAAGTTCCCTTGGTGAGAACAATTATAAAAGAGAAACGACTTCTCTTTTTGCGTAAACATGTTCGTAAGATACACGGAAGTTATACACAAGAAAGTGGATTGGAATGTCGGGTGTGCGCGCTTGATCGTGAAAAAGGAAGTGCTCGCGTTCGCGGTGAGTACCGAGAGAGACAAACCGATCTTCAATAAAATTGGAAGCAAGTGTTAGACCAAATGCACGGATGTTAATCCAAGAGCGCGATTACACTTTTGAACGGCGCAAACGACAGGAGCATTACGTGAAGCGACCTCGGTTCTTGAGACGAGAGGTATGAGCACGCGAAACCCAACTCAAGGGAAAGCTCACCGGACTTCAACTTCTCCTCCCAGTATGATAACAAAGATCGGCTCAGCTTTAGGCTTTAGTTCTAGAGACTATCTGAGCTTCGTTGAAGTTTTGATCGATGTTGTAAAAAGCCTAGACTCCTTTAGAAGTACCTACAAAACTGTAGTCGATTAATGGTAGTTGGAGCGTGCGGCCTAGAATGAAAGCAAAAAGTCTGAAAATGCAAAGATATCCTGTATGTCTACGTCGGTTATTGAGCATATATAGAGGTTTGGTAATCATTCATTCATTCATTCTGTTACTGGGGAGTAGCCCTGTACCAGGAGTTGGAGGAGCTAGACTAGTTCATATCGCTTTTGCTCCTCCAACACCTCGTGTAAAATCCTTTCCATAAACCGGTGAAACTAGCTCCCATTGCCTTGAACAAAATTATTTCCTACCAAATATATCCCCCACACATAGGGACTTGCACATGAATACCAAAAACTAATAGTGGTATCAAAACCACTCTTCCGCGATGCAACATGGGCATCACAGCTAAAAAATTCGAACATATTTTTAGAGCCACGCACATCCAGATGGTTTTGAACATTTGTCCTAACCATCCTCTATTAAGACCAAAGCTTAGACCCAGAGCCAGAGCCTTGTTTGGTTAGCACGATCATTTATCCTAACCAACCTCTGCAAAAATCAACCAACTACAATTCCAACACTTAAACTATGGCCAACGTTGTCTCACAAAAAACAATTTATTTCTATTTTTTATGGGAACAACTATGATCATAGGAGCATTTCGATGCCCCAAAACATTGGGACATCATTGAAAAAACATGTGGCAATGATGAAGAGTGCAAGTGTTTCAGCAGAGCAACTACAAAAAGATTCAAAGGCTTTTGGAGCGAAGATTGCGAAATAGGCAGGGAACACACTACAACAAGAATTTCAAATGAAGATCAAGACGAAACATGCTCGAAATATCACAAAAATTGATAAAGGAAGGGTAGTGTTAAAAGTCGTCATCAATTTTGTAAAAAGCCTCGCCTCCTCTATAAATACCTATAAAACTGTAGTCTATTGATGCAGTTGGAGCGTGTGGCATAGAATGAAATAATGCAGAATGTGTAGGTCGGTTAACAAGCCTATATTAAAGGCTTGGCACTCATTTATTCGAGCGTGTGGAAAGTAGTCCACCACCAAGAGTACTAGGAACTAAACTAAAATCCATATTACTTGTGCTCCTCCATCAACAGCTCGGGTAAAACCACTTCTACAAACTAATGAAACTATCTCCCATGGTCTTAATCAAGCAATTATCTCCTTGTCCCCTTATCATTCTTCTACTAAATATATCGCGTACACATACACAGTCACGCATCAGTAAAAAAAAAAAAAAAACCATTAGTGGTATCAAAATCGTACTTTCGCAATCCAACATTGATATCACAGCTCTGAAAACTCTAATAAGTTTCATAAAAAAACAGCATTAGCATCATGATCAAGACAAAGATTAAACACATTAAGGTCAGAGCTAATTCGAAGATAATTGAGGAGATAGCCTTCCCTTCTTTGAGTTGATTTGAAGCCCCAAATGAAGCTCTCGATTCCAATTGCCGGGAGGTCCTCATACGCCCTTATGCAAAGCATCGAAACATCAAGTTGGTCTCCCGATTCTGGCTTTGAAAGATAGCCAACGCAAGTAATTTCCACCTGGCATGGACCAACGTATGCAATAGTGGGTGCTCATACCCTCACTCCTTTCTCTATAACTTGGAGATAATTTGAAAGTTTGTAAGTAGTTCATCATTTTGATCTGACATTTGAGTTTTGCCCCATTAATCTTTCAAAAGTTAAAGAATATTGCCGAACTAAGAAATAGATAATTTTCTGTATATTTCAATGTGTTTTAATGAAGGGTATATCAGCCTATTTATAGGTTTTGCAAGATGGTATAAAAATATTACACAATTAACTAGAATCAATCACGAAGGTATCCAAAATATTATAGATAATCTTGTGAAAATTCAAGAGAGATAGGTTTCGACTGAATATTGCCTTGAGGAAAGTTTTATTATATTGAGAACCATATGAATCTTTGTATAGAGGAACCAATGTATCTAATACAAAGAATGATTAATAAAAAAAGAGAGTATATTTTCCTATTTTTGGTCTATCAATTCTAATCCTAGATTGATTCAATTAATCACTATGAAGATTCAACAGAGATATATCTTGGATGATCTTCCTTCGAGAGGAAGTTGTGGTGATTCTTGGGCGATTTTGGATTATTCCTCTTAGCTGGCAGTGCTTTCTTTGACACCCCCGCAAGCTGATGTGGGTGAGCACACAGTAAGCTTGGCTTGTAGGAGACGAAAGCGATAGGTGGAGAGCCCTTAGGTGAAAATATCAGCGGGTTGATTAACAGTGCAAAATATTGAACATGCAACTTGCGCTGACTAATCCATTCGTGGACAAAATGGCAATCAATTTCCACATGGTTCGTGGGAGCATGAAACACTAGATTGCCAGTCAAATAGATTGTCGATATGTTGTCACACCATAAAACCAGAGGCTATTGATATGGCACTTAGAGATCTTGCAATGGAGCCTCAAAACAAATGAGTTCAACAGTAGTGTCTGTAAGGCACTTGAACTCGGCTTCAATGCTAGGGTGAGCCACAATGAGCTATTTGTGAGAGCTCCAAGAGACAAGATTGTTGCCACGTGCTAGATGTGACATCCCGATTTTCCAATTCTATTTTCAATAAATTGAGATAGGTATTTCGTTGGCACGTATATAGTTCTTTTCCTTGAGTTGACCACTCATGTGAAAATTAGTCTATCAAGTGAAGCTGTTAAGAGATTCTAATGCATCCGACTCAAGAATTTGACTAGGAAGCGACCTTTCGACCAAGCTAATCTGCAAGGGTTATTACAACACAATTAAAAATCGATTAAGTGTGGAGATTCCGACTACAAAGGCATGTGATAAGTGTGGGTGATTCCACTAGATCGCACAATTCTTGTTGATTGGCACTGACCGACTCTTCTGTCGATTGGGTACCCTATGTTCATATTTGAAACCTTGAGATTACCTTGACAACCGAGAGTCGCCAATGTGTTAGAGATGTACATTATGGCTTGAATAGATCAACCACAGGACAAATGCATGAAAATTTCTAAAAGCTACTCGGTAGATCGGATGCGCTAGTATCGTGCTAGAGTGAAATTAACTGTGAAATTGAGACTGAATTAAAAAATTGGAAGTCCTAGCGTGTCACAAATCATTTTAGGAACATTGACTCATCTCCGTAAGCAAACCGAGTTTTTCAGCAAAATAATCAAGTATTGTTGACACCCAAATTTTCACAACATTTTAAACAATAATTTGCAAAAGTAAAAAAAAAATTTTGAAATGAAAAGATAAAAAAATTAGAAATAAGGAAGAAAAAAAAAAAAGAGAAAGAGAAAAGAAAAAGAAAAAAAAAAGAGAGAAATAAGGAGCCAAAAAGAAAACAAAAGAAAAAATGAAATGAAATGAAAAGAAATAAAAAATAGAAATAAAAAGAAAACTCGGAGGCTCTCTCTGGGGCTCGGGGACGCTCGCACTCTCTCTCGAAAGGGGACTCTCTGGCGGGGGATTCTGGGGGACGGGCTCTCGCTTGGAGGTCTCTCTCTGTCTCCTCGGACGCCTGCAAGCTGAATTCTCTCTCTGAGTAACTGCTCGATGGAGCTTCCATGGCAGATCTCGGATCCCTAGCCTCGAACGATCCCGGTAGACATCTGTCATTCCTCAGGGATAAATCTCCACTTCGCTCGCCGTCCACCGGAGGGAGTTTCCGCATCCGTCTCCAGTACTTCTCCGTCGAGCTCAAGTCGAAGGCTAGGGTTTTCTCTCATTAGCGGGGATCGGAAATTGAAGGCCGGCGGTTGGGGATCGGGAGGGGAGTTCCGTTTCGCTCTCGCTCTAGCGATTCTCACTCAGCGGATCCCTCTCTTTCTCTCAATCACTCTCTCTCTCTCTGGCTCTCGGGATTTGGTTCTTTCTCGGAGATCAGACGCTGGCTCTCTGAAAACTCGATCGGAGGTTGGTTCGCTCGATCGAAGGGGGTTTTCTTTCGATTCTGGCTCTCTCTCTCTCTCTCTCTCTCTCTCTCTCTCTCTGGAGCTCGATCGGTGATTCTCTCGCCGGATCTGTCTGGTCGGATCGACGTCTCTCCCTCTCAATCGCTCTCTCGCGCACCGGATCTGACTCGCTGAAACGGCCGATCGAGGAGCTCGAAGTACAGGGCTCAGATTCGCATCGACAGTAGAGATGACGATAGCGGCGACGACAACGGCGCCACCTTTGCAGTTTCCTCCACGACCGACTTTGGCTCGGTCTTAGTTCTCATATGACAGTTTCGGTAGCTTCTTCGAACTGAGGGTCCTCTCCTGTCGGCAGGCTCAACCAGAGGCGTACAGACTCTATCTTGACCTCTTAGCTAGATATACATTTTCCCCTGAAGATTTATCCCCAAAGGCTTCCAGAGATAAGATTGTAAGAGCCATCGATGCTGATCTTCAGTTCTCCCGAATTTATGGGATCAATGTCAGGGAGCTTGGCCATACATTAGTGATTTTCTTCTTCAACACTATAGTTAGTTTGATAGATAGCACTATGGATGACTGGGGATTACCAATTGCATCTATGGGTGGACTGTGTGGCTCATTTGAAAGCATGGAGCACCATCAAAGGAATGTAGGTATAAGAGGCAGTGAAGATAACAAGAGAAGTGGACACCGTGAATACATGAGGGACATGAATTCACTTATTGCCGTGGAGGTGTTAGAGAACCTAACACGAAGCAGGAAGGCTTTAGCTTTACTTCGCCTCATTCACATGAATATGCCTGATAAATTCAATGGGCTCCTTCAGAGGCTGCAGTTTCTTGAAACCTGCGAATTACCATCACCAAATTTAATATCTGCAAAGGAGGTTCTGGCAAGATTGTCTTCCAATATCCACAAAGTTTTGGCTTTTGAATCTGATTTGAGGAGGAGTTTCATTGGGATGTTTCTTAACATCAGATCGATCAAGAGTGTACCCTGCTCTGACTCTGAATCTGCACTGTCTCTGAATCTGCACTGTCTGCATGTTGGGCACCTTTTGATCTTTACATGGAGACTGCAATGGATGGAAGACTACTTCCTGTAACCTCAGCAAGTGCCATACTTACAGAATTAATATTTTCTCTCCAAGCCTTAAATCGGGCAAGTTGGCAGGACGCATTCTTAGCTCTCTGGCTTTCTGCTCTTCAGCTTGTGCAAAGAGAACGTGATCCTCCTGAAGGTCCTGTTCCGCATCTGGAGGCACGTCTTTGCATCCTTTTGTGTATTGTCCCCTTGGCAATCACTGGTGCTCTGATGGATAATGTTGATTTGAGTTCCACCTCCTCTTATGATCTGTCTGTGTCTATTCTTTCGGATCCAGGGCATGGACACAGGATAGATGAGAAAGTCCACGGTTTAATGAGAAATGGGCTCATATCCTCCCTTCAGTTGCTGAGACAATTTTCTGGTCTCTTGCACCCATCAGAACTAGTGCAAGATGCAGCCAACAGGGCAGCTGCAAAAGCAGCAAATGCTTCTTCTAAACAAATGAGAGGGAATGATAGCATTGGTGTAGGGGATCATGATGTTTTGGTGAAATGTGGTGGTAATATGAGGCACTTAATAGTGGAAGCTTGCATTGCAAGAAGACTAAGGGACACATCTGCATATTTCTGGCCCGGTTACGTGCTCACTTCTGTATTGTCAATCCCTGATTCATCAATGAAAGAAATGTCTCCTTGGTCGGTGTTTATGGAAGGTGGTGCACTAAATGCCTCTCTTGTAAGCTCACTAGTTGCAACTCCAGCTACCAGGTATCAGAAAAGATGTTGCAATTTACTTTACCTGACTTTTATATAAGGAAGAAAATAAATAGCGGAACTGATCAGCTCAGGTGCTATGGTTAATTCTCTGTTGCTTTGTTCTATTATAGACTCACTAGTTCACATTCTAGTATTTTTAAAAATCCACGCGTTAGGAATCTTGAGATGCTTTCTTCATGAAATAACGTCCTTTGTCAATTGTCTACAAAACGGTTTTAGAAATCCTGTGAGTTACATATTGCCTGCTTCGTTCCCCTTGAATACATGTGTTGAGCAAATTCAATGGTGCATGTGTTTGAATGAGTGATCCTTAGTTGGTTTACTCATTGGTTTGGACTGATTAAGAACCAAGACCATATAGTCTAAATGCATGTCAATTATGCTTCGCATGTGATTGTCAGATGAATGACTTAGGTGCGATGCAGGATAATGTAAGTGCCTTTGGGATGCCGCATAGAGCTTGACTTAGGGATTTCGTGACTTTAGTCACAATTTGTGAATATAAAAAATGTCTTGCTTTTGATTGTTTTGATACGTGATGATTGTTTCTTTCATTTGTATGCATCTAATCATCCAGACTTCCTAGATTAGGTTTAGAATAGGATCCTAAAAGTGGAGAAGAAGTGAAGATGGTGGAGGTCGATGTCCACTCCGACCATTATTCTGTAATATTCGTTTCTCTCCCGACATATGTCTCGGGTTCCTTGTGTTGTATAAAACCCGACGAGTTGCGGGTTTCCTTTCTTTCTCGTTTGTTTTCTCTTTTATATTTTTTAGGACTGCCTGATAGGTTTAACTGCTTTTCTTGATTGTTTACTTCATGTTTTGTAATTTCAATTTCATTGGTTGTTTTCCTTTTTATTTTTTTAGAAATAGAATAGCATGAAAATGATCAACCACGCATGATCACTTAGTATAGGAATTGATGATCCTGAAAATATAAAAAGAAACGCATGGACATATTAGGAAAAACACAACATACTGTTTAGGTACCGAAAGGGCGTTAATAGCAATATTAGCGTAACCCAAGTCCCCGAACCTAGATATCTGGTTACGTAGAAATCGAGGGAACACTCCCGACCCTCGATTGGGTTTCTAGCCGACCCCCAAAGTTGAGGCTAGTAGCGACTCCCGTCTATTTTTAGGTTGTCATAAATAAGTAGATCGTATAAATAAATCCGTTGTCACGCGGGGTATGAGTTTCGATGAAACTCGCATGGTTTAGCATACTCGATGTGGGGGTAGCCCAAAGGATGAAGTGATGCCATCCTAATGGGTGGAGCGTACTATCGAGAGGGCTACCATGGTAAAAGTACCCTTAAATTCAATATCCACATTCGACTCCTTTTTTTTTTAGGTGTGTCGCTTATGTGAGTATGGATCGCGACATTCCGCTGTCACGCGGGGTACGAGCTTGGGAGAGCTTGCGATCTCGTAGAGGGAACTCATAAGAGGCTTAATCCAAAAGGCGAGGTGATGACGTTGTTTGGAATGCAAGCCGTGAGGGAACTTTTGTGATCAAGTACCCCTAAACCCGACCTTTCCCATCCTTGGATACCATTTCGAGGGAGCGGCGAGATCGGGTCGTGACAGGCTTGATTAATTTGGTTTGGAAAATTGATAGGCCCGCTTTTGTGGTATTTTTGAGATCAAGATGGTTCTATGGTCAAGTAAATATGTGAATTGAAGTGTGGTGACAATGGATTAATTTTATGAACTTCAGTTGGAATCAATTGGAATATAATTTAATGGAATTGAAGAAATTAATGTACAAGATTCCATGCCTCAGCGGAAAATGAAATTGAACCTATTAGAATATTGTTGTGGGAGAAATTGAGATAATGGAGCATGACATCACTTGGTGATGCCATGGCGTGGAGCAAGAATGGCTAGGATGTTGACAAGTGGAGGGTGGAGATTTGCCCTCTAAAAGGTGACCCATCAACATCATCTTCTTCATTTTGAATTTGGGAGAGAGAGAGAGAAGAAAGGGAGTGCCATCCGACCCCCCCTCCTTGTGCAACGCCGACCTTCGTTTGCCTCCTTCGCCGCTCATTCGTTGCCGCCGTCGTTGGTGCCATCATCATCGCCCGCACACCATGCCTGCTCGCCATCATCCCACTCGCCGCTCTGCCCTTTCGTCCACCACCTAGCATCGTCGTCTGGAGCCACGAGCTACTGCTCACCGCCGCCAGGGCCGTTGGAGGTCCTGCTTGGATGTCGGAACCGCCGCCTCAACCTGCCTGACTAGTTGTTGCTTTTCGCCAGTCTTCCTTCACCCAACCAGCCGTTGTCTCTCCCTCCATCGGCCTCAACCAGCAGCAAGCAAAAATGGGCTTCTCAGCTCGGTTTTGGCCCGTTTTGGCCGGCTTCTCAACCCTGGATGCTTGGCCCACTTTGAGGAAAGTTGTGCCCCGCTGCGTCCCCGTTGTTTTGGTTCACTCAGTTCGTTAATCGGGTGTGTTTAACTCATTAAATCTTGATTAGAGGGTTAATGATGTCCTAAGTGTGCTTATTCTAAGTTAAGTAAGCTTAGGTGGTTAGTTTAGTTTATTTAATTGTGATTTAGATTAAGAGGTTTGTTTAATTTAAATCATGTTTAATTAAGACTATGAGAGTTTATTTAATAATAAACCTTGATGGGACATAATAGGTTTTATTTTTTATTTACTTAAATTTTTCGAAATTATGGAATTTTTAATAATATATTATATTACGAAATTATTAAAATATTATTATTTATAAAAAAAGAACTGAAAAATTATTTTTGATTTGAATTGCTCGTAATTTTGTGCTGATCGCTGCTGTGTATTCGGATTTTGAAATTGATGGTTGGATATTATAAATCGAGTGTGGATTGTGATAAATATGGATATTATTATTTAATTAATTTTCGAAATAAATTTAATTATTTAATAAATTCCGAAAATTATTTCGGGACCATAAATTCTCAGAATTTCACGCTGATCATTGCTGTGTATTCAAATTATGAATTTGATGATTAGATATTGTAAATTTAGTGATGATTTGTGCAATTGATTGCTAAATTGTGAAACTGAGTGGTAATTGTGAAAATTATATAATTTCTTCAGAAAATCCCGGATGTCGGGTTTTATACCGAAAATGGATTTTAAGTATTATATCAAATAGTGGGGTTTGAAAATTGAAGGTATTGGTTTTTGGTTCGATGTGATGTGTGCCCACGCACGACTACTTTCTCGAATGTTTTAATACGAAAGAAAGAGGCAAGGACTACTATTTTAATTAGAGCACTGAGTGAAATGCAAAGTGTCTGGGGGCTAATATTGAATTGTCGTGTGCTAGTTGAAAGACTTGGTCGTAGTTGTGGCTACGCCAACTGGACCTTTATTCCTTTAGAAATGCCGTCAACATAGTGACGAGGCTCGGGTCGCGGTAGAGGCTAGGCCAACTGGACCCATACTCCTTCGGGAATGCCGTTGACGTAATGACGAAGCCGCGCTCCATGGGGGGAGGTGATGCTTGGCATTAATGTCAGTAGATAGCCGAACTACGAGTAGGCTATGCCCTTGTGTGGCAGTGAATAACGATTGGAATGCATGTTGAGCGTTGTTGATGTGTTGGATTATGGGACGTAATTGTATGGCATGGAATGGGATGTGTCATAACGATTTAGTCTTATAATTAGGACCCCTGTGGTTGTCGGTTATATGAAAGCGAATGTGTTCTAGTTGTTTAAGTTTGTATTACTGTATGTGGTTGGATGATATGGACATGTGATTGAGTGATATGAATTGTGCTAACCTGCAAGAAGGAACTGAGACAAGGTAAGTCCTCTATGTAGTGTGGCTAGGCCACCCTTGGAGTATTTTTTTTTTTTTAATAGGGGTTTATGGGGTTGAACTTGCTGAGACAATGTCTCACCCCATTGTGGACCAAAAATTTCAAACTCATAGATGGTGGAACCCTCGGAGGCTGATCAATCAGAAGTGGGATTGAAGAGTGAGTTTGACTAGTGGTCATAGGACTGATCCCTTTTATAGACTGCCCCTTTTCGGTATATGTGTAAACCCTAGTGTGGTTACCTTTGAAAGCATGTTTGTTTATGAATGAGTTGGTTTCCTGCTTTCTTATCCCGTAAGATTTTGTCAGGGGTTTTATAATATGCTTCTGCATGTGCATTAAAGAACTGATTGGGTCAGTGACTTGTCCTGGGAATGTCGCATTTGAATGACCATGGTGGGATGTTGGCGCCCGAGGTTCGGGGCGTGACACCAGAACCCCCAACTGAGCGGCGAGTGGCATGGTCTACCGCCCATCCGGCATTGGAGAAAGCATGAACAAGAAGATTGTAGCTCTGAGCGAACAGAATGCCATGATGAATGTTACCCCTGGTGAACTACAAAATCCGCTAGATGAATTGCCAGTGTTTAGTTGTAGGAGCATGCAAAATTGGCAAGCTATATTGACTGCATAAACAATGTTAGGCCTGGTGATGGTACGGTCTTGCAAAGCCCCTAAAACAACATGGTGTAAGGTTAGGGAATGCATCACCATTGTTGACAGAATGATAGTCAATACCAACGAAGTAGGGTGTGGTCACTAATTGGGCATCGAACATCTTGGCTCAATGAAGAAGGTCAGTGGCATACTTGCCTTGATAGAGGAGAAGGCCCTTTGCCTAATACTACGATTCAGTGCCCAAGAAATGATAAAGTGCCCCAAGATCCTTAATAGCAAACTCACAATGCAAATCAGCAAGAAGAGTAGACAATAGAGTAGTAGGTGATCCCTTAAGAATGATATCATCAACATATACCAAAAGATAAATAATGTATCCATCTCAATTCAATATAAAAAGAGATGAGTCAACTCGAGAAGTAGTAAATCTGAGAGATAGTATAAAGCCATTGGTGCTCCCAAATACCATTTGATCTTTTTCTTGATAGTGACCTGTTGTGACATCCTGAAATTCTAGCCCTCTGAGTGATGAATGAACGTCAATGATCACTCTTGAAATACTGACCTTAAGAGAAAAGGCTAATGAGGACAAAACTCGTGCGACTAAAGAACTTGACTTGAGAAACCAACTTGACCGTGAGACTTGCGTAAGGATGATCCTGTAGATAGGTAGATCGATTTCAAGGATGACTAGAAATCGATTCATGGACAGAATATAATGGAACGATGGGTGATTTCATTTACTGTTAGCGAGCCCGTGAACAACCCTAGGTCGATCCTTGGTAATTGTGTATTTTGAAATAAGAATCTATTATCCGCAATTTCATGTAGTCAAGAACGTCTATGTGTTGAGATGTCTTGAACGTGGTTTGGCACGAGTCGTTACGCGTGAATCCTCAAAGCCGCCTGTCAATTTGAGTTGTACCAAAAATAGCATTGGGTGAAATTGACATGTCATGAGAACTAGATTGGACTTCAAATGATCAGAAATTGTAATCATATTGTAATTGTATTATAAATTATACATGTATAAGGATGAAAACAAGAAGATTAGAATTTACCCCAAAAATCCATCTTCGTCGTTCTCATTTTTCACTTCCTTTCTTCTTCCTTCTAGTTATTGTTTATGTTTTAACATGATATCAAAGCAGAGTTGACTCAGAGACTCCGATTACCATGCTGCTGAAATTGACCCAAACCAAATCTGATCAAACTAACAAGACCTAATAAATTTTGTAGCTCATGCTTTTGAGGGTTTCGTTGTTGTTACAAAAAAATAGAAAAAATATATCATTTGGTTTCTCTCAGTATTGCCATTAATTATGAAAAAAATAAAATGGCACATGTTAAAAAAAAAACAGCAAATTTGGGCTATAGAAGCTATATTTTAAGTTATTTTCAAACTACCACGTCACTCATCTATGGAACTAACTAGAAGCACATAATTTAATATAAATCTTAATATTATCTCGTAATCCATGAAACGAATCGTGTGGCACCTTGAGAATGCGAAAGCTTCTCCTTGCACCAAAATGGGATATTTTCATGACTCTCTTGAAACCCTAAGAAAGCAAGTGCGGCAGGAGATTGATACAATTTTTTCCTTGACTTTAATCTTAATTGATTCAATCATAGATACTCGGAGATAAAGTAGGAAATTGTAATCATATTGTAATTTTGTTTATTCTTTTTGTTATTCTTATCTTTTGTACTATAAATTTATACATGTATAAGGATGAAAAGAAGAAGATTAGAATTTGCCCCAAAAATCCATCTTCATCGTTCTCATTTTTCACTTCCTTTCTTCTTCCTTCTTGTTCTTGTTTATGTTTTAACATGGTATCAAAGTAGAGTTGAATTATTTTTAGCAAAAAAAAAAAAAAAGTAGAGTTGAATTAGGGACTCTAAAATCGACCTAAACATAGTCTAATCATACTTACTAGACCTAACAGCTAGGGTTCCGTTGCTATTACAGTTGTTGCCGCGCTATTTTGATTATTGTGCCGCTGCAATTGCCCCTCCGTTACTAACCAGACTCACCATACCTACTTTCAAGTCACACCGCTATCGTAAGCTTTCTTGTGCCACAATTTGACCAACCGTCGATCTAAGGGAAGTCAATTTGACATCACTTTGATCCTTACACTGACGCGGCGTTAGACCAACGCTAGTCCAACTTATCACAAGTAGCAACGTCTCTGCCCAAAGCGTCGTGACCCAAATTGTCACTGCTCCATGCGCTATCATTCGAATTACTACCAACTCATGTCCAAGTTCCCCATTCACCAATGCAAAAGGTAGTAGCTTAATTCCATTGGAGAACTACGAGGTAAGTACACTATCAATACCTACTTTAGTGCCAAAAGTTTATTTTGGATCATTTAAGTACCAAAAAGTTTGAAAAACGATCATTTTAGTGCCAACTCCGATCTAGTTGGCTAGAAATCCAACATGTTACTTTTTTATTAATTTTTGAAGCTGATATGGCTCGTTGGAGAGTACAGTCAGCATTTAAACAACAAAACAACACCGTTCGGTGTCTCTCCCCCAATTCAAAACCCTAAATCCCCAAATTGAGAGAGAGAGAGAGAGAGAGAGAGAATATCTTCAACCACCCACATCCCTTGCCTCTACCTATGCTAGCGATGGGCTAGTCACCGTCCTCGACGGCCCCGCGCTCGGCGGCCACGGCTCCGACCTCACCCTCGACCCCGACGACAGCCACTCAGCGCCAAGTCGAAGGCCATGATCTGGCCGATGCTTAGGGAGGCCGCCGATGAGTGCGCCACCCTCGATCTCTCCCTCTCCATCTCAGATCTCCCTGACGAGTGTTTGGCCTACGTTTTCCAGTACCTAGGCTCCGGTGATTGGGGCCGGTGCTCCCTCGTGTGCTACCGTTGGCTCACAATCGAAGGCTAGAGCCGCCAAAGGTTCGCCCTCCATGCCCACTTGGAGCTGCTGGACACGGTCCTGGCGCTGTTCACGCGATTCGACTCAATCACGAAGCTCGTGCTCAAGTGCAACTGCAAGTCGTTGAGCATCGGTGACGATGTGCTTGTGTTGATCTCGCTCAAGTGCAAGAACCTCATGTGCCTCAAGTTGCAACCGAGTGACATCATCCGTTGTTGGGCGAGGATCAAACAAAAAAACCCTAATTTAAATCTCCAAATTAAAAAAAAAAATCCCCAAATGAGTTGTGCGGCGTCGTTTTTGTGAGGCCATCCACTTAGGATGGCAAAACGACATTGTTTTCTTAAGGATGACAAAAAACGATATTGTTTAAAAGCCATGTCAATTTTATTTTTTTTTAAATATAAAGCCAAATAATTATTTTGGCCATAATCTCTTGCCGGTGGCATCAAAGTGATCGTTTTTTCTCCGATTTGGCACTTAAGTGATTCCGACAGAAATTTTTGGCACTAAAGTGAGCGCCGTACACAACTTTTGACACTGATAATGTACTTACCCCATAGCATTAATATTCTAGAAATTACGGAGTGAGCTTTGAACTGGAAATATTTTTGAACAAGTAATTGTAGGGCTTTATTTGAAGGGAGCCCTTCTAGATATTCTCAATGGCTAAGACTTGAACCTAGGCCAAAGAGGGGCTTTAAAATAGATTTCCACTAGAAATAGACATGCCTCGATTAGTACCTCAGTAACTATGTCATTGCCTCAGGTGGAAAGATGCTTAATCTTGTTTTTGGAAGACAATGTGAGACACTTACCATTCCCCTTGTGATTACACTTTCATGACAACTTTTAAAACTTCTCATACACTTTTCCCTTCAAAATAAACATATCAACTTGAAATTTTATTGAAATGATCCGAAACGAAAATGATAACAACCAAGTTTCGAACTAGTAATTGTATGGCTTTACCAAATGAGCCATTCCATAAATATTTCAACTAGCAATAGATGCGGCTTGGTTAGTACCTCACAAGCTGCGTCATTGGTCCAAGGGCAAAGATGCTTAGTCTTAGATGAAATCCTTGGTTGAATACCACTACCTAGATCTTCCTTGTTCTTGGGAGATGATGTGGAACACTTGCCATGCCCCTTGTAATTACACTATGATGACAAATTTCGAAACTTCTCATACACTTATCCCTTCAATCAAAATTGTAGGGATGTAATTCATACTCCCCTGACAAATTTTGAAACTTCTCATAATTGATACTCCCCATTAATAGTAAGGCACGGGATCTCATTCTTCGATAAAATCAACCTTACTCACACCCACAGAAGAATTCAGATCGATAAAATCAAAGAATTCAAAGCCAAGAATTCTGGAGAGAAGCTTTGTATTGTTTTATGTTAGTGTCTAGATTTCTAGGTAATGAAATGTAAGAGAAGAACCCCTATTTATACATGGATCCCTCTCATTACAACCGTACATCTCCCATTATCCAACGGTGGATATCCATTTCCTTATCTACTATAATTAGAAGGAATACTCTAGAATACAACTGTGAATTCGCATATCATCCTCAAGGATATTCTGGAGTGCACATGAAGTTCATAGACCCATAGAAACTTCAAGGCTTGGCCCATCATCTTGGCCATTTCCTTGGCCCATTGTGCCTCAAAAGCTTTAGTTTATGACACGTGCATGGCGGACATTATACAGGTTCGGTGACGTAGGAGTCGATTGAGTCGAGATTGAGCGCGCCGTGCATCCTGCTCACAAATAATGCATAATGCATCTATCCAGATTGCTGCTGTTTCAGTTCCCTCGAGTCAGCTCTAAGTCGCACTCACGCTTGCACTTCGGACCTTCTCGCCAAATTGGATTGAAAAAGAGCTAACATTGGCATCTGCATAGTCTTTTTAGCTTAGGAAACTTCTTGAGGTTTAATTTCATTGGCGCAAGAAGGGTCTGCATAATTTTAGTAAATTATATTTTTACTGTGCTTCTTTGGCACAATTGTCTGAAACAAATTTATTTTTTTCCTTTCCTATAGGTTCTTTTAAGTAAGAAAACAAGACGGATGAGCATGGAATCCAGCCAGCTATTGACGGATAATATAAAATTCCTTCTGTCTAGCCGATAGATTGAGGATATTAATTCAGGGTACGCATTCCTATGGTTTCTTGATGAATGGAATGCAAAGTCTCGGGGGTCGCAACTTGATTTTGGATCTGGCCATGAGGGTTTGAAAAATCAAACATTTGTTAATTTGTTCAACTTGGGAGTCTAAAAACATGCAATTGTTTTGGAGTCTAAAAAGTTTCAAGAGACTACGTAGGTAAATCTAATAACATTTTTTTAATTTTTTTATTAGGTTTATTTAGGACTAATCAATTCCCGGTCCAATTCAATTCCGTGGTGGAACCGAGAATTGGACCAGGAGGACTGGCTCCCCAATTCTAGGACTGGGAACTGGACCGATCAGTCCTGAAATCGGGAACCAGACGGATCAGTTCATTGATTCTAGGACTGGGAACTGGACCAACTAATCAATTCGGTCCAATGGAACCAATAATTTGTTATTTGTTTGTTGCTGCATTGGATGAGTTGGTGCTCGCGGCTTGAGGATGTTCCGATTGTGCAGTGAAGGATGAGGAGATAAGTGGTTGTTTCAGTTGGATCGGTCCTTTTTTAGTGACCCCATCTGGCCGATGGGCTGATGAGAGCGGATTGTTTTGTTGATACCTCTTATCTTTTTCTATAGATTTTCCAAAATGAATTTTGTTCGGTGACTTCATGGCCTTGTTGTCAATTCATAAACTGCAACATAATTGCAAAGGAGCTAGTGTGATGTTAATAAGCGCTCATTCTTGATTCACCTTTTTTTTTTTTTTTTTGGAGTGAATTAAATGAAATACTTTTGGTTTAGATGGAGTAAGTTAAGAGTCTTGCCTTCTAGGTAATGTCTAGTATAACTGAGCATTCCTTCTTAATATTATCGTTCCAGGGATATATTTCCCAAGTAGTTTCTTGCTTGTTACGTGAATTTCTTATCATCAAAAGGGAGGGGAAAGCAAAAAGGGAAGGTGCAGAAAGCATAAGAGAAAAGCAAAACCTAAAAAGGGAAGGAGGGTTTTTCTCAACTTTTTTTTTTTATATACATATTTCATATCAATCAGTCCAGTCCGGTTGGTTTGGTTCCCACCTTGGAACATGGAACCGAACCGACCGGCCAACGGTTCTCGGTTCGAGCTGTTTCCATTGCACACCCCTAGGTTTATTGTTGGTGTAAAGAAAATTTTTCACACGTTCACCATCGAAAGGATGAGCATGTGGATGAATGCGGTTACGCTAATATTTCTGAGTACACATGTCACCCATCCAATGATAAATGTGTAAGAAGTTCTTTATATCGATAATGCATACACTAATAATCATTTTTCTTTTTTACAAGAGTTTTGGAGCATGGAACTAGAGCACCACATCGATATGAGGGTTCAAACTAGCTGATAAATTATTTGTAGCACTTATCAATCCAGTCTCTCTAATTTTGGTCGACTAGGACTGGTATTTTATCTGTTACATTCGATTTTAGAATTTAAAACACGAATAAATTAAGGATAGATAGATCTAGAAGAGGCCTAAGTGCAAATGTGATTTCAAAGTCGCACGTCCTAATAATCAAAACATATGAATAGATATTATGTGATATCTTCAATTTTCATCATGAAAGCTAACCCTATCGCGACGATCTCTTGTCCAGCCGCAATTGCATGATATCACCAAGACTAAAGGGCCGAGCGGCCCAAATAAAGTTATCTTCGTGGGAATTTACACACATGATACATCCCTCTGGGTGTAGATCGGTGTTGAATTTTAACCAACTCGACTAATCTATAGAGTTGCACAAGATATCTTAAATTAAACAAGTCGACAAGTACACTTTTAAGAAACACAAGATTAAATTATATATATATATATATATATATATATATGTACATTCTTTGCTAGTACATAAAGGGAGGATTAAGATTAGCAGATGTGCGGATCCCGGAAGTGCCACAACTTTACACAAAGGGACACTTAAGTGCCAAAATTGGAGCAAAATGGATCACTTGAGTGCCAATCCAGCCAAAATCTGGCCAAACTGCATACGTGGCATTTTTTGACGATTTTCGGTGACTTCTTTCATTGATGTGGCAAATGTTTTTTTTAAGAAAAAAGCCGACATGGACAACAAAAATGATGTCGTCCATCCACATTGAGTGCGTTGACCTAAACGACGTCGCCGTTCCTCCCCCTTTGCGTTCACAGTAGATCTCAAGCCCTTCTCTCCGTTGCCGTTCACGCCTAGAGCTAGTCATTGGTCGCCGTCGTCAGTCGTCGTTGTTAGTCGCCATTGCCGCTCACCGCTCATCATCGTTGGTCTTCATCACCACTCACCATCGTTGTTCGTCCAGGTTCGGCCCCTTCTCCCTCTCCCTTGTGATGAAATTAGGGCTCACTTGATTATTTTATTAGGGCTTGATTATTTTATTACAGCTTCGATGGAATTTGTGTTGATACACTTCAACTGAAACTTGCTGACATCACACAAAGAGACCAAATTTCTCATTATTTTCATGAATTTTTCTTTCAAGCTAATGTCAGAGTATGCTTTGATTGTTGAGTCACTGGCTATGCATCTCCTTAAGAGCATCCTAATAAAGCAGGTGACAAATGCATCTTCGAGAAGAAAATTAAGTCCTTGAACTACCCTACTTGTGAGGTTGTATATGGTATGTCCTTGAACCACCATGCTTGTGAGGCTTATAGGGTATGTTTATCAATCCAAAATCCTGAATGAGAACATCACAACTGTAGCTAGAATTTTATTGGTAAAGTTACAAACTAAGAAAAAGTTTCAAGTAGGAAGAATAAGAACTTGAAAGGGTATTGAAGCATGTTTTGGTGAAGCTATTTCCTTGAATTGGCTCTGTAGCTTGCATCAGTCTTCTTTGAGAAAGGTATTGCCTGCTTGTCCAAATTTGTTATGGGTTAGGATAGTCTAAGACTTTGGAGTGATCTGTTTGTGCTTCATTTTCTCTTTGTTTTTCTTTAGCTTTAGTGACATAAAATGCTTCCAAGTTTAGTTGTACTAATTTTAGTTTAAACTTCTAGAGGAATTTGTAGGAGTCAATGCTGTGATTTGATTAAGTTGATGTCAGAGTATGCTTTGATTTGATTAAGTTGATGTCAGAGTATGCTTTGATTTGCTTAAGTTGATGTACATTCTCTCACATCGCAAGTTTAGTGTAGTAGACAAAATTGCTTGTGCTGTGATTGTTATGGGGACCTGTGCTTGTTGTGGGGACCTCTATTTTTGGTTAATATTTTAAGGGAAGGGAAGACAAATAATTAAAGTGTCGACCTCTTTTTTGGCTGTCATGTAGGGGCATGTTGTTAGTGTGGTGACCTCTATTTACTAAAGTCCATGAGAGTGGAGGGACTTCCATGTGCAATTGTCTAGTGGTCCCAAAAACTAATGATTCTTTTTCTTGTACTTGGTGTAGTAATGGCTCATGACAAGGATTATGTCGCTGTAATAGTTTGCTATGATGGGGAATTTGTGATTGGGGAGGATGAGTGGGAGTATGAGGGTGGAAATGAGGGCACCATCTTTGTGGATATAAAGAATGCATCTTATATAGGATTTCTTAGGGATATAAAGACTTATTTACATTATAAAGTTCAGAAGCTGCTGTATTGTATTCCTGGAAAAGACTTAAGAGATGGTTTGAGATGCTTAGAAGATGATAATGGTCTTAGGGATGTTCTATATCATTATCTTCATGGTGAAGAGGTAAAAATATTTGTTGAGTACAATAGTGAAAGTGAGGATGAAGATGATGATGGAGAGAGCGCCGAAGTAGGACAAGAAGGAGATGGTATTCAAGGTAGTACTGATGTTAGGGTCAAAAGGAGGGAAGGATAGATATGATGGACATGAGAGAAGCGCAGATGTAGTTCACCAAAGTGATGATGACATAGGTGATGCCACAATCTCTAGATTAGATTGGGAAGTAGTTGAATCAACTGATGATGATGATGGAGGGTTGCTTGTTGAAAATCTTATAAGTGATGACAACGACGAAGAGCTTGTACAGTCAAGAATACAATGAAGGGATTTTTTGATAGCTAAGTTTGCAGCTTTGCAAGTAGCCGATGAAGTTCCAAACAAACCCGAAGGCCCTACAGATGTTGGTGCTGTTGGAGAGGAGACTGACTATGAAGAAAGCGTCGAGAATGCTACTTCCCAGGATGAGCTTGAAGAAGATGAAGGATTTGTGCATAGAAGGAAAATGAAAGTAAGTTTCATTTTTATGATCCATCCGTTGCCTCTCCTGCTTTGTTGGTAGGCATGAAATTTCATGATGCAAACAATTTAGAGAAGCTATACCGAAGAACTCCATTGCTGCACAAAGGAACATTGACTTCATTAGAAACACTAAGACCTTTGTAAGAGTTAGGTGTTCGCAGCAAAATTGTCCATGGAAGATCTACGACGCATTTGTTAGGAGAAGAGGATCTTTCCAGATTAGAGACTACCAAGAGGAACATACTTGTTCCATTAATTTTGAGAATAAAAGGGTAACAAGTTCATGGTTGTCAATGCACTTCTTTGAATTGATTAAGCTGATGCCTCAGATGAATACTACTAAGTTCAGGATTCTGGTGAAGGAGCAGGTATGCATCAATATATCCAGGAATCAATGTAAAAGATCGAAGCAAAAGGTGATGAAGATACTCATTGGTCAGTACAACGGTGAATATGGACAGTTGTAAGACTATGCTTGGGAGTGTAGGCTGCAAAATCCTGAAGTAGAGTGTATATAGAGGTCATGGAGAGACCACTTCCTGATATTGGGACGAAGTTCGATAAATTCTATGTTTGCTTCAATGCATGCAAATGAGAATTTTTATTTGGTTATAGACGGATTATAGGATTGGACGGGTGTTTTTTGAAGGGCTTGTGCAAGGAAGAGTTGCTGGCCGCAATTGGAAGAGACGCAAACAACCAAATGTTTCCCCTGGCTTGGGTTGTTGTGAAGGTAGAGAACAAGGACAATTGGTCCCGGTTCCTAAAAAAATTGATGACTAATTTGGAGATAACAAATGGGGCAGGGTGGGTGTTCATGAGTGACCAACAAAATGTAATATTTGCTTTTTAAAAAAATTGGTCACTTGTTTGCTAAAAAATTTTGATATCAACATGTCATTTGCTTACATTTTTATATTTTGAATTATTGTAGGGACTGGTTCCAGCAATAGCTG
The DNA here is from genome assembly GCF_016545825.1 of Eucalyptus grandis. Classification (NCBI taxonomy): domain Eukaryota; kingdom Viridiplantae; phylum Streptophyta; class Magnoliopsida; order Myrtales; family Myrtaceae; genus Eucalyptus; species Eucalyptus grandis. The sequence goes on from NC_052618.1 coordinate 38,098,398, forward strand.
AGTTGTTGCCTCATACTGAACATCAAATGTGTGCGCGGCACATATATGCAAATTGGGCAAAGACCTATAAATGGGACAAGTTGCAGTCACAATTTTGGCAGCTAGCAAAGAGCACGAATATGGCTGACTTTAGGATGCCCAAAGAAGAGATGCTTCAATTGACAAAGGATGGTTATGATGCATTGTTCGAAACAGACTCGAAGCATTGCTGTAGGGCGTTCTTCAATGAGGAATTCAAGTGCAATAGCATTGATAACAACATCTGTGAAACATTTAATATGAGGATAATAGATGCCAATGCAAACCAATTATCTCGATGCTTGAAGACATATGCATTTTGGTCATGACTCGGCTGCACAGACAAAGAGATGACACTACGAAGTGGACTAAGCAATATGGTCCTAGGATTGCTAAGAAATTAGATGATAACTTGGCTGCAAGTAAGTATTGTCATCCCATTTGGAATGGGGATGAAGGATATAAGATAATGAAGGGTTCCAATAAGTATGTTGTCCATATAGGTACGATGAAGTGTTCATGTAGAGCATGTCAACTAAGTGGAATTCCTTGTGCACATGCCATATGTGCAATTCAATTGAAGGGCCATAACACAGAAGATTACCTTGATGATTGGTATAAGAAACTTAAATATCTTACTTTGTATCAATTCATGTTGCATCCAATCAGAAGTAGCAAGTTCTGGGAGCCAACATATCACGAAGCACCTCAACCTTTGCCACTAAAGAAGAAAATGGGAAGACCAAAGTGAAAACGAAAAATGATAGTGGGAGAGGAGTCATGTCACCATAGGATGAATAGGAGAGGTGTATCGATAAAGTGCTCTTTTTGCCACATAGCATGGCACAATATTAAGAGTTATCAATTAAAGAAGTAGCGGGAACAATTGAGGCTAGCCGAAGGGCCTAGTGAAGGGACAGTTGGAGAAGGAGAAACATAAAGGCGAAGTGAGTCGAATGTTCTTTAGTCAATGACAATAAACCCAGTAAGTCATGACAATTGTGTTTATGTTGCTTTATGGTTTGTTTCGAATATGTATATAGATATAATAAACCCGGTATGTAATGTTTTTGTCTTTATTAGGTCACCGTGACACATGAAGAATTGGCCGAAGCTCCTACTATACTTGAAACTAAAGGGCCTGTTCAAAGAAGGGAAGGTAGAAGATAGCTAGCTGCAGGATTGGCTAAAGCAAGAGGGCCAGTTAAGTCGACTATTCTTCAGTAGCAATAGAGAAAAAAATACCCGGTAAGTTCAATGATTTGAGTTTACTTTTCATTTACACTCTAATATTGCATGATATTATATTTATGATGTCCTTTGCCTTTTTCTTAGGTTGGAAGAAGGCAAGCTAGAGCTCAACTGCTAATAGAGCGCTTGGCTTAAGGGCCACCACAATATCCATCACCAAGGTCATCACAAAGGCCACTAGAAGGGTCATCACAAGAGCCACCACCAAATCCAACCGAAGGTGTCACTGAAGCTGAAGGCCTAACTAGAAAAGCAACCAAAAGAAAGCCAAATCAAGAGCCACCTACAAGAAGGCCATCTACAAGACGCCTAGTTGAAGAATTGGCCGAAGAAGCCTCTACTGTAGCTGAATAGCCACAAGAGCCCAAGAAATCACATGCGAGAAGAAGAGGCAACCAATCACAAGTACCTAAAAGTGACGTTCTCCTTTGAACAAGAGGGGCTCTTGGGAAGAAGCTAAAACAATATGGTTATGGCATTTATACAAATAAACATTATGGAATAGTTATTCTTAATATAAGTTTTATAGGCTGCATTTAATTTAATTTATAGTGCAACCTTTTGTTGATAATTGAGTTTTCTTTTTGAAGCCTGGGAGAAGTTTAGAGGTTCTTTTTTCTCAAGGCCCAACTCAAGAATCAACAGCTACGCCAACAAAGAAGAAGACATTGCCTGTGCCAACAAGAAAGAAGAGTAAGAAGAACCCAGTTGCAGGTCCATCTGAATTAGTTCAACCTAGGACAATTGCAGCTCGATCAGAATCAACGCATCCCAAGACAGTTGAAGAAGAAGTCTCACATCCAGTTAGAAAAAGTACAAGGATTATGAATTAAGTGTGAGGTCCATCAAAATGAGCACAAACAGGAGGCATTGTGCATTTTGATTGATGAAATGTGATGTGATATGGTTTGTGAGGTTGATGAGTCAGTTGTAAACATTTGTGGATGTTTGTTTTTTTTTTTTCTTATAATAGTTTGTCATTGAGTTAGTTGAGTTTGTGAAACTTCATTTGTCATTAAGTTTGTGAGACTTCATTTCAAAATCAATGGAACGGTTGTTGCTTATCATTTTTGGCATGCATTTTCATTTTTTTTTAAAAATTTTACTTATTGCTACTTCTGGTGGTGAATATGGGGTGCTCGTGTGGTTAGTGGTGGTGGCTGGTGAAGCCTGGTGGTGATGGGTTGGGTTGGAGGTTTTTGCTGCACCTGGTGCAAGATGTAAGTGTGCAATATGCATAGCTTGCACCCATCTTGCACCAAGTAGTGTTGGTGCAAGCTGATGTAAGACACCTTACACTAGCAACTTATGTAGCAACATACCATCAACATAGTGGTGGCTGGTGGTGGCTCAAGTGGATGCCTGAGATGCTTGGTGTGGCTGGTGGTGGTGATGATGGCTGGAGGCCAATGATGGCCAGTGGTGGGCGGTGGTGGCGGCTGGTAGTAGCCGATGTGTACAAAAAAAAATGGCACTTAATTGATCACATTCTAAAAAACCTAACACTTAAGTATTTACTTTTAACAACAAGTAGCATTTAAGTGATCCTTTTAATAATAACTTGACACTTAAATGACTTTTTTTTTTTTAATCACGACTGGCACTTAAGTGATCACTAGATACAACTTATAGCACTCGAGTAATCACTCATGTCTATTCTATGTATATGGTGGTTTGTAGCAAAACAAAGAAGCCATTGGTTTATATATTTGCTACTGGTTTACACATTTGCTGCTAGTTTACGTGCAATTCAAGTAAAATAGTTACCACAACACATCGACCTAATATACATTCCATTATCACCGATTTATATTTGAGAGTAAGCAAAAACATTGTACAAATAGTATTTGTCGAAATCATTCATTAATTAATTCAAAACAAGTACATTTCTCCACACATTTACAACTATGGCAGTCGGAGAAATTTCTTCTCATCTTCCAATACTTTACATTTCATTATAAAGTAGGATAGACAAAAAAAACAGCAACACAATAAACGCTTAGTAACACTTCCGTTCAATTTTCATTTTTGAAACTTCGTTCTTTAAATGGTTAACAGAAGATGCTTGAGCTTGAGCTTGCATTGAGTCAACATCGTCCAAGTCATCCACAAGCTTAGATGGAGGTTGATGACATCCATCAAATAGGTCCAATATCACCTCTATGGCTTGGTGAGAGAATTTCGCATCGATTTATTTGAAGTATTTGCACTTCGAGCCTTCTTTGTATCGGGCACATCCATAGAATCTTCTCCTGGGATTCGTTCGATTCCATGATGTTCTTCTTGAACTTGGTAACCCACAAAAACAAAAACGCTCGTCTTCTCCTTTGCTTTGGCAAGAGAAATTTGAGCTGCTGTTGAAAGTCATGCTCTCCATTTCCAATATTCGGTGGTAGAATTTGGGGCAAATCGAATTAGGGTGTGGGATTAGGGCTCCAGTGCTTCAATGGAATTTTGCCCGATTTAGGGTTTTAGATTTAGGGCAAATGGGGAGACGATGGCGTTTTCACTGATTTAAGGGCTTTATTTTGGGGCCAACACCCAAAACGATGTCGTTTGGGGTGAATTCGAGCTAACTCCACTCTTCAGCGAGACACATCTGCAAGAAATATTAATATTTTAATGCCACGTATGATTTCTAGCCAGCTTCGCCGGAGATGGCACTCAAGTGTCTCACTTTTCTTAAAATGTGGCACTTAAGTGTACATTTTGTAAGTTATGGCACTTAAGTGTCCATTTGTGCAAAGTTATGGCACTTGAAGCATTCTTTTGCCAAGATCAGCACCAAATACTTCCAAAGTCATTAAGTTAAAAGCATGCACGAATTACTTATCAATATAAAGCGATAATTTTGGGGTAACTACACTATTAGTCCCAAAAATTGTATATAGCACTCATTTTGGTGTCAAAAGTTTCTGTCGAATCACTTAAGTGCCAAATCAAAGGAAAAACGATCACTTTAGTGCTACCGGCGAGAAGATTCCGGCCAAAACAATTATGTGGCTTTTATATTTAAAAAAAAAAATAACATGGCTTTTAAACGATGTCATTTTCCATCATTCTTAAGAAAACAATGTCGTTTTGCTGTCTTAAGTGGATGGCCTCACAAAAACGACACCACACAACTCATTTGGGGATTTTTATTATTATTTGGGGATTAAAATTAGGGTTTTTTTGTCCGATCCTTGCCCAACGCTGGCCGCCGTCACTCAGCCGCAGCTTAAGGTGCGTGAGGTTCCTATACTTGAGCGAGATTAGCACAAGTGAGTCGTTGCTGATGCTCAATGACTTGTGGTCGCACTTGAGCGCGAGCTTAGTGACCGAATAGAATCGTGTGAATAGGGCTGAGACCACGTCCAACAGCTCCGAGTGGGCGTGGAGGGTGAACCTCTGGCGACTTTGGCCTTCGATCACGAGCCAACAACGGCACACGAGGGAGCATCGACCCCAGTTGCCGAGCCTAGGTACTGGAAGACATAGGCCAGGCACTCGTCGGGGAGATTAAAGATGGAGAGGGAGAGATTGAGGGCAGCACACTCGTCGGCAGCCTCCCCAAGCACTGGCCAAATCACAACCTTCTACTTGGCTATCGAGTGGCCGTTGTTGGGGTCGGGGTCAAGGTCAAAGCCGTGGCCGCCGAGAGCAAAGGTCGTCAAGGACGGCGACTGGCCCATCGCCGACGGAGGCGGAGGTGAGAGATGTGGGCGGTCGAAGATCGTCTCTCTCTCTCTCTCTCTCTCTCTCTCTCTCTCTCTCTCAATTTGGGGATTTAGGGTTTTGAATTGGTCGAGAGACACCAAACGGCATCATTTTGTTGTTTAAATACTAACTGTTCTCTCCGACGAGCTACATCAGCTTCAAAATTTGATAAAAAAATGCCATGTTGGATTTCCGGCCAATCATATTGGAGTTGGCATTAAAATGATCATTTTTCAAACTTTTTGGCACTTAAGTGATCCAAAATAAACTTTTAGCACCAAAGTGAGCGCCGTATACAACTTTTGACACTGATAGTGTACTTACCCTGAGAACCGCCTGGGAGAGCGACCTGAAGCTATGTTAGGCCAAGGTGATGTGGTGCCTCATCAGGGGCAAGGAGAGACCTCCAATCCTACAATTGCTATTTTGGAGGATTTGATGAATTGAATAAATGAGATTTTGAGCCAGAATCAAACCCAAAATCACACACTAAATGAGTCATCTACTCCATAGATTTCATTAAAGTGAAATCAAGTTGGATGAGAATAATTATTGTTTATGGCCCCAAGTCATCGAGATATACATCTCGAGGAAAGATAAATGGCTGAACATCATTGGAGACCTTCATCAGCGTGAACCTATCGACATCCCGAATTTCACAAATGGAAAATGGGGACTCCACAGTGAACATATGGTTGATAAACTTGATGGAACCCCTCTTGATTGGGAATTTTATCTGGTTCCCAACCGCAAAGGTTGGGATTTAGTTGCTACCTCCTTTTTGTTGAAATTGATGCATCCTAGGTTTATGCTCTTAAACAGCATGTGACTAGGATGAGACATTTGGAGGACCTACTGAGACTTATTATAACAGTTTGCAAGGTTCGTGGCGAGAAATTAGCTTCCGCCACCCAAATCTGATGGTTTGCCCTATTGATATTGAGCGATATAATTAAGCTATTTAGGAAGATCGGGTCTACATCTTCCTTGATAGGTTGGATGACTACTTGGATAAAGTTCAAGCAAATTAGCTTTAGATGCAGCCTTTTCCCATAGTTGAGTAGGCCCATGCTCGTGTTCAACAAGAGGACACACGGCAAAGTGTGATGCTGGCACATGAAGATACCACACACCCATATACAACTATGGTATCTTTAGGAGGCAAGGTAGGACCACAAAACTTTTACCGAACTCAGCAAATGCCGGCTTTACAAATGACAAAGCAGGATGGTTTGACAGGAGGAGGTCAACCAGGTGGAGCACTGTGAAGCAAATCTTCCTTGACAATAGTTGGTGGCTGCTCCAAATGTGGGAATGCAAAGCATACCCATAAAATGTGTTTTAAATTGATTCGGTATCCTAATTGGTGGAAGGAGGTGAAGGCACAAAAACAATTAAAGAGTGCAACGAATGGTGGAAAAGGGAAGACATCACTTGTGACCAGGGAGGCTCAGCTATCATTAATGCCACAGGTAGAACTGAACAGTAAGTCAACCATTGGATGTGAAGGTGATTAACTCTCAAAATAAATGTAGTCAATGGATTATTGATTCAAGTGCTACATATCATATGACCTTCACAACATATGATTTTGTCAATCTTACTAAATCAATGTGGCAAAATATTTCAAATGCTAATGGGATTATATATCCAATGACAGTGCTTGAATTGTTGCTATTTCCCCTTCTATATTTTTGTTGAACACTTTACTTATGCCATCGTTGTCCACAAAAATTAATATTAGTGGAGCAGGCGGTTGAAGATCTTAATTGTGCTATTATGATGTATCCATAAATTTGTCTTTTTCAGGATATTTTCACAAAGGGGCGTGATACTAAGTGGGGGGCTCCATTACTTGAATGACTTCAATTTTGGGAGGGTCCACCAGGTGCAACGCTTATTTGATAGAAAAGGGAAGCAGATTTGGCTATGGCGTCATCGATTGGGGCATCCTTCATTTGGCTATATGAGACATTTACTTCTTGAATTACTTTTCTAATTTATCAAATTCAATTTTTCAATGTCAGACTTGTATTTTGGCTAAAAGCCATCGCATGCCATTTTTAATCAATTTGAATAAAAGTAGTGTTGTGTTTTCCTTAGTCCATTTGATATTTGGGGCCTTCTCCTGTTTTTGCATTTTCAGGAAGTTGTTGGTTTGTTATATTTATGGATGATCGCATCATAATGACTTGGTTCTATTTTTTGAAACACAAGGATGAGGTGGCTAATATTTTTTGGGTGTTTCATTAAATGGTGCGAACACAATCTAGTGGGAAGTTACAAATTTTAAGAAGTGATAATGGTGGATAGTACACTAATGCGCAACTTAAGGAATAATTTTAGGAACACATGAGACATCATGTTTTCAGACACCACGGTAGAATAGAGTAGCAGAGCAAAAGAACAAACACATCTTAGAGACTACTTGTGCCCTTCTCACCGAAGGTCACGTTCCTAAATGCTTATGCGACAATGCATATGCGACATCTTTTCACCTTCTAAACTGAATGCCATCCAAGGTACTAGATTTCAAGACACCTCTACAAGTACTATCTACACATGCCATCTATCTTGCTTGTTTCCCCTTGGGTGTTTGGGTGTGTCGCTTATGTCTATATTTCAAGGATTCACCGAACCAAACTTGATCATTGTCTTGCTCAATGCATTTTCTTGGGATATGGTACACATCAGAAGGGTTATCACTACTATCATCTAGCTACCAAAAGAAACTATGTGACAATAGATGTCACGTTTTTTGAGTTAGAATTTTTTTATCCGGGCAACAATTCTTCCATTCAAGGGGAAACATAGGAAGAAAGTCTGAATTGGTGGCAAGTTGGTGGTGCCATGTTTGGAGGACAAGAGGAAGCGTAGGAGGTGTAGCCTGAAAATGAGTAGCAACCGGTGGGAATGCCACCAAAAAATGGAAAGCAATCGGACAAAAATGGTGAAAATGAGCAAGCTCCGCAATTGGCAATTGGGGATGTATAAGAACCAAATATACAAGAACAACCCCCTCTCTCTTCAGCATCCGAATCTTACTCATCTCTTGAGAATATCCTTGAGGTGACTTCTCCTACTACCACATCTTATTTGCTTGATGATTATAATATATATGTGGGATATAAGTTACTTGACAGGTATAGTAGGGGCAGGCCTCCTGACCGGTACTCAATGGATGCTTGGGGGAAGAGATCCAAGTACCTTATTGCAAACTATGTTTTGACAACTAAAAGCATTCATGTTGAATGTATCTTCAGTTCACATCCCAATTAGGATGCAAAATGCTTTGGAAGACTCAAAGTGGTTTCAGGTGAAGGAGGAGGAAATGGAGGTGTTGCAAAAGAACAAGACTTGAAAGTTGGTGGAGTTGCCCGAAGGGAAGAAGATGGTGGGGGTGCAAATGGGTCTTCATGCTTGAATATAAGAAGGATGGTTCCGTCAAGAAATACAAAGCAAAGCTAGTAGTGAAGGGATACATAAAGACATATAGGGTAGACTATCAAGAGATATTTTTCCCCATCGCAAAGCTCAACACTGTTCGGGTTTTACTTCTTTGGTGGTGAACCTAGACTAGCCATTGCACTAGTTTGATGTCGATAATGTGTTCCTTCATGGCGATCTAGAAGAAGAAATTTATATGGACATTCCATCAGGGTATAGTTTTCCTTCATAGTGTGGGCTGGTCTGCAAGATGGAAAAATCTCTATATGAGTTGAAACAGTCACCCTGTGCTTGGTTTGACCAATTCAGCGTGGCGATGAAGAAAAGGGGGTAGATTCAGAGTGGTGCAAATCACACATTGTTCTTAAGATGTTGTTAGGGAAAGATAACTATGTTAATTATCTATGTTAACGATATGATTATTACAGGGATGATTCATGGGAAATCTCTAAACTCCAAAAGAGACTATTCTTGGAGTTTGAGATGAAAAACTTTGGGGGGCTAAAGTACTTCTTAGGAATAGAAGTGGCACAATCTAAAGGTGGAATATTTCTCTTGCAAAGGAAGTACGTGTTGGACTTGTTAGTGGAAGTGGAGATGCTAGAGTGTAAATCCGCATACACTCCAATTGTGCAAAACCATAGATTTGGGGAGTATCCAAATCAAGTACTGACTAACAAAGAAAGGTATTAAAGGTGGGTAGGAAAATTAATTTATTTGTCACATACTTGACCTGATATTGCGTATACTGTGATGCATGCCATAATTGAAGTTTATATGGATGCTATGATAAGAATACTTCGCAAATTGAAGGGGCCTTCAGGAAGAGGAATTCATTTTTTGAAGAATGGGCACCTTGAAATTGAGGGGTTTATGGATGTGATAGCTCAAGGAAGGGGAGGGGTCCTCTCTAATCTCACATCGCTTAGGGGGGAGTCCTAGGGCTAGTTTATAAAGGCTTGGGGTCCCTTTAACTTGGGTGACGCGTTTCACGTACGCTTTCGCTGCGCTGAAAACAAAGCCATGAGGGAGGGTGGGTCGGTGGGCCACGCCTCCAAAGCAGAAAATATTATGGCTTGGGAGAGGGAAGGCCCTAGTGATGGCCCTCTGCCCTTGCATGACGCGTTTTAAAGCCGTGAGGACTCAATGTCCAAAGCGGACAAAATTACACAGTGAGGCCCGAGCCATTACAAATGGTATCAGAACCGACTCCCGACCGCGTGTGGAGGCCACAGCAAGGACGCTTTGTTCTTAAGGGGTGGAGAGTGTGACAGCCCAAGGAATGGGAGGGGTCCTCTCTAGTCTCACATTGCTTAGGGGGAGTCCTAGGGCTAGTTTGTAAAAGCTTGGGGTTCCTTTAACCTATGTGACGCATTTCACGTACGTTTCCGCTGCGCTGAAAACAAAGCCGTGAAGGAGGGTGGGCCGATGGGCCACGCCTCCAAAGCGGACAATATCATGGCTTGGGAGAGGGAAGGCCCGAGGGATGACCATCTGCCCCTGCATGACACATTTTAAAGCCGTGAGGACTTAATGTCCAAAGCGGACAATATTACACGGTGGGGCCCAAGCCATTACAATGGATGCTAACTGGGCTTTTGTAGGAGGAAATTTAATTACCTGGAGGAGCAAGAAGCAAATGGTGGTAGCATTGTCAAGTGCAAAGCAAAATTCAGGGAAATGCACAAAGGTCTTTGCGAACTTCTATGATCTAAGAGATTAATGATGGAACTCGGTTATGCTCCTATCTCCGAGATGAGGTTGTTCTGCGCAAACATCAATATATCTCATAATCCTGTTCAGCATGACCATAAAAAACACATTGAGGTATATCTCATAATCCTGTTCATTAAGCAGAACCCGGATACCAAGGTTCTTCGGTTTTTATATGTAAAATCGGAAGATCAATTGGCAGATATACTAATGAAGGCTATATCAAATAAGATTTTTTACAGCTCACTTGACAAGTTTGGCATCCAAGATATCGATGCACCAACTTAAGAGGGAGTATTGGAGATAGATACGATTTTATCCTTGACCTTGATCTTAATTGATATAATCAAAGATGCTCGGCGATAAAGTAGGAAATTATAATCGTATTGTAATCTTGTTTATCCTTTCCCCTATTCTTATCTTTTATATTATAAATTTATACATGTACAAGGATGAAAAGAAGAATATTAGAATTTACCTCAAAAATACATCTTCTTCGTCTCGTTCTTCACTTCCTTTTTTCTTCCTTCTTGGTCTTAATTTATGTTTTACCAAGTACGCCTCGATCGTCACGTATTAATAGAGTTTTCATAGTCGGGTGGTGAGGACTGGTCTTCTCGCGCATCTCGACGGCTTCGCTTCACGAGAGTCACAGAAGGGTTTTCAGCAAGAATGCTGCTGGGTGCATGGACATATAGATATTTGCCTTCCTTTTAGCCTACTCTCTCTTTTACTTGTTCTCAAAACTGTAGCAGCATTTGGATCTCATCTTCGGAAATGGGTCGGTCAGATTTTGTTGGGAACACAAAAGTCAAATGGAAATATGAAAAAGAAAACATTATCTTGCTCTTTCCATATGATCCCACGTCGGTACAGGATCAAGCTCTGCAATGATAAATTCTTCCATTGATAAGCTTCGACCGGCGGCGATGCCACTAGTGGTGACGTTGATGGGCCGCTTTCCTCTTTTCTCTTTTCTTTCTTTTCTGGTTCTTGTTTGTGGATAGAAGATCACCTGGAAAGAGAAGAAGTTTAACTTGAAATATATAAAAAAAAAAAAAAAAAAAAAAAAAAAAATATATATATATATAAACGAAAGATACGTAGAGACAGCTCGGTTAAAGTACGTCACCACTTGGCATATCTAGGAGATTCCTTTTGTCTCTTATATTTACGTGTTATCTCATTGTATGGTATATTAACCTTTTAGTTGAAATTTTTAACGTAGTATTAGAGTCCTTTATATCTCGGGTTTTTGGGCATTTGTGACTCCCCTTTGTTCAATTCCATGTGCCTTCTTGTATACGACTTTAGTTTGATTTGCACTTCAAATGAGGTGTTAAAAGTATGATCTTATATCACTTGATTATTGAGTTCAATTTCACATTATAAATATATTGTCCCTCTCTAGTTAAAGAGTTTGAGCTCAAGATTTCACTTTACGAAGTCAATTTTTTCTCACGGCAAAGGAAATACTCCGTAAACAGTATTATTTGAGTAAATTATAAAAGCAAAGTAAACATGGGTTTTACCAAATTGACATAAGACGTATAACTTGCAAGTACTCATCCATTATTTATTGGACCTAAGTAAGTCCTTAAAAGGCTTCATCCTGGTTAAATTTAAACCTTGAAAAGGTATTCCCTCCTTTTACGGAAGACAAATATATAGAGGGAAGCTTGGGGGTGTTGAGCGTGCTCGCACCAGCACAATAAAATATGAAACGCAGTCTTGTTAATCCACCTGGGTTATCATTTATAATTAAGAAAATATGCGAGTATAAAGTTAGAAAAAACACTTTTTTCTAGAAAATGATTTCCCGGAAAGCATAATCTTTTACATGAATTTTTCTTCAAATCAAACACATTATTTTTAATTAAAATATTTAAATAAAACTGTCGTGTATTATTAGGCAATACATTCCGAGTAAACACTATGGGGCTGTTTGGCAACGTGCCAAACAGTGCCTGATTCTGATTTTTTTATTCCCAGAATAAGTTTTGGGACGAGAATTGTGTTTGGTAAAAATTTTGTTCCCGATAACAGATTGGGAAGAGAATTGAGAATAAAAAAAAAATGTGATTCTCTGTTTGAGGATCAAAAAAAGAATCAAAACAATAAAAGTCTCATTCTTCCCTTCCGTCATCTCGTGATTGCCGTCCACCAATGCCTGCCGCCATCCGCCGTCGCCGCCGTCTACCGCAGTCCGCGGTCGCTATCCACCGGTCCGACGAGCTCGCTAGGCCAGGGCAAGGTTTGGCGAGCTCGCCGAAGGCAAGCCCAGCCACTGGCGAGGCTCAGCCTCACTAGATCTGGCAAGGCCGAGCCTCGTCGGTGGCCAAGCCGGCCTCACCCAGCCTCGGCGAGGCTAGCCTAGCCACCGGCGGGGTTGGGCGAGCCTCACCGGCAGCTGGGCAAGCTCGCTTGGCCACCGGCAAGGCTCGTCCAACCCGGCCTAGGCTCGGCCTTGCTAGATTGGGCGAGGTGGGTCTCGCCCAGCCCCGGCTGGTCTCGCCCAGCCTCGGCTAGGCTCGCCCCACCGGCGAGGCTTGCCCAGGTTGCCGATGAGGCTCAACCGCCGAGGGCGGCACACTCCGGTGAGCATCGCGGCCTCGGCCGGCCACATAAAGAAGAAGAAGAATAGGAGAAAAGGGAAAAAAAAGAAAAGAAAATAAGGAAAAAAGAAAAAGAAAAAAGTAAAAAAGTAAAAAAAATTATTTAAAAATTATTTAAAAATTAAAAGAAATTGATTTGAAATAGAATCAATGAGTACGGTATCAAACGCAATTTTATTCCAGGATAAAAAATTTTGGATAGTTACCAAACGTGTTTTTTTACTCATAATCAGTTTCCGAGAACAGAATAAAAAATAATCATCTATGGTTAGAATCAATTTCCGGGAACAGAATTGTTACCAAACATGCCCTATATTGATGAAGAAATAGACAGCTTGCCATGTACTCTATAGTTTCAAGATGATTTTCTAAAGGTAAAAAAGTGAAGCTAGTCAAGCGGTCGGTTAAAAAACGATGGTTGCCAATATGCGTTGAATTTAGGCACATAATGTTCCCCAAGCTATGCTAATGCTGGACCGAGCATTGGTACACGTAAAATCATATTTCCCTGAAGAATTGTTTCAAGAGAAACCGACAAATGGGTTATGATGCACGGACACATTCTAGGAGCTTCCATGTCATGTTGGATACCCGACACGTGTCCGATATGCTTGGACACACTCGGACATGTTCGGACACGTGATCAACGCGTGTCAAAAAATCCCATACGTGATCAACTTTTTCCGACATGCTTCCACTCGTGTGTTCGGAAATTGTGAGAAGCATGGTGGCATTAAAGGAGGGTCTACAAGTGCAAAGGTGAGAAAATTATTAGAGAAGGCTGTGGCTGCAGCTGCGAAGGAGGGAGGGCCATAGGCGTGGCGGCAAGCGATTGCAACGAGGTGACTGAAAGAGAGAGCAGAGATCAAGATGAAGAGAATGAGGCGAGAAGGAGGAAGAGGAGGCCGTGGGGGAGGGTTTTAACTTTAACAAGAAGAGTAGATGAAAAAAAAAAAAATTAAAATGGGGATTCTGGTGCGAAGGGATGGCTGAGAGGATTATTTTAATTTTTAAGGGAAAATGACAGCAATGATAAGTGATGGGGAAAAAACGAGGGGGAGAAACAGGGGGAGGAAGAGGGGTTTTGGTGGTGTGGTGGGATGGCGGTCTTTGTGTGTGGGGGAGGGGATTTTGGGGGGATGGCGGTTTCTGTGAAGGGATTTTGGAGGGATGGCTGCTTCTGTGAGGGGATTTTTGTGTCTTGTGGGAGGGGGTTTTGGGGATGGCGGTTTTTGTTCTTATATATAAAAGAAAGAGATAGAGAAAGAAAGGGGAAGGGGGAAGAACTGTTCAAGAGAACTATGTGTATATATACATGCCTAGTTCTCTCCAGAACAGGAAAAGCCATTTGAACAAAGTGAGATGGAGACGAAAAAGATAGCCATAGTTGGTGCTGGGATCAGCGGCCTCCTAGCCTGCAAAAACACCCTCTCAAAGGGCCTCCACCCCATCGTCTTCGAGTCCGAAGCCAGCATCGGAGGGGTCTGGACAAAGAGCGTGGAGACCACGAAGATCCAGACCCCAAAACCAGCCTACCAGTTCTCGGACTTCCCATGGCCAGACTCGGTCGCCGAGGAATTCCCCGATGCACATCAAGTGCTCGGGTACATCGAGTCGTACGCCCGCCACTTCGACCTGCTTAAGCACATCAAGTTCGGCACCAGGGTCCTTAGCATCGGGTACGAGGGGCCACCTGTTGAGGCGATGCAGTCATGGAGCCTGTTGGGCGGTGACGGCAGGCCATTCAGCTCGGGTGGGAAGTGGAAGATCAGAGTGCAGGATTGTCTGAGCCTTGAAACTGAGGTAGACGTATGCTTCCTGTTATTGCATAATTTGGGGGTTGCTCTTCTTGATGCAGTTTCATGTTACTGTCTCATGCCAATACCTATTTAGACCGGCAATCCGTGATAATTTTCATTTCCATTTTGTGTTAATGATTGCTCGGTAGCAATTTCTTAGTTTCTATACCTTACCATCTAATGACAATAACAGACGTATGAAGTGGACTTTGTGATTCTTTGTGCCGGTCGATTCAGTGGCATTCCGAACATACCGGAGTTTCCACCGAACAGAGGCCCGGAAGCATTCCATAGCAAGGTGATCCACTCCATGGACTATGCAGCTATGGACTACCAAGCTGCGAAGGAGTTCGTCAGTGACAAGAAAGTGGTGGTCGTCGGGCTGCAGAAATCCGCATTGGACATTGCCATGGAGTGCTCAGCTGTTAATGGTAAATGCGAACCCCTGAATCCCAACGTTCCTTAAACTGAAGCCTAGTCGTGGCAGCATTACATTTTCTTCACCGTGTGCAAGCCGCTCCTCCAGCTCCGGCATTTTGACAAGGGTGGATTTGTGGCAACTTCCATTTGGTTGAATTTTTTTCCCTGCAGGAGTGGAGCGACCTTGTACGGTGTTGTACAAAACGGAACACTGGAACCTGCCGGATTATCTACCATGGGGCGTGCCTCTCGGACTTCTCTACCTCAACCGCTTCTCGGAGCTCCTCGTGCATAAGCCCAGAGAGGGCTTGTTGTTGAGCCTCTTGGCCACGCTGTTATCCCCCCTGGTACGCGACGAGATAAATCTCTAGCAACTTCTCATCACAGTGATTGTTCTTTCCAAACAAATGTCGATTTGTTCGCCTACAGTGATATAGGCGCCTTCTTAATTTCTTTCACCATTTAGTAATATCGAGCCAGTAATTTTGGTCACAGAAACTTGGATTCAGAATTATTCGCATGGAGTAATATATTTGAATTCGAAATTATTCAGATTAAGTGCGTCATATGATTAAATTCATTAGCTGTTACATGCGGTTCATGTAATACGATCCACTTCAATGACAGAGATGGGCGATTTCCAAGTTTGTTGAAAGCCACATAAAGCGAAAGCTTCAGTTGAAGAAGTTCGGGATGGTGCCAAAACACAGTTTCCTTCGAGAAATCAGCTCCTGCTTGATCTCAACCGTACCTGAAAAGTTCTACGACAGGGTGGAAGAGGGAAGCATAATCTTGAAGAAGGCCCCAGCATTCGGATTCTGCAAGAACGGGATTTCAATCGATGGAGAGGTCGAGCCTCTGAATTCAGACTTGGTCATCCTCGCGACTGGGTTTAGGGGAAAAAGAAGCTCCTAGATTTGTTTGAGTCGCAACTGTTTCAGGACTGCTTATCTGGATCTCCTAATTCAATAGTTCCACTATACAGGTATTGCCCTAGAATTCCCTCCTGCTATAAGCTAATCTGATCCTGTGTCCTGGGTTCTCATGGAGATTTAGGTGCATTTGGTTTTGGGAATGCTTTTTGTCTTCATATTTAGAGAAAATTTTGTCTACTTATTCATCCTTTTTTCTTTCCCGGGAATGTCTTTGATTTCTCATCGTTCATCTCGACACTTTTTTTGAGAATGTCTTTGCAAAAATTATAGCTGGAAAACTTTTAAGCATGAAACTGTGCACTTTTTGCTTTGGAAAGTTCAGCCAAAAGATGAGTAGCCTGTGTTATTTCTCTATGGTTACCGTCACGGACTTAATTATGTGATCACATCCGATCAGGGAATGCATTCATCCCCGAATTCCCCAACTAGCAGTGATCGGGTTCTCAGAAAGTATTGCAAACTTGTACACGTCGGAGATACGGTGCCGGTGGCTAGCCGAGCTTCTTGCAGGTACGTTCAAGCTACCTTCCGTTAAGGAGATGGAGGAGGATATAGAAGAGTGGGAAAAGTACATGAAGCGATCTTCAGGTCCATACTACAGAAGATCATGCATTGCTGCACTTCACATTTGGTACAATGATCAACTGTGCAGAGACATGGGATGGAACCCTAAGAGAAAGAAGGGATTCTTTGCTGAGCTGTTTGAGCCTTATGGCCCAACAGATTATGTCTCTCCATGAAGATGAAATGTGCGTGTATCATCATTTTTCCCCTTTGTATTCCATGTTCAGCAAACTTTCTTCCCGTTCTCTCACTGATGTGAAGTCATATTTTGCACTAAATAATCTATGATCGTTCTTGGAGCACAAAATTCTAGCTTGCCCTAAATTTGAGGATTCAACCATTGATCTACGACCTCAAACCGACTCCTACAATGAGATATGATTCAGTCAAGTTTTCATCGCTTTAAGTTGTACAATCTTTCCATGACAGTAACATGAATTAAAGGTGTAGACATATGATGGAGAGGAGAAATTGAAATAGTCAAACACTTCTCGTATGAGCCACAGGAAGAAATCAAGTAGTCACTAGAACCTAGTTAGACGAGCTTGAGTCATCGCAGGGGACAATTGGAATGGGGATTCAAATTGAACAGGAAAATCGCATACGTTGCCATTGCAGAAAATGAATAAAGAAAAAAAAATCGCAAGTCTGGACACATTGGCGAGGACAACATCGAATTCTTGAAGGTGCAATAGAGTTTCAACATTGCACAACTCCCATATAAACTAGCAAACAATAAGTCTAGCCATCTAAGAATGGAACCCAAAAAAGAAGAATCGAATTTTTCCATTGGAACAAGGGAAGCTACAATTCTATGGTACAGAAGCGCCAATGGATAAAACAGGTACCTGACATCTCTGTGACATGCGCAACACTTACAGACATACCGGCGTGCATTGAAGGCGAAGACATACAAGTAAGCATCGAGGGTGACAGTCTTTGATACAGACGTCATCACTGAATATGATGGAATGAGAGCAGGGGCAAGATCAAAATCAGGAAGAAGTTCCAGCTAAATGCCCGAAAACTGTCCTTCATGGCGAAGCTATTTGAAACTGTTTACAAAACAAGCCCCCAAAATATTAGGGAAGTATAGGTAGTGGACTACATATCACAATGAAAGACTTTCCAGTAATTTACAGACGAAAAAAGTATAAAAAGTAGACAATTCGACCTTATTGCTAACAGTCAGGCATAGGGGTAATCAACAATTCTATAAAACAATTGATTCCAACAGCAAGTTCTATCATTTTTAGCTCATGTGTGGAATTATAATTTATATTTTGGCAAATCTAAAGACATGCAGTGCATCGCAACAGAAAAACTTGTGGCCATGGTAAATATCCAAAACGATGCAAACAAAGCCCTAGACAGAAGGCTTTTGCATCAACTTGGGAAAAAGTACAGTCCAGTATTTTTGTCGAAATATTTCAAATTTTTCCAGCTTTTATAGTAAAAAATTATAGGAAAAATCAAGGATCAAATTAAGAATAACAGGTACGTTAAAGTGTTACAAAGCTTTTAGTGGGCTATTCGAAACAAATGCATACTATGGGGTAGGTGAAGTGATCTCTTCATCAGGTTCATTACTTCACAGCCTTCATGAATTTCGAGTGTGTACCTGGACAAGTGTTATCGGTGACAAGCACTGTTAGAATAGTCTGGTTCATATAACCAGCATAGGCACAGGTTGTGCGGTTACAAGATGTCGAAGTTGAGTTGCCCAGGAATAAATTTGAACCCTCGCATTGCATTGAGGGGCAACCCGACTGATTAGATGGCTTAAGCTGGGATGGCTGGCAATGTAATCTGTTCATGTATAGGGAAATGAATCATAAATTCTGAGAGATTGTTTGAAAAGAGAAGATTTAATGGAAGATTGTCCACAAGAAGGACGTGATCTAAAGAAATTCTAGAATGGTAATACTGACGTCCAGTTATTTGCTGCGTTGCAGGTGCACATCACACAATTGTTAGCAGTGAAGACATAAGTTCCATTAGCAACGTGTAAATAGGAGTCCAGCGAGTCATTCCTTATTGCAGATGAACAAGCTGCATACAGAATCAGAGAATTCATCAGTATTGCTGTTAAAGATTGGAGTACGAGATTACCAGAAAAAATCAAGTTTACTAGTGTTGGAACAATGGAAAAGCACAGGCAGGAAGCATCACAAACTATCTATATGACATCTGGCAATTGAATCTCAAAACATAATGTTGGCGGGTCAAGAACTATCTACACAGCGTTGGGCAATTAAATCTTAAATCATAATGGTGGTGGGTCATGAAGCTTAATAGTATCGATCAGAATTGCCAATTCATAAACTATGCTAATGTTACTTAAAACAAGTACCTTCATGCAGAGTCTAACCAAAAAGCATAATGTGGCAAATAAGGGGGACATTAGATTGTCATACTCTCTGTGTCGATTATCAATCATCGAAGAAAGCTTAAGCCAATTGCTGACATTGTTAGGCCATTAATCTCCTCAAGATCGAATCATAGAGCCGATCTGTTGAATGGAAACAAGTCAACAGAACTGTTCTTGGCAGAGAACTGCATCATGGGGAGAACCACTTTTGCACATTCAGGCATTACACTTGGATTCTGAGTTAAACTAGATCTTCAATGTTAAAGACTTACAGAATTGGCTTAAGTAAATAATGGGGCCTCGTTAGAAAGTCCCAGTTTCCCCTCTCCTCTCTGTCTTCCTTCACTAAACTAAACTTCCATGCTTAGAAGCAATAGCCAAATTTCAGCCAAGTTCCTTAAAATCTCTTCCTAAAGGAGAAGCAATCCAAGAGACAATGACCAAATACAACTGTCATACTCTCTGGACAATGACTAACCAGAAGGAACACCCCCCAAAAAAAAAAAAAAAAAAAAAAAAAAAAGGCCTTCACCAGGATATGATGTCATTTTATCCTTCTTATAAAAAAAAAAAAAAAACACAAAGATGTGAACCGGATATCACATCCTTAATTTCGATGACATCAAAGAGACAATGACCAAATACAACTATTAAAGTCGCAGAGATGCAAGTTACAACCATTTTAAAGTTATATAGGATATCATATAGTTCTGTTATAATTTCTGGAGAAGCCCCCCTGGAGGTCAGATCAGAGTTTGAGTAGGGACCACACAGCAGCTGAATAATTTGCCGCTCACTACTAGCCAACATCATTCGCGCAGATCACATGGTGGGGAGGCACTGCAAGGCCCCGCCATCACGTCCTGGTCTTACCCTATAATTCTATCAATAAATCTAATCATTCAAACACAATCATCGAGCGAATCAATCCAAAAACTCAAAGATACATCCAATCGAGCCAAACTCACTCATCTTACTTCACTTAAATACAAGCTAGTTGTGGCAGATCCTCCACACAAGATCAATGCCCGTAAAGCAAAAGCACAAGCAGAAAACCTCACACACCAAGTCCTATCCAAATTTCTTGTACCCCGTATGTTGACTTACGGTCACTGCTGATGCATACCTCATTCAGAAACATTTCATCCCAAACCCAACCATCAAATTTTGACCAACTCTAATTTTCTTCCTTGAAAATTATTTTCCAGTCTATCTTTCTTTTCTTATTTACGATGTATTCGACTGGGAATTGCTATCGGAGCTAGGTGAAATATCAGCAATTGTTATATAAACGTATTTGAAAAAGCTTGTTTTCGTGTATTCTCTTGTTCTACATTGAATGGAAATTCCCTTGTTCATTTATTAATAAGTTTACTTTATCATCATGGTAACAACAAGAAAAAGATGTGTTTGTGTGAATAAAATTGAGCTGTACCAACTGTAAAGTTGAATTTCGTCACCTATGCACTCGAAACATACGTGAGGCCCGGTCTCTATCCACACTTCCTAACGAAGTGCACCGTGTTTGGAGGGGTTTTTTATATCCTCAAGGATAGCCAAGTTTTACCTTCTACAGTCTATGATCGGCAATTTATAATAGTCTTTGCAAACTTCAAAATTATGAACTTTTCATTTTCGTTCAGTGATAATAACAACTACTAATTTTTTGTGTTGGTTTCGTTGAAAAATTATAATTTATAACTTATTTAAAAAAATGATCGCTCTTATGATCAACAAAAATAAATGAACAAAAACTATTTTTATTGTTCACAAAAATATTTAGATATAAACTCTCATTGATGATGAAAATATCATTTATTGGTTAATTATTTTAAGTCTATAAGCACTTATTTAAAAATAATATATTTTAAATTTTTTATTTTTCATGAAACAATCTTACCCTTTTATTGCAAATAAAAAAAGAGATTTCAATTTTTTACTAAGTTGACTTCTTAAGAACTTTATGATATCCCTGAAAAATATGTCTACTCCAGTTTTATACATTTTCTCTTCTGCTGATTGTGACACTTGAGGCAGAATATATACATATATTTATGCTCTCTAGCATTATATAATATTTATTGCATCCGATAGCCAGTATACAATAGAAAACAGATTAAAGAAAAGAAGTTAATGGAAGAAATCAAAATCAAAATCTTAAATAAATAGATCCAGGTTTCACAGTCTTCACTCGCAAACATATTACAATATGCAAACTTAATAAGTTCCCTTTAGTTCTTCGATTTTCTCAAATCATGCATAGTGAATTTTTTGTTTAAGTTAGATGTATAGTAAACACAACAATAAGTTTTGAGACAAATTGAGAATTTTCTTTTTACTATTTTATTAATAAGTACCTCAGCAACACTTGTTTAAGCAACCACTTAAGTAAATATAGTTGTCAATCTATCGAGAGATCTCATGTTATGCCCAATTAATAAATTGGACATTAAATTATTTCAAATGAAATATACTTAATAAGTGTTCAGAGATCATTCATTTATAATATCTTTTTGCAATAGCTTATTGTTTTGGGGTTTGTGTAATCCCAAAAATCGCTAATGAATACCTTAACCAAAAAAAAAAATCGCTAATGAATACTCAATAGGCTATCTGCATTTACCATGTTCACTTTCATCCCTTTACTTTCATTACTTTTCTAATCAGGTATCAATACTTTCAATTTTTCTAACCAAACCCTTCTATACACACAAAATGTCTAATTAAGTCATTCCAATACAAAACTCAACATATCCAGCTGACGGGGCTTTTGGCCGGCGCCTTAATTATTAGTTACGCAAGCATTCAACACTGGAGCGTGAGGTTCCCAGTGGCCACCCTTCCAACATGGAAATGGGAGGTGAGGGGTTCAAAGTCCCACCTTCTCAAGGGGGGGATGGGGGTGGGGACGAGTAAGTTTTAGGAGTGGGTTTCGACTCCCACGCCCTGCAAGAGGCAGGACAAAAGTCTGAGAGTGAGTGTAAAGTAGGCATAGAGTAGAACTGACCAAAAAAAAAAAAAAAACATGGAGCGTAAGGTTGATTTTTTTTTTTTTTTGACTTTTCCATTTGCCCATCCGTTCTCTATTGATTGCAGGCGTCTGTGTAGGCAAAATGTATCCCATCCCACAATTGGACATTCCCCGACATCATTTTAGTAGTTTAGATTGGATTTTGTGTTGAATGAACTTGATTAGACATTTTATATATGTAAACTGAATCAATCAGAAAAGTTGACATTGTGTGCAAGAATTGTTTTATTTCGACACAAATGGAGGGTCCTAGTGGTAGTCACTCCCCAGGCCACGACTAAATCTCCATCTAAGCTCTAGTTAAGCAAATTCATATTCTTGGCCTGTCATTTAGAAATAAAAACAACTCTTCAAAATAAACATTTTCTGCTGTGGTACAACCCGGGATTATCAAAATAGACACGCGACTCACGCCAATCTTTAGAATACTCGCACTCGCAGCATGTTCCGAGCAAATTCAGAGATCACCGACCGAAGATAACGTTTTTAATGTTGATGGACTGTTAATCAGTTTCGTGATTATACTCATTACTTTAGAAGATTTGTTGGGTCAGTACTAATCAATTACAATATTAAAGAAGAGAAAGCCAGAGTGGTCATCACCTTTGTGACTTCCAGCTAGCATGGGGTAGTCATCCAAAGACGCGGCTTGTGTTCCCCAACTCAAATAACGAATATTAGATAACTTAATTATTGCAATTAACAACACAGTGAGTAGAGACGAAAGGATTTAAGTAAGAAATAAAATATGAATACAGCGGATTTGCGGGATTCAGCACTCTACCTACTCCATGCCTGAGCTTTGCAATGGAGCTTGCACAGCTTACAAAGCTATCGCAGATGTTTACCGTCGGTCGCGGCCTTTGTGAGCTTGAGGCCTGACCTCTAGGAGCTCAGGCTGAGCTCACTTGGCGTCTTTATTGCGAGCCACGAACAACCTCGCAACAAATAGGGAGAGGGACATGGGTAGTGGGCGAGGGCGAGGATCTTGTCATCAGCATAGAGCTTAGGCCATGACATTGAGCAATAGTTCATCAATTAAAGGTGAATTCAACTAGATATGTTAATAGGCTTGGACTTAAGCTTCCTTTTCGTGATCTCTTTATGTAAATATATCAAATTTTTATTGCACACATCTAACAAATGATATCACAATTGATGGCAGATTGGTGGACCCCCAATTTGTTCCGGTGTTTTGTGAATGTTTCAAGGAAGAAATCTTGTGATTCAAGTGGTAGGCTTGTGGTGTTACAACGTGATTGTGATGGCAGCCTCATTGTAAGGAAGATTGTTGAAATGCACGTGTGAATTGTGTTTTGAAAAAAATTCCATGTTCGAGAAGTGGTGTAGTATAGAGTAATTAGTATCTTTAAGTTGACTCAAAACTTATTAACTTAAACTTTTGATTGAAGGTGAATCCAATTGAATATATTGACGGCTTCAGACATGGACTCTCTCCTAATAATCTCCTCGGGTGAAGGTATTGGATGTCTGTTGCACATTTCTAACAAATGGTTGCCGTGTTGGGATGTTGTGTGAGAGAAGAGAGAGAGGGAGAGGGAGAGGGAGAGAGTAAGGAAAGAGAGTGGGAGAGGGGTTTTGGTGGAGAATTTAGTTGTGCATGAGGGCTAATGAGTCTTTGTAGATTGGAAGATGCACAATGTAGGTTTTGATAGTGAAAAGCGTATTTGATTTGAAGAGTAAAGTTGATGATGGTATTTGCAATCATCGCTTGACCATTAGTCGGTGGAAAATCGGAAAACCCCAATAACTGTAGTAGCTGAAATCAGTGTTGTTCTAATACTTGTATGTGTTCCTTGGAAAACACTGGCACATCCATCAGTTGCCCCTTGCTATTAACATGTATGTTGTATCCACAGTGGACCACGACACATGTCCATCAACCATGGTCCTCATCACGCTTGATCTCCGATCGACAATGATATGACCTTCGGGACATGTTAGAAAAACAAATAGGTCAAGATGGAGAGACTCGAGTGGGAGAGGAAGACCAGTCCCTGTTAAAACAGTACATATATTCACCAAGTAGTCATCGGTACCTTAAGTGGTAATGATTTGATCACGAAAGTAAAATAAAGTCTGGCACGTATTCCAAGTATAGGGTACAATAAATTTGCTAGTTGGGGCTTTAGTGTAGCTGTGACCTATATAGCACCGACACAGACACACGACACACAACACGACACGACACAACACGCCGACACGTCATTTCTTAAAAATAGAGAATTTCGACACGTTCCGACACGTTATATATGAAATATATTTATAATAATAAAAATAGCCTAGAATTAATTTACACGAAAAATATTAAATAATATCATTCATTATTTTAATTTGTTACAATAATACATAAAACTTAGAGGAAAAAAACATTTTTTAAAGAAAAATGTTGAAATGATATTTTTAAATTTATTTATTTATCATATATAGCATTTTTTATTACTTCTTTCATAGTAAAAGACTTTTTAAAAACTAAAACAATTTAAAAAAACAAAAATGAAAAAAAAAAATTGACCCGTGCGTGTATATTTATAGCAATTTTATTACTTCTTTGTGTATATTTATATTTTGACCCCTCAAATATTAGAAATTTTTAAATTGACCCCGTGCGTGTCGGAGTTTGTCGGAGAGAGTTGACCACGTGTCAGATTTTTCGACACTCATTGACTGCATGTCGGAGCGTGTTGGGACGTGTCGGAACATGTCGAACACGTGTCGGACACAACACGAAAGTTTTCGGAGAGTGTCCGTGCTACATAGGCCGTGACCAATGCAAGTTTAATGTAGGCATACTTCCTGATCTTTCGGCTAATTTGCCGGTGTGATTCATCTATGTAAAAATTGCTTGTGAATGATAGATATTATACATATGCTGGATGTATGAGCACCGAGATTGTGTCAAGTCCATCATGTTCAAATAGGAGATGGTGGAGTTAATTGGGAGTTGGACCGTTCATAATGGCTTGAATCAAGCCCTACGCATAAGTCCTCGAAGTTCCCTTGGTGAGAACAACTATAAAAGAGAGACGACTTCTCTTTTTGCATAAACATGTTCGTAAGATACATGGAAGTCATACACAAGAAAGTGGATTGGAATGTCGGGTGTGCGCGCTTGATCGTGAAAAAGGAAGTGCTCGCGTTCGCGGTGAGTACCGAGAGAGACAAACCAATCTTCATTAATATTGGAAGCAAGTGTAAGACCAAATGCACGGATGTTAATCCAAGAGCGCGATTACACTTTTGAACGGCGCAAACGACAGGAGCATTACGTGAAGCGACCTCGGTTCTTGAGACGAGAGGTATGAGCACGCAAAACCCAACTCAAGGGAAGGCTCACCGGACTTCAACTTCTCCTCCCGGTAGGATAACAAAGATCGGGTCAGCTTTAGTCTTTAGCTCTAGAGACTATGAGCTTCGTTGAAGTTTTGATCAATGTTGTAAAAAGCCCAGACTCCTTTAGAAGTACCTGCAAAACTGTAGTCGATTAATGGTAGTTGGAGCGTGCGGCCTAGAATGAAAGCAAAAAGTCTGAAAGTGCAAAGATATTCTGTATGTCTACGTCGGTTATTGAGCATATATAGAGGTTTGGTAATCATTCATACATTCATTCTGTTACTGGGGAGTAGCCCTGTACCAAGAGTTGGAGGAGCTAGACTAGTTCATATCGCTTTTGCTCCTCCAACACCTCGTGTAAAATCCTTTCCATAAACCAGTGAAACTAGCTCCCATTGCCTTGAACAAAATTATTTCCTACCAAATATATCCCCCACACATAGGGACTTGCACATGAATACCAAAAACTAATAGTGGTATCAAAACCACTCTTCCGCGACGCAACATGGACATCACAGCTAAAAAATTCGAACATATTTTTAGAGCCACGCACATCCAGATGGTTTTGAACATTTGTCCTAACCATCCTCTATTAAGACCAAAGCTTAGACCCAGAGCCAGAGCCTTGTTTGGTTAGTACGATCATTTATCCTAACCAACCTCTGCAAAAATCAACCAACTATGGCCATTATTGTCTCACAAAAACAATTTATTTCTATTTTTTTATGGGAACAACTATGATCATAGGAGCATTTTGATGCCCCAAAACATTGGGACATCATTGAAAACACATGTGGCACTGATGAAGAGTGCAAGTGTTTCAGCAGAGCAACTAAAAAAAGATTCAAAGGTTTTTGGAGCGAAGATTGCGAAATAGGCACGGAACACACTACAACAAGAATTTCAAATGAAGATCAAGACTAGACTAAGCATGCTCGAAATGTCATAAAAATTGATAAAGGAAGGGTAGTATTAAAAGTCGTCATCAATTTTGTAAAAAGCCTCGACTCCCCTATAAATTACCTATAAAACTGTAGTCTACTGATGCAGTTGGAGCGTGTGGCATAGAATGAAATAATGCAGAATGTGTAGGTCGGTTAACAAGCCTATATTAAAGGCTTGGCACTCATTTATTCGAGCGTGTGGAAAGTAGTCCACCACCAAGAGTACTAGGAGCTAAACTAAAATCCTTATTACTTGTGCTCCTCCATCAACATCTCGGGTAAAACCACTTCTACAAACTAATGAAACTATCTCCCATGGTCTTAATCAAACAATTATCTCCTTGTCCCCTTATCATTCTTCTACCAAATAATCGCGTACACATACACAGTCACGCATCAGTACAAAATAAAAATCATTAATGGTATCTGTTATATATGACTCGAGTTTGAGCGTTTGCTAAAACGCGAAATTCGGTGGACTCGTGAAGGAATTACAAAAGGAGGAAATAAAATTGAAAGGTAGCCGCCGAAGGATTCACGAGAAGATGCACGCACGCACGTAAGAAGAAGAAGTCCTCTCCTCTGCACGCGTGAAGAAGCCTCTGCAGCACCATTCGTTTCCACGTTAAGCCAAAATAGGAAAGTAGTGGGGCCCAAGCACGTATAAAACAGAATTTTTACGTAGGTTTTGTTGCTTCTTTTTCGTTGGTTGGGTTGCTGGTCGAAACCCTACGTAGAAGTCGCAGAAAGGAGCTGCGAAAAAGGTCTTTTTTTTTGGGGTGTTGCTGCTGCACCTATACGAGAGAAAAGGAGGAGCCGCATGTCTTCAAGCTGAAGCATGATCAAGAAAAGGAATTCCTTTTCAGCATTTGTTTTGAGCTTGTGTGATAATTTTGTGCCGTGACTTGGGTTTGGATTAAATTGGGGTTTGGGAAACACCGAGAGAGTGTTTGAGTGACTTAAGTGTGTAATCTCCTTGTATCGCTTGATCTATAATAAAAATTGCTGTTGCTCTCCACGTGGACGTAGGTCTTTACGACTGAACCACGTAAATCTGGTGTCTGATTTATTTTATTTTTTTCTGTCTATATTATTGTTCGATCACTCGCCCTATCGCAACAAGTGGTATTAGAGCCAGGCTTGGCTAAGTTGAAGTGAATCGATGGCAATAGAAGAAGTAAAAGTGAAAATCAACAGATTTGATGGGAATGATTTTAGTTTCTGGAAGATGCAGATTGAAGATTATCTTTACCAGATGAATCTACACTTGCCTTTATTTGGGGAGAAACTAAAGATGATGAAGCAAGCTGATTGGGATTTACTGGATAGACGAGTTACGGGTGTTATTCGGCTGACGTTGGCTCGTAACGTCGTGTTTAACATCCTGAAGGAGAAGACCACTGTTGATTTGATGCAAACCATATCGGATATGTATGAGAAGCCCTTTGCAATCAACAAGGTATGTTTGATGTGACGTCTGTTTAATTTAAAGATGAGCGAAAGTGCGTCAGTTGCAGATCATATCAATGAATTCAATGTGATTGTTAGTCAATTTAGTTCAGTTGAGATTAATTTTGAAAATGAGGTACGTGCTTTAATTCTGCTATCCTCATTGCCTAATAGTTGGAATACTACTGTTACTGTTGTTAGCAATTCCTCTGTTACTGCTATTAGTAATTCCTCTGGGTCAACAAGTTCGACGTTTGATGGGGTTCGAGATTTGATTCTAAGCGAGGATATTCGTAGAAGACAATCTGACGAATCTGTATCTACTGCTTTAGTAGGTGAAAATAGAGGAAGATCTGTAGCACGTATGGGTAATAGTAATACTAATATGAACAGACGTAGTCAATCTAGGACTGCTAATGTTGTCTGTTGGAGCTGTGGCAAGATGGGGCATCTTAGAAGGGATTGCATTAAGTTGAAGAATGAGAAGGGTAAGGGAATTATGGTTGATTCTGCAGATAATGTTGCAGGTGTAGCAAATAATGCCGATTATGTCTTGTCTGTCACTAATGATTCATCGCTTGATGGATGGGTTATGGATTCTGGTTGTTCTTTTCATGTCACACTAAATAGAAACCGGTTTATCACT
Organism: Eucalyptus grandis; assembly: GCF_016545825.1. Classification (NCBI taxonomy): domain Eukaryota; kingdom Viridiplantae; phylum Streptophyta; class Magnoliopsida; order Myrtales; family Myrtaceae; genus Eucalyptus; species Eucalyptus grandis. Next base: position 38,126,654 of record NC_052618.1, read on the forward strand.
TATCAGTGCACGGGTAGTGATAAAGTCCAATTAGGGAACAATGCTGAGTGTGATGTTGTGGGTGTTGGTGATGTTAAAATCAGAATGCATGATGTTATTGTGAGGATATTGACTGGAGTGAGGCATGTTCCAGAATTGAAAAAGAACTTAATTTCCTTGGGTGCCCTAGATTCAGCTAGTTCCAAGTATTCTTCAAAATGTGGAGTTCTGAAGGTTGTTCGAGGTGCCCTGGTGATAATGAAAGGAATCAAGCATGATGGCCTGTATAAATTTCAAGGTGAGACAATGACAAGTTTCGCCCCAAAGACGTCGGATGCATCTGTTCGAGAGTCTTTTGACTACTCAAAAAAGACTTGGAGGTTTGTGCCAATGCACAAGTTTGATGCTGGTGTTAGGATCTCGCAGTCAAGAGCTTTGATCAAGATGGAGACTAGTAAGTCGATCAAGCATGTGCGGACTGACAATAGCATGGAGTTCTGCTCGAAGCTGGCAAATAAATTCTGCATAAAAGAGGGTATAGTGAAACACCGCACTAGTGCCAATAAATCACAACAATTTGCAGAATTGACGAGCAGAACATTACTAGAGATGGCTTGAAAAATTATCTCTAGTGCTGGTATGGCTAGGAGATTTCTAGTTAATGTGCTAAGTACGGTAAGCTACCTAGTAAATAGATCCCCATCAACTGCTATTAAATGGCAGACTCCTGAAGAAGTGCGATCAGGTAACGTTGCTAATTATTCTATTATTAGAATGTTTGGTTGCCCATGTTATTTTCGAGTGAGTGATGGTAAGTATAATTGGAGAGTAAGGTGCATATTCCATGGCTATGCACAAGGTGAGTGGGGCGATCGGTTGTGGTGCCCATATATAAATTCACCTGTTAACAACGAGAAGTTACCCTTGATGAGTCTCAAGTACTTCTGGCGATGAGTGATTATAGTAGTGTTAATACAGATTTGGACGGTGTTCAGCTTGAGGTGGAGTTGCGACCAGAAACTCCTGAGGTAGCAAGTACGAGTACTAGCAAAGTAATCGATACAGATGGTGCTCGTAGCGAGGTGGAGCTTATAAAGCCAATGGTTGCTGTAACTGCTGATATTGACAAGGTATGTATTCGATCTCCTGACAGATATTGATGCAATAATGGTTTTGTTTTATCTGCGGTTAAGGAGGTTGCGTCAGAAAATCCTTGCGGAGCAGTTAAAGGTGCATGTGGAGTTGGTATTATGATGAGGTCCTCAATTATGGAGAAATTCAAGCGAGACTTGAAATTGTATAATATCTGTGACGGTTAAGCCTATCGTAGGCCATGGGAAAGTAGCAGCAAAATTTGATTTTTTTACGAAGTGATTGTAATTTGGCTCAAATGTCAAGCCAAGGTGGAGATTATTAAATATGACTCGACTTTGAGTGTTTACTAAAATGCGAAATTCGGTGGACTCGTGAAGGAATTACAAAAGGAGGAAATAAAATTGAAAGGTAGCCGCCGAAGGATTCACGAGAAGATGCACGCACACACGTAAGAGGAAGAAGTCCTCTCCTCTGCATGCGTGAAGAAGCCTCTGCAGCACCATTCGTCTCCACGTGAAGCCAAAATAGGAAAGTAGTGGGGCCCAAGGTCAAAGGTTTGACCTTGGGCACACCTACGTATAAAACAGAATTTTTACGTAGGTTTTTTTGCTTCTTTTTCATTGGTTGGGTTGCTGGCCGAAACCCTACGTAGAAGTCGCAGAAGGGAGCTGCGAAAGAGGTCCTTTTTTTTTCGGGGTGTTGCTGCTGCACCCGTACGAGAGAAAAGGAGGAGCCGCATGTCTTCAAGCTGAAGCGCGATCAAGAAAATGAATTCTTTTTCAGTGTTTGTTTTGAGCTTGTGTGATAATTTTGTGCTGTGACTTGGCTTTGGATTAAATTAGGGTTTGGGAAACACCGAGAGAGTGTTTGAGTGACTTGAGTGTGTAATCTCCTTGTATCGTTTGATCTATAGTGAAATTCGCTGCTGCTCTCCCCGTGGACGTAGGTCTTTACAACTGAACCACGTAAATCTGGTGTCCAATTTTCTTTTTTCTGTGTATATTATTATTCGATCGCTCACCCTATCGCAATAGTATCAAAATCATACTTTCGCAATCCAACATTGATATCACAGCTTTGAAAACTCTAATAAGTTTCATAAAAAAACAGCATTAGCATCATGATCAAGCCAAAGATTAAACACATTAAGGTTAGAGCTAATTTGAAGATAATTGAGGAGATAGCCTTCCCTTCTTTGAGTTGATTTGAAGCCCCAAATGAAGCTCTCGATTCGAATTGCCGGGAGGTCCTCATACGCCCTTATGCAAAGCATCGAAACATTAAGTTGGTCTCCCGATTCTGGCTTTGAAAGATAGCCAACGCAAGTAATATCCACCTGGCATGGACCAACGTATGCAATAGTGGGTGCGCATACCTTCACTCCTTTCTCCATAACTTGGAGATAATTTGAAAGTTTGTAAGTAGTTCATCATTTTGATCTGACATTTGAGTTTTGCCCCCATTAATCTTTCAAAAGTTAAAGAATATTGCCGAACTAAGAAATAGATAATTTTTTGTATATTTCAATGTGTTTTGATGAAGGGTATATCAGCCTATTTATAGGTTTTGCAAGATGACTATCTATGGAATAAAAATATTACACAATTAACTAGAATCAATCATGAAGGTATCCAAAATATTATAGATAATCTTGTGAAAATTCAAGAGAGATAGGTTTCGACAGAATATTGCCTTGAGGAAAGTTTTATTATATTGAGAACCTTATGAATCTTTGTATAGAGGAACCAATGTATCTAATACAAAGAATGATTAATAAAAAAGAGAGAGTATATTTTCCTATTCTTGGTCTAGCAGTTCTACTCCTAGATTGATTCAATTAATCACTATGAAGATTCAACAGAGATATATCTTGGGTGATCTTCCTTGGAGAGGAAGTTTGGGCGATTCTGGATTATTCCTCTTAGCTGGCAGTGCTTTCTTTGACACCCCCGCAAGTTGATATGGGTGAGTACACAGTAAGCTTGGCTTGTAGAAGACGAAAGCGATAGGTGGAGAGCTTTTAGGTGAAAATGTCAGCGGGTTGATTAAGAGTGCAAAATATTGAACATGCAACTTGCGCTGACTAATCCATTCGCAGACAAAATGGCAATCAATTTCCACATGGTTCGTGGGAGCATGAAACACTAGATTGCCAATCAAATAGATTGTCGATATGCTGTCACACCATAAAACCAAAGGCTGGTGATATGGCACTTAGAGATCTTGCAATGGAGCCTCAAGCCAAATGAGTTCAACAGTAGTGTCTGTAAGGCACTTGAACTCGGCTTCAGTGCTAGGGCAAGCCACAATGAGCTATTTGCGAGAGCTCCAAGAGACAAGATTGTTGCCAAGTGCCGAACCCCAACTGAGCGGCGAGTGGCATGGTCTGCCGCCCATCCGGCATTGGAGAAAGCATGAACAAGAAGATTGTAGCTCTGAGCGAACAGAATGCCATGATGAATATTACCCCTAGTGAACCACAAAATCCGCTTGATGAATTGCCAGTGTTTAGTTGTAGGAGCATGCAAAAATTGGCAAGCTGTATTGACTGCATAAACGATGTCAGGCCTAGTGATGGTACGGTATTGCAAAGCTCCTAAAACGACATGGTGTAAGGTCAGGGAATGCATCACCATCGTTGACAGAAGGATAGTCAATACCAACAAAGCAGGGTGTGGTCACCGACTGGGCATCAAACATCTTGGCTCAATGAAGAAGGTCAGTGGCATACTTGCCTTGATAGAGGAGAAGGCCCTCTGCCGAATACTACAATTTAGTGCCCAAAAAATGATAAAGTGCCCCAAGATCCTTAATAGCAAACTCACGATGCAAATCAGCAAGAAGAGTAGACAACAGAGTAGTAGGTGATCCCGTAAGAATGATATCATCGACATATACCAAAAGATAAATAATGTATCCATCTCAATTCAATATAAAAAGAGACGAGTCAGCTTGAGAAGTAGTAAATCTGAGAGATAGTAGAAAGCCATTGATGCCAAGCCATTGGTGCTTATCCAAATACCATTTGATCTTCTTCTTGATAGTTACCTGTTGTGACATCTTGAAATTCTAGCCCTCTGAGTGATGAATGAACGTCAATGATCACTTCTGAGATACTGACCTTGAGGGGAAAGGCTAATGAGGACAGAACTCGTGCGACTAAAGAACTTGACCTGGGAAAACAACTTGACCGTGAGACTTGCATGAGGATGATCCTGTAGATAGGCAGGCCGATTTCAAGGACGACTAGAAGTCGATTCGCAGACATAACATAATGGAACGACGGGTGATTCCGTTTACTGTTAGCGAGCCCGCGAACGACCCTAGGTCAATCCTCAGTAATCGTGTACTTTGAAATAAGAATCTATCATCCGCAATTTCATGTAGTCAAGAACGTCCATGTGTCGAGATGTCTTCAACGTGGTTTGGCACGAGTCGTTACGCGTGAATCCTCAAAGCCGCCTGTCAGTTTGAGTTGTACCCAAAATAGCATTGGGTGAAATTGACATGGCATGAGAACTAGATTGGACTTCAAATTATCAAGAACGTCCGAGACGAACTTTGGATGAAGCTACTTCGTTAGTCAACAGCGCCAGTTAAGCTGACTACTTGGAAAAGGAATTTTTGGACCGAAGAAGCGAGCCCATGAGGAAGTGGGCTAGACCAAGCTAGTGTGGGTCTTAGGCCTAAGGTGGGACAACCACCATGGTGGGTCTAAGGCAAGCAAGTGAGCCCATTGGGCCCAATCCACTATTTTCTCTTCCAAGCCCATTACCTAGCCTTAAGCCCATTTGCGCCCAATCAATTCCCGAGCCCGTTCCTATTCATTTCCAAGCCCATTTCTTAGGCCCACCCATCAATTTTGGCCCAATGGAAGATTGGGAATTTGTGCAAGGTGGAAATGACCAAATTGTCTCTAAAAGCATGTGGATAAAGGCAAAGGAAGAGAGAGAAGATGATGTCATATTTGCATGCTTTATGGTCTTCTAGAAGAGGGCAGCAGCCCTCACATCACCCTCTCTCTCCCCTCCTTCGGCCCTCTCTCGACCGACCTCTCTCTCCCTCATTTTCCCTCTCTTCCTGCTTCTACTCCAACAAACCTTCCTCCAAAGATCTGAGTTGATTGTTGGCTTCCCGTGTGAATCAGCTCTCGTGCCACCCACCATTATGCTCAAGACATCTAGACCGTCTGCCCTGACTTGGTCGTTCGCCGGTCAAAGCCACCATTTGACCCGCCGGCTAGCCAGAAGCCAGCGGCAGTCTGACCGTCTAGTCCTGTTCTGCTCCAACTGACCTTCTTGTGACAACTCGAGTTGTTTGTTGCCTTCCCAGGAGAATCAGCCTTCGTGCCACCTACCATTGTCTTTAGAAGGCCTAGATCGTACAGATGAGCCCGACTGCTCGCCGAATGGAGCCGCCGGCCGACCCGCCTACTGGTAGGAAGTAGCTCCTCGCCGAACCGCTTGGCAGCTCACCCGGTCCACCTGTTTCACATTTGCAGCCCGTTTTCTCCCATTTTGACCCTTCCTTCGTCCATCCCAGCCACCAACAACTCCCCATTGACCCCTAGGTGCCACTAGTCACTAACCAACCCCTCGCCGGAGCTTTGATCAGCCGCCCAACTCCGTTTCTCCTCCAGCAAGTCGGTTTTTTAGAGTTTCAGTAGGAGGCAGAGCTTGTGGCCGTTGTTTCAGCCCCGGGACCACCTTGGATCATCATGAAAGAGGTTCCCAAGCATCGCCTTCGTCATTGCCACTGCGTCCATGTCTCCAGCTCGCTTAACGGGTGAGTTTAGCTCCTAATCTTTTGATTAGTTCCTAAACTTGCTTAGGGTTGGTTTATTTAGTGTTAATTCTAGCTTAGGAAGTTTAATTAAGTTATATTAGTCCTAAGATAGGTGGTTAGATTAATGGTTAAGATTAGATTAGCTTAAGCAGAACACACTAATTTATATCATAACAATATTTTTACATGCCCTTTCTCTACATGCCTTCTTTTCTTTATACATCACAAGTTTTCCACATAAACAATGTTGATAGCAAATCAATAGCAAACTTGTTGTTACCCTTGACTACATGCAAATGTCCATCACAACATACTTCAATGCATACTTACCTTTGGCTTATTAATAAATATATCAATATATCATACTTATGCATATATCGGCACTCATACAAATTCATTTGGTGTCATCCTGGCTTGACTAGGTTCTCTTTGCTCGACCCAGGCTTCTAGTTTCTTGCTAGGCTTCCTGGCTCGACCAAGGCATCTCGGCTTGACCAAGGTTTCTCGAGGTTAGCTTCCCGAGGCTTCCAAGTTCAAGACCCAGGTATCTTGGCTTAACTAGGGCATCCCGATTCAATTGAGGCATCATGTTCAATGAACGAGGCATTGCTACCAACATTGTTTGGTGACGAATGCTTTCTCCTCTTTAAATGCATCATATAAGCCGGTTCTTATCTTTTCTCTTAGCCGACACATGCATGGCTCGAAGGCCTACTCATTCATTCGTATGTGTCATGAGTTTCTCATACTTCACTAACAAATATGTCGGGAACGATCTTTGGTTCGTAACTTGAATCAATCTTGTAGCGCCAATCCCTACACTAGACAAGGCTAAAAACGGTATGCCTCAATATTGATCCAAGACCTCGAGATTTGGGTACACCTCGCTTTAGTGATGATTCCAAGCTTGACGGACCTTAGCTCCAACCTAATGTGAATACATATGCATCGATAATGACCCTTGGCTCGCGGTTTGATTCAACACCAAGCACAAAGTCTGCGCATCCATTTGGACTATGGAAATCGACATGCTCGGTGCCTTATCAAGAGCTCATGGATTTGGGTGCTTTTTGAAAATGATTTTTGTAAAATGCCTTTGTAGGTCTTTGTTTGATTCTTTCTTTAACTTTAGGAAAATCAATTAAAGGAATAGTTTCTGGAGTCATACCCAAACTAAATTTATTAAAATAAGGTCTTTGTATAGAAAGAATTTTCTCCAACTTTTCAGATCATTTTAAAAATCTTTTTGTGATATTTGAAATATCTTCTTTCAAAAAGGCATTTTCCTTCGAAAGAGAATCAGAATTTATTTTCAAGTCAACAAAACTTTTATCCATACTTTTAAACTTTTCTCTTCAAGAGGTTTCTTGTTGCCTCAGGTTGGAATTCTCCATTTTTAATTTGGAGATCCTTTTAAGAGAAGTCTTAAGATTAAGACATAGTTCATCTATATATTTTGAGACTTTAATAGGAATTTTTAAATTGCTAACCTCAACTTCTTTGTCTCGAGTCTCGAATCAAAATTTGTTTCAAAATCTGAGTCCGATTCTCAATTGACCATCGACATATGTTGACATATTCTTCATCACTTTTCTCGCACTCGGCATCGCTCTAAGTTTCTGCTTTGAGAACATTTTTTGTATTTCTCTGCTCTTCCTTTCTTTTTCTTTAATAGAGGGTAGTTAGGTCTGATATGTCACTTTCCTTGCATTCAAAGCATATCACATCTCTGTTGGTTTCATTGTCCTCGGTTAGTTTGTTTTTGAATCTTTGAGTGCTCTGCTTCTTCCAGTTGAATCTTCTTCCCTTCCTATTCAACTTTCTGAACTTCTTAATTATAAGCACTAGCTCCTCATCGTCCATTTCATCTTCTGAATTTGTATCATCTGAATCATCATTAGATTTTAAAGCAACTGACTTCTTACCTTTAGGATCTTCTTCCTCATTGATCTACTCCACTTCATATGATTGAAGTGTGCCAACAAGTTGGTCTACTGAAAGAGGCATGGTCCTCTGGGTTTCTCTAATCGATGTCTTCATGTGATTTCAGTCTTTGGAGAGTCCATGTAGCAGTTTATTGAGTATGGAATCAACTATGATGAGACATTTTCTCTAGTTGCACATCTTACTTCTAATCAAAGTATTCTTGCTATAGCAGCTATTAAGCAACGGCCCCTTCTTTAAATGGATGTTAAAAATGTCTTTCTTAATAACGATCTTACTAAGAAAGTTTATATGTAGCCTCATCCTATGTACATCGTTACTCCCAATAAAGTATGTCGTTTATGAAAAGTCTTATATGAACTAAAACGAGCTCCTTGTGCATGGTATTCTAAAAACAGTTCCACCATAGAACATCTTGGCTTTAAATCTACTCCCAAGGCAATGCTTTATTCATTCAAAGAACATCTCCCGGTCATATTCTATTGCTAGTAGTATCTCAATTAGCACCGGCGATCATCGTATTGGCATTACAAACCTCTAGTAGTATCTCAATTAGCAGTTTAAAATGAAAGATCTTGCGATTAAGTTACTTTCTAGGCTTGGAGGTTGCCTAAAACTCCTTGGGCTATTATCTTTCTCAAGCAAAATAAGCCACTAATCTTCTTTTGCGAGACTCACTAATACCAAGACTATTACAACTCCAATTGATGCAAATGCCAAATTTCATGCCAACTATGGAACTACTCTTTTGAATCCTACACTTTATAGACAATTGGTTGTCAATCTTTTATATAGCTGTTGCTACTCATCTTGACATTGACTATGCCATTGACATAGCCAATCAATTGCTGATAACAATGCATACGACTCACTTTGCTAATGTCCTCTGTACTTTTCGCTATGTCAAGGGTACCTCATTTCATGGCCTTCATTTTTCTAATAACTATATTTTAGAGTTGAAGGCTTATTCTGATGATGATTGGCTGGTGACCCTTTTGATGATCACTCTACTATAGGCTACTACTTCTTTCTTGGTACCTCACTTATATCATTGCATAACAAGAAACATACCATTATCGCTCGATCTAGCACCAAAGTGAAATATAGTGCTCTTGCTGATACGACATCAAAATTACTTTGGTTACGGTGGTTATTAGAATATATCGAAGTCTATCAAAATAGTGTAACTATCACTTAATACGACAATTGGAGTGCTATTCAAATGGTTCATAATGATGTTTTCCATAAGTGCACTAATAATATTGACATTGAATGTCATTTCATACGATATCATGTGCTTTATGACACTATACGACTTGTTTTCACTTCATCTACAAAGTAGATTGTTGATATTTTAACAAAAGTACATCCACTCGAGCATTTTCAGGATCTTTTCTTCAAACTCCAATTTACTTCTTTAACACCTTGAGTTTGATGGGGAATGTCAGTTATATTTAGATTTGTCAAAGGAAACAATGCTAGCTAAGAGGAATAGTAGAATCATCCAAGAATCACCACAACTTTCTCTCCGAGGGAGATCATCCAAGAGACATTTCAGAATCACCGCAACTTCCTCTCCAAGGAAGATCACCCAAGAGATATCTCTCTTAAATCTTCATAGTGATTAGTTGAATCAATCTAGGATTAGAATTGATATACCTAGAATAGAAAAATATACTCTTTCTTTTTATTAATCATTCTTCGTATTATATATATTGCTTCCTCTATACATATATTCTTATAGCTCTCAATATAATAAAACTAACCTCAAGGCAATATTCTGTCGAAATCTATCTCTCTTGAATTTTCACATGGTATCAAAGCCTTGATTGCGCAAGCATAGTTTTTTTATTCCAATCCAATGGAAAATCAATCTTGTCCTTCTATTGCTTCTTCTGGTAATTCAACACTCGATTCATTGGCACCTAAAACACACATTATTCTTTGCCCAATCGGTTTACATTGTGGTGGGGGTGGAACAAGAGACCATGTGTGATTTTTGCAGGAGAGCTATATATTCTTTAAACATGGCCTGGCGCCGCTTAGGTGCTTTATTAGCTTGATTGAAGTAGGTAGGCGTAGAGGTATCCATGATAGACATGTTCGAGGTGTATGTGTGATCAGAAATGAGGTGGCGGCGCCGCAAAGAGAACTTCGAATAATCATCAATGAAATAAATGTAAAACCGATTTTTTGACTTGACATTGGTCCCCAAACATCAAAGTGAATTAATTGTAATGGGGCCATAGATTTATTCCAATTTCCCAGTATGGGGTCAACTCCGACGATGACTTTTACTAGACACACACGCAAAACATGGTGGAATAGACTCAACTGATTCATTGAAAATGCGACAGACTATTGAAAAAGATACGTGATCTAGATGATTGTGCCACCAAGTGATGGATGATGATTGGGAGACTTGATAAGTAGAAGGTGATAGCGAGGCGGACGAAACTGAAACGGAATAGAGACCCTGATCAAGTACTCCTTGGAGTAGAGTCTTCCCCGTACAACCACACTTCACCAAAAGAAGGTAGGCTAGAAGATAAAATCACAATTGTTTTCTTCAGTAAATTGACGAACTGATAGTAAATTTTTGTTAATGGAAGGAACAATAAGAACATGAGACAATCGAAAATTTGGGCAAAAAATCTACTTGTGTGTGAAATAGGAAGGTTGGACCCATTACCTATGGTGACATGATTAGAATTAGTGTAAGGCTGAATTGTGGATAGAAGTACATGTTTATTTGTCATGTGATGAGTGGCACCCGAGTCAGGGTACTAGAATTCAATAGAAAACACTGATGGTGGTGGAGGAATATTGAGTAGGTTGAGCTGTGGCTACGACTGAGCTGCCGGTGCAAATGATTGTTGATGATAATGATCGAAGTTATGCAAGAAGAGTTCAGATAGTTCAGCATCAACGATGTTTGGGAGCTAATTCTTAAACCTAAAGGTAAGTCTATTATCGGGACTAAATGGATTTTCAGGAACAAAGCAAGACTCGTGGCCAAAGGATATACCTAAGAAGTATTGATAGACTATGATGAAACCTATGCCCTAGTAGCGAGGTTAGAAGCAATTCGATTATTACTTGCTTTTGCTTGCTATAAAGATTTCAGGTTATTCCAGATGGATGTAAAGAGTGCCTTCCTAAATGGATTCATCCAAGAGGAAGTCTATGTAGAACAACCATTAGGATTTGAAGATCCAAGAAAGCTAGACTCAGTCTACAACTAAAAAAGACCTTGTATGGATTGAAGCAAGTTCCTCGAGCTTAGTATAAAAGGTTAAGTAAATTCCTAACCCAAAATGGTTTTGTTAAAGGAAATGTAGATACTACTTTGTTCATAAAAAGAGAGGGTAAAAACTTTCTGCTAGTTCAAATTTATGTTGATGATATTATCTTTGGATCCCCTAATGAAAATCTATGCAATAAATTCTCTAGATTTATGCAGGATGAATTCGAGATGAGTATAATGGGTGAGTTAACTTTTTTTTTCTGGGATTGCAAGTTAGACAATCGAAGAAAGGTACCTTTGTTCACCAAGAGAAGTATGCAAAAGATCTTATAAAGAAATTTGGATTGGAGAATTGCAAAAAGAAAGAGATACCAATGTCAAGTTCTTCGAAGCTAGACAAAGATGAAGGAGGAAAAAAAGTAGACCATAAGCTTTACAGGAACATTATTGGTTCGCTTCTTTACCTTATTGCATCTAGATCTAACATTTTGTTTAGTTTTTGCATCTGTACTAGATCCCAATCAGATCCCACAGAATCTCATTTAAGTGTTGCAAAACGCATCATCAAATACGTTGCAACTACTCCAAAGCTAGGTCTATGGTATCCCAAAGAATAAAACTTTACTCTTCTTGGATATTTAGAAGCAGACTTAGCAGGTTGCAAAGTCGATAGAAAGAGTACTTTAGGTACTTGTCAACTTCTGGGCAGCATGTTGATGTCTTGGTTCTCAAGGAAGCAGAGTACTGTAACTCTATCAACAGCAAAAGCAGAGTATGTGGCTCTTGAGAGTTGTTGTTCCTAAATTTTGTGAATAAGACAACAGCTAAGAGATTTTGGAATTGAAGAATCATCCTTCAAGATCAAATGCGATAATACTGCCATTAGTTTCACGAAGAACCCAATTCTTCATTCACAAGCAAAACATATAGAGATTCGACACCATTTCATAGGAGATCATGTTCAAAATGGAGAAATTATGATTCAGTTCATTGACTCGAAGAATCAGTTGACAGACATATTTATAAAACTACTGGAGAAAAATCTATTTGAGTCTATTCGCACCAAACTGAATATTATATCTTCTACCATTAAAGTTTGAAGTTGGTCGACTCGAATATCCAGAAATTACTTTAGTAAGTTAATATCTCTTCAATATAGGTAATTTAATTTTAGTATGAAGAATTCGAAAAGGTATGTTGATATTTGAATCATTGCTTGCCTATTTTATTTTTAAATCATCTTTTTCGAATTTTTGAATTTTTGGTAGTTTTTATTTTTTTGAAAAAGGCAATTTCCATTTTCCTTATGACGGTTCGTTTACCCCATTTTACTTTCTTTAAATACCGTCGAGTTTTTCTTCTTCATTTACAAATTCTCAAACCCTAGAATACAAAATTTCTACTCTCTCATTTCTACTCTCAAGTTTTCATCTTTTCACTCAAACGTATTCGAGAAATCCTCCTCGACTGTGAAGATGTCTTTCCAAAGGAAGTTGTCTTGGATCTCAAACAGGGGACTACAGAATATGCTTGAGGGTCCTACACATTTTGACTTGACCGAGGAAGAAGATTCTCCACAACAACATTCTCCACGGCGTGCCCCTCAAAATCCTCCGCGCTAGCCAGTAGAAGAGGAAATTGTGGAAGATGTTGAACCTGTAAGGACGTTAAAACCCCAGTTTCTTTTTAAACTCTACAATTAGTTGAAGCAGGGTGGTACTGCTATGACCTTTATTGATGAATTTTTGAAAGAAAGAGGATACAAAAATGAAACTCTACTCTTACGATCAATGGAAATGTTAGGCATACCTCCTAAAGGAACGGCATACAAGACGTTTGCCAACTTTCTAGTTCGTCCCCGTTTTAGTTCTTTTAATCAGTCAGAGGTCAAGGAAAATGATGAAAGAATGTACACGAATTTTCAGCCTAGAATGGGTGTTGCTGCTGAAGTGCGTGGTGATGGAACGAGTTTGTTTCGTTCTAAGAATCACAAGAAGACTTACTCGAAATTGCTGAAAAGAGGGGTGATGAACCCTCAAACGGTCGACTTTGATTTCTTGGATTCAATATAGGTGAACCTAAGGGAGAAACTGACTCTCCTTCAACTTGAAAATTTTTGCTCTGAGACTTTTGTTGCTTACCTTGAGTTAACTGCATATTTCTATTACGAACTTGTCTTTTATTGACGCTAATAGATTTCATTTTACTGTGAGGGAGAAAGAGTATGCGGTGGATATAGACACATTGACTAATGTTATTGGTGTGCAAAGAGGTGGTTTCCAACCAATAAACGTGTCGGTTGGTCATTCAACAAGTTTTCTTGTTAAGGACAAACTTTCTGAAGGCATCATTACCTATTCCAGAATGTCTACCTAAAAAATTTTGTTGCATAAAATCGTGATCAATTGCATTTGACCAAAGTTAACCTCAAAATAGATGTCTCTCGTCAAGCTAAACTGTTGTATTCTATCAGTAATGGAATGAAGTTCTCTCTGCCACACACAATTCTGATGCACATGTACAGGACTGTTGTGAAAGATAAGGGACAACTCCCTTACTCAATGCTGGTCACTCAATTGTTCAGACACTTTAATATTTAGCTTCCGGCCTCTTTGTGTGTTAGAACTATTGCTCCTATGGTTATAGGATTGAAGATGATGTCCAAGATGAGGTTAAAGGAACTGAACAAGGCCTTGAGCGCTTGAAGGAAAAGTCCCCCAGCAAAACCAAACAATACTCTACTGCAAAGAAAAGGAAAAGCAAGGAACCTATGCTTGAACTTACAAAGAAGAGAAGATCTCTTATCCTGTAGGACGAAGAGGATGAGGATGATCTTACTCTCTCTACGTTTGCCTTAAAAAATCTTCGGAGTTTTGTCAGTTTTGAGCAGGAACAAGACAAAAAAGAAAGAAAAATAGGAGAAACAGAGTAGGAAAAAGAATGAAGAACAAAGGAAAGAGAAAGAGAAAGAAGAGAAGTAAGAGAAGAAGCAAGCAAAGAAGCTAGAGAAGAAGGAAGAACAGCTAAAGATGAGGAGGGACAGGATGACTCCGTTGAACCAACATTTGCAATCTCCTTATCTGAAGATTCAAAGAAGACTAGGAGTGGAACTGTAGGAGATGAAAGAGAAAAAGAACATCACTTGAAAAATGAAATTGAGAAGGAACAAGAAGAAGAATTCCTTTCTCCACCTATAGCCACAGAAATAGGGGGAGCTCGTGAGAAAATAGGTACTTATTCTTCTCCTATTTTTACTAGTGATGATGTTAGTAGATCTCCTGTCGATCCAGAGGATGTCTATGCCTCTCATTTTCCTAAAGCTGATATTGAGACATCATCTCCAAGTCTTGATGTTCGACAAGCTGAAGTTCCCTCATCTATCAACACTCCACAAACTGAACGCGTTGAGGCTAGTGCTCAAACAACAACTTATGCAGACTTTCAAAGGCTGCTAGAGCTCCTTCTGGAGATAAAAGCACAGCAATATGGCATGGAGTGTGAAATTCAGAACCTCCAATCTACATTGAAATCTACTTCAATTTCTCTTCACAAGCAGGTACAAGACCTTAAGCTTCAAGTTCAAAAGACTGCCAAGGGTGAAGAAATTGAGAAGCGGAAGGAGTCAATGAGAAAGCTGGAGGCGACAGTTCAGTTTATGGGGGATTTCCAGCTCGTTCGCGTTCCCAAACACTCTTGATTTTTTTGAACATTTTATCTTTCTCCATTTTTTGCTGCTGTTAAAAATGGGGAGAATGTGCAGATTTAACTTTTGTTTGACTTATCTTTTGACTTATCATTTGAACTTTTATGCTGAACTTTGTTGAACTATTATTCTGATTGACTCTATTTGACATTAACGCTTGCAACAACTTACTTTTGTGGTAATGATGTGGTGATTGTGGATGGATAGTTCTTTAAGTCTTGATATTTCTCTTATCTTTTCAAGATTAACATGTTTTCTATGGTTGCAGAATCGATACTATATAGATCCTAATCAATTTTTTATATAAGACATCATGTATTGCTTAAAAGTTGTTTTGCAGGTCAAAAGTTCTTAAATCTACAAGAAGTTTTGTCACCATAAAAAATGGAGAGATTGTTGGAGAAAATTCCTTTATTGTTTTGAAGTTGACAAAACATTTCCAAAGTCTAGTCCGAAGACTTTGTTAAAGTCCGAAGACCACCAAACTTTAGGTTCAAAGTCTGCCCACACTAACAAATTCCAGACTAAACGCTATTAAATAATGAAGACTTATCCAAATGCAAGATTATTTTAATTTCTTCAAGGATTCGATTTGTATGGCGTATGGATGACCTTCTAGTTGGATACAATACCTACATGATTGATTATCCTTATTGGAATCATTTTTTATATTCAAATCTTTTAGAAAGCAAGCAAACTTGGAAGGTTCTACTTATGGAAACCAAGATCCTAATTGTATGAGTGAACATGATTGACAAGCTTTCATCACAAATCATCAAACAACTCAAGATCCCTTTGATTGATTTTGTCCAACGGGTAGATTAGAAGAATTTCTTTGGAAAGTGCCAACAGTCAAGAAGGCATGAAGGAGTGTTTAAGGTGGACTCTCCTGTTGTTCAATAGTGTGCGTGAAAGAAAATTTTCAAAGTCTGAAACTTTCTAATTCCTTGTTATTTCATTCACTGAACTCCTTTATTATGTTCATAGTTTTATCTAGATGCTATAATAGGAATTTGTTCATAATTTGTCATTTTCTAAAAGCAAATTGTTTCTACTATTCGTTGCGAAAAATTGTCTTCACACCTATTCATCCCCTCTAGGTGTTCATACTAGCTCTTTCAATATCAAGATACAAAATTATTTTTCTAGCTATCCTAGCCTATAATTATATGTTATGTTCTTCTTCTTCTTCTTCTTCTTTTGGTAAATAAATATATACTGAGCTATAACCAAAATTGTACAAAGCAGATCTGCACAAAAAACTTACACTCATAAGACAACCTAGTCCACACGAGTGGAAGGGTGCCGAGAAAAAACTACAAGCTGTCCAGCAAGGGAAGCACAAGGCCAACAAGGCATCGAAGCCTAAACAACTGCTACAAAAGAACCAAAACAAGATCGGCCAAAACAACAGCAAATACACAGAGACGGAGGCAACTAGCAGCTAGAGAGCGTCCCCAAAAACGTATTCATGAGCAGAGAAGGAAAGGCAACCAGCAACCCAAGTACTGAAAAATCAGCCACACACCACCCTAGAGCAAAAGACTCGCCAACCCCAGTCGAAAATCAGGGCCCAAAGGACATCAAACAACCACCTCCTCTTACAGAGCAATGTCAGCCAACATAGGGAGAAGATAGATGAGTAATTCCTCAGCTGCGTTGCATCCTATTATGTTCTTTGTAATAACATAAGCAACAAAAACAAAAGAAATCATTTTTCTTCTTTGAAATCCACTCAACCATTAAAGGAGAAGTAAATATCAAAGCCAAGTTCATACAATTGACCCACATAGTCAGGCTTAAGGAGAATTTGGGAACCATCAAAGTGTTAGGTAATGACTATGTAGACATTTAAATGTTTGCTATGTGACTAATTGACATCTCTGACTTATCAGTTGTATGAAGATTAAGTGTTTGTGAAAGTAAATTGTCACGCCCCGAACCTTGAGCGCGCGCGCATCCCTCTACGGTCGATAACAATTTTGGGACTTCCCAGGACGAGTCACCGACCCTTTCATTTTAAGCACATGCAAAAACAAAACAAAAACCCTTGACAACAAACAGCATGTGATAAGAAAGCAAGGCAACATTTCACAAATGCACACTCTTATAAACGGCAAGGTTTAGGTACAAAATGAGTCTGATCAAAAGCCTACAAAAGACCGGCTCTAAAAAAGGAACTGTCCTATGACATACTAGTTGGACACATACGTTGATCCTTCAAACTCCACCTCCACAGACTCCGAGGCTTCGGTCTTCCATGCCCACCATTTAAGGACCTGAAAATGGTTATACAATAACCAGTGAAATAATGTCTCAGCAAGTCCACCCCCTAAACCCTTATTAGGAAGAAAATACACCCAAATGGCTACCTAAGCTTACTCATGAGACAGAGGACTTACCTTGGTCTTAGTTCATTCCTGTAAATCAATTCAATAAAAAATCATCAAATCACATCATCACATCAATCATGAATTCAAATCGAATCATCGATCAATTGACTCAGTCAATTATATGTCAACGAGACCATTCCTCGTTCATCTCAATTACTCAATCCCAACGCTGAATTACGGCTCAGCAAGCACGGCCTACACGGTTATCTCAAATACTCAATCCTAACGCTGAATTACGGCTCAGCGAGCATGGCCTACTAAAACTTTGGTGGTAATGCTAAATTACGGCTCAGCGAGCACAACCTAGATTAGGTGGCTTTCTTGACCTAACTCACAACAACATGTCCAACAACTCTCAATAGTCAACTTATCGCAACTATAAATCCTTACACGATTAATTACCTACGTTAACAATTTTTGAAATAAAAACCCACCATCACCAATCACACTCAAATTGCACAATCTAACAATCAATTGCATAAACTAATTACGCCACGACAATCAGTACGGAATTCCGGTCACCTACTGTCCCAGTTAATTCCTGGAAATAATAAATAATTAAATAAATTAAAAAATAATTAAATAAATTGCAATTAAATAAAGAAATAAATTGCAGTTAATTAAACTGAACTATTAAATTAACCAAACTATGCATGCACCAAATTAATCAAGTCAACATTTTGCAATAATACTAAACAACAAACATAGAGCAATCCCTCTTATGACCTCACACATAAGTTATCAGCATGCCCCAAGTCCACCACATCACTAAATACACCTTATTTAGTAAGCACAACATCAAGAACAACCACAAAACCATAACCGGTCTTAATTGGAAGAAACCGGGACATTCGCACGTCTCCAAGTTTAAATCCAGAAACCTAATCCAACGACTTTGGAAAAATTCCAAATTTTAATATATTGTAAGGGACACATAAACGTACATTTTTTTATGAAGACAACTTAATCCATATCCTTCTAGATTCGGCCCAATAAATCGCTCAATCCAGCACAAAAAACTGGTTCCGTTTCTAGAAAATATGTCTTCCGAAATCAGTTTGGTTTGAGGTCCAAAACATGTTAGTTTGATTTGAAATTTGAGTATGTTAAAATAAATGATGTGATAAACAACTTTTGTGAAAAAAAATTATTTTGAGATTCGAACCCTAAAAGTTTATAAAAACCCATAGAATCCTAAAATGTCACAAATTCCAACATAGTCTAAAACTCTATTTGTAAATGATGGAGCTGATATCTCCTTATTTTAAATCCCTAAAAATATTGAGAAAAATATATGTTGTAGCTGAAGATGTCTAAAACATTTCTTAAGAAGGAATTGACCTCAAATTCGCAACTCATTTCGATCCACAAAAATGACAAATGGCAAGGGTCTAGAGATCCGAACTACAGACAGTCCACTGGATTCAACTAAACCAACTTCAATGGTGCTAATCTCACTAATTAGATTAATACTAAACCATTCTAAGGTTAATCTAACAATTCTAGATTATCACTAATCCATTCTTAAGCTAATATAAACAACCCTTAAGCATAATTAACTTCATAAACAAGGTTTAGTGAGTAAACTCATAAGTTTTGCAATCCGATGAGTTCATAGCAACGGCAACAGCGAGGCAGGCGATAAACATCCAAGCGATGACACCAACCAAGGCTGGGAAGGGGCCGGAAATGGGACTTGAAGCTTCAAAGCTTCTGCTGGTTTAGTTTCTGCTCAAAACCGAAGAACTTGGAACCTACGACTGAAACAGCCAAGGAGGAACGGCGGAGGCTAGGCGGGTGGTTGCGGTGGCTTGGCTGGCTTCAACGATGGCTCACGGCTGCTGAATGACCAAGGACGGTGACTAGGGAGGTTTGGGATGCGGCTGAACTCACGAAACAGCAGTTGGCTCCCCGGAATGTGCGACGGCAAATGCGGGCCGGCTTCCACGGTGAGCGACGCTTGGACGGAAGAGAGTGAGCTTTGGCTGGCTGGCTTGCTGCTAGCTTCTCTATTTTTGCCGAGCTTCTCTTCTTCAACCACAATGGAGAAAGCCCCAAATTGAGGGAGAACGTCTGCTAAAGAGGGGGCTCCCCAAAGGCTCTCTAGCCTTCAAACACTTGTTCAACTGTCCTTGCTTTGCCCCCCACCATGACAGCCCATGACCTCAGCCATTCTCTCTCCTCAAATCTTCCTTAGCAAGATTTCAATGGGTCCAAAATGTTCTATACCCCATGGCATACGAATTTTGTGCAAATGTTCATCAATTCCATTCAATCATCTTCCAATTAAATCCAATTGAGCTCAAATCAAAGTCTATAATTTTATCCAAGGTGTCCTCACTTAAATCCACATTTTTCCATGCTAATAAATCCATCTTGGATGTCAAAAGTGCGCTCAAGAATGATCTTCCAACTTTCCTGATCCAATTCCGTCAATTCTTGATTTTTTGCCGAAAAACTTGGTTTGAAGAAAAATCTTCGAAAGATGAGTCGACGTTCCTAAAATGATTTGTGACATGACGGAACTTCCAATTTTCGAAATCGGGTTCAATTTCTCGATTAATTCCAATCTTGCGCGATTTTAGCGCGTCCTAATCTACCTGGTAGCTTTTAGGAACTTTTCGTGCAATTGACCCATGGTCAATTGTTTTCGAGCCACAAAGTGCATCTTCAACACATTGGCGACTCTCGGTTGTTGTATAAATCTCAAGATTTCAAATACGAACACAGGGTACTAAAATGACAGAGAAATCGGTCTAGTGCTGATCAACAACATTTGTGCGATCAGGTGGAATCACTCACACTTAATCATATGCCTTTGTCGAGTCGACTTATCTCTGGTCTCTAATCGGTCTATGCCATAGTGACCCTTGCAGATTAGTACGGTCGAACAAATGTTTCCTGTTTGAATTCTCAAGTCTATTGTGTTAAAATCCTTAACGGCTTCACCTAATAGACTAGTTATCTCGTGAGTGGCCAACTAAAAAAAGAGAGCTATAGGTGCGAAGATGAAATGCTCGACTCATTCAATTGAAAACAGAATTGGAAAATCAGGATGTCACCCAAATACTTCGATTTAAACAAATTGGTGTTCAAAATAATGTGATTGTAGCAGGCTGAATTAAAGAACCATGGACAAAAAATCCCTAGAATCACGAACAATGTAGAAAAGCTAGGGATTGAAGAGCTAGAGGTACTAGATTCTCGAATAATGGAGCAGAGATCCTCTAAAGATAAAGTAATAGATGAGCTATTAGGAGAACCCCTAATGAAAACAACAATGGTGGACAAGCATGCGAGTGGGTTTCTTTATCGAGACCGGTTGTTTGTCCTTATAGGCTGCCTAGGTTGTCGTTGATAGTCAGTGGATGCAAGATGACTAGTTCGATGACAATATGTGCAATATTTGCTATGCAATGAGGAAGAGGCAAGTGTGGCAAGTACAACATCTAAAGGAGTGGATAAGATGGGGCAGTGCACCTTCAAAGTATAAGCTGAGTCTCTTTAGTCAATAATTTTGATACAATTGTCTAAAGACGAGAAAATGGATCTCAATGTAAAAGTGAAGCTTGTGTAGATTCAAAATCATCATTGAGTGCCATAAGAAATCGCATAACACACATAGATCACGATATTTAGCGAACTTGCAAGCATCAGCATCAGCTTCTGATTGCGGCTTTTATAAAGCCAATTGATCCCAAGCAACATGCATGGAGGGAAAAAAATCGTTAACAGATTGACTAGTCTTCTGATGCATGCGATGCAAAATTCCTAATAGTTGATACTGATGAGCAATATTCAAGGTGGAGAAATGGCCAAGAGGCAGATCCACACTTCGTTTGCTATATTGAGGTGACCAAACTGTAGCTTGATGGAAAGAGCTGAAGTATTTTGAAATCATGTTAAAATCTAACTATTCTTGCTATTCCAATCCTCCAAACGTTCAATAAGTTTTTCCCCAATTTTTTTCATCAATCCTTTTTATTCTTTTTATACTTTCTTCGTCCGTAAATTACTGGAACGTCTGTCATTGTGATTTGCAGTCCACTACCTATACTTCCCTAATATTTTGGGGCTTGTTTTGTAAACAGTTTCAAATAGCTTCGCCATGAAGGACAGTTTTCGGGCATTTAGCTGGAACTTCTTCCTGATTTTGATCTTGCCCCTGCTCTCATTCCATCATATTCAGTGATGACATCTGTATCGAGGACTGTCACGCTTGATGCTTACTTGTATGTCTGTCGCCTTCAATGCACGCCGGTATGTCCGTAAGTTTTGCGCATGTCACAGAGATGCCAGGTGCCTGTTTTATCCTTTGGCGCTTCTGTACCATAGAATTGTAGCTTCCCTTGTTCCAAATGGAAAAAATTGATTCTTCTTTTTTGGGGTTCCATTCTTAGATGGCTAGAATTATTGTTTGCTAGTTTAGATGGCCTGGAGTTGTGCAATGTTGAAACTCTATTGCACCTTCAAGAATTCGATGTTGTCGCCAATGTGTCCAGACTTGCGATTTTTTTTCTTTATTCATTTTCTGCAATGGCAACGTATGCGATTTTCCTGTTCAATTTGAATCCCCATTCCAATTGTCCTCTGCGATGACTCAAGCACGTCTAACTAGGTTCCAGTGACTACTTGATTTCTTCCTGTGGCTCATACGAGAAGTGTTTGATTATTTCAGTTTCTCCTCTCCATCATATGTCTACACCTTTAATTCATGTTACTGTCATGGAAGGATTGTACAACTTAGCGATGAAAACTTGACTGAATCATTTCTCATTGTAGGAGTCGGTTTGAGGTCGTAGATCAATGGTTGAATCCTCAAATTTAGGGCAAGCTAGAATTTTGTGCTCCAAGAACAATCATAGATTATTTAGTGCAAAATATGACTCCACATCAGTGAGAGAGGGGGAAGAAAGTTTGCTGAACATGGAATACAAAGGGGAAAAATGATGATACACGCACATTTCATCTTCATGGAGAGACATAATCTGTTGGGCCATAAGGCTCAAACAGCTCAGCAAAGAATCCCTTCTTTCTCTTAGGGTTCCATCCCATGTCTCTGCACAGTTGATCATTGTACCAAATGTGAAGTGCACCAATGCATGATCTTCTGTAGTATGGACCTGAAGATCGCTTCATGTACTTTTCCCACTCTTCTATATCCTCCTCCATCTCCTTAATGGAAGGTAGCTTGAACGTACCTGCAAGAAGCTCGGCTAGCCACCGGCATCGTATCTCCGACGTGTACAAGTTTGCAACACTTTCTGAGAACCCGATCACTGCTAGTTGGGGAATTCGGGGATGAATGCATTCCCTGATCGGATGTGATCACATAATTGAGTCCGTGACGGTAACCATAGAGAAATAACACAGGCTACTCATCTTTTGGCTGAACTTTCCAAAGCAAAAAGTGCACATTTCATGCTTAAAAGTTTTCCAGCTATAATTTTTGCAAAGACATTCTCAGAAAAAAGTGTTGAGATGAACAATGAGAAACCAAAGACATTCCCGGGAAAGAAAAAAGGATGAATAAGTAGACAAAATTTTCTCTAAATGTGAAGACAAAAAGCATTCCCAAAACCAAATGCACCTAAATCTCCATGAGAACCCAGGACACAGGATCAGATTAGCTTATAGCAGGAGGGAATTCTAGGGCAATACCTGTATAGTGGAACTATTGAATTAGGAGATCCAGATAAGCAGTCCTGAAACAGTTGTGACTCAAAACAAATCTAGGAGCTTCTTTTCGCCCCTAAACCCAGTCGCGAGGATGACCAAGTCTGAATTCAGAGGCTCGACCTCTCCATCTATTGAAATCCGTTCTTGCAGAATCCGAATGCTGGGGCCTTCTTCAAGATTATGCTTCCTCTTCCACCCTGTCGTAGAACTTTTCAGGTACAGTCGAGATCAAGCAGGAGCTGAGTTCTCGAAGGAAACTGTGTTTTGGTACCATCCCGAATTTCTTCAACTGAAGCTTTCGCTTTATGTGGCTTTCAACAAACTTGGAAATCACCCATCTCTGTCATTGAAGTGGATTGCATTACATGAACAGCATGTAACAGCTAATGAATTTAATCATATGACGCACTTAATCTGAATAATTTCGAATTCAAATTTATTACTCCATGTGAATAATTCTGAATCCAAGTTTCTGTGACCAAAATTACTGGCTCGATATTACTAAATGGTGAAAGATATTCCTCTTGCAGCTCTAGTTAAGAAGGCGCCTATATCACTGTAGGCGAACAAATCGACATTTGTTTGGAAAGAACAATCACTGTGAGGAGAAGTTGCAAGAGATTTATCTCGTCGCGTACCAGGGGTGATAAAAGCGTGGCCAAGAGGCTCAACAACAAGCCCTCTCTGGGCTTATGCACGAGGAGCTCCGAGAAGCGGGAGAAGTAGAGAAGTGCGAGAGGCACGCCCCATGGTAGATAATCCGGCAGGTTCCAGTGTTCCGTTTTGTACAACACCGTACAAGGTCGCTCCACTCCTGCAGGGAAAAAAATTCAACCAAAAGGAAGTTGCCACAAATCCACCCTTGTCAAAATGCCGAGCTGGAGGAGCGGCTTGCACACGGTGAAGAAAATGTAATGCGGCCACGACTAGGCTTCAGTTTAAGGAACGTTGGGATTCAGGAGTTTCGCATTTACCATTAACAGCTGAGCACTCCATGGCAATGTCCAATGCGGATTTCTGCAGACCGACGACCACCACTCTCTTGCCACTGACGAACTCCTTCGCAGCTTGGTAGTCCATAGCTGCATAGTCCATGGAGTGGATCACCTTGCTATGGAACGCTTCCGGGCCTCTGTTCGGTGGAAACTCCGGTATGTTCGGAATGCCACTGAATCGACCGGCACAAAGAATCACAAAGTCCACTTCATACGTCTGTTATTGTCATTAGATGGTAAGGTATAGAAACTAAGAAATTGCTACCGAGCAATCATTAACACAAAATGGAAATGCAAATTATTACGGATTGCCGGTCTAAATAAGTATTGGCATGAGACAGTAACATGAAACTGAAGAGCAACCCCCAAATTATGCAATAACAGGAAGCATACGTCTACCTCAGTTTCAAGGCTCAGACAATCCTGCACTCTGATCTTCCACTTCCCACCCGAGCTGAATGGCCTGCCGTCACCGCCCCACAGGCTCCATGACTGCATCGCCTCAACAGGTGGCCCCTCGTACCCGATGCTAAGAACCCTGGTGCCGAACTTGATGTGCTTAAGCAGGTCAAAGTGGCGGGCGTACGACTCAATGTACCCGAGCACTTGATGTGCATCGGGGAAATCCTCGGCTACCGAGTCTGGCCATGGGAAGTCCGAGAACTGGTAGGCTGGTTTTGGGGTCTGGATCTTCGTGGTCTCCACGGTCTTTGTCCAGACCCCTCCGATGCCGGCTTTGGACTCGAAGACGATGGGGTGGAGGCCCTTTGAGAGGGTGTTTTTGCAGGCTAGGAGGCCGCTGATCCCAGCACCAACTATGGCTATCTTTTTCGTCTCCATCTCACTTTGCTCAAGTGGCTTTTCCTGTTCTGGAGAGAACTATATGTGTATATATATATAGTTCTCTTTGAAACAGTTCTTCCCCCTTCCCCTTTCTTTCTCTCTCTCTTTCTTTTATAATTCTCTTGAACAGTTCTTCCCCCTTCCCTTTTTTTTTCTCTCTTTCTTTTCTCCCCATTTTCCTCCGCATGTCACCCTGCCGCCCCCCACTTTTTCTTTTCGTCTCTCTCTCTCTCTTTCCCCCTTCTTCTTCTTCTTCTTCTTTCGTCTTGCTGGCTGCTGCTTCACCCAAGACACAAAATCTCCTCACAGAAACTGCCATCCCTCCAAAATCCCTTCACAGAAACCGCCATCCCCCAAAGCCCCTCTTCCTCCCCGGTTTCTCCCCTCGTTTCTTTCCCCCATCACTCACCATTGTTGTCATTTCCTTAAAAATTAAAATAATCCTCTCAACCATCCCTTCGCACCAGATTCCCCATTTTAATTTTTTTTTTCATCTACTCTTCTTGTTAAAATTAAAACCCTCCTCTTCCTCCTCCTCGCCTGTTTCTCTTCATCTTGATCTCTGCTCTCTCTCGGTCACCTCGTCGCAATTGCTTGCCCCCGCGCCTACGGCCCTCCCTCCTTCGCAGCCACAGCCGCAGCCGCAGCCTTCTTTAATAATTTTCTCACCTTCGCACTTGCAGACCCGCCTTTGAAGCCACCATGCTTCTCACAATTTCTGGACACACGAGTGAAAACGTGTCAGAAAAAATTGACTACGTGTCGGATTTTTCGACACGCGTTGACCGCTTGTCCAAACGTATTCAAGTGTATCAGACACATGTCGGAATATCCGACACGACACAGAAGCTCATAGAACGTGTCCGTGCATCATAGCCCATCTGTCGATTTCTCTTGAAACAGTTCTTCGGGAAAATATGATTTTACGTGTTTCACTTGCCTTTACCAATGCTCGGTCCAGCATTAGCATAGCTTGGGGAACATTATGTGCCTAAATTCAACGCATATTGGCAACCATCGTTTTTGAACCGACCTCTTGACTAGCATCACTTTTTTACCTTTAGAAAATCATCTTGAAACTGTAGAGTACATGGCAAGCTGTCTATTTCTTAATCAATATAGTGTTTACCCGGATTGACTTGAGGACAAAATTAGACTTTCGAATGTATTGCCTAATAATCCACGACAGTTTTATTTAAATATTTTAATAAAAACAGTTTATTTGATTTGGAGAAAAATTCATGTAAAAGATTATGCTTTGCGGGAAACCATTTTCTAGAAAAAAAAAGTGTTTTTTTCTAACTTTATACCCGCATATTTTCTTAATTATAAATGATAACCCATGTGGATTAAGAGGACTGCGTTTTTTATTTTAACGTGCCGATGCGAACACGCTCAACACCCCCAAGCTTCCCTATATATATATATATGCTGGAGAAACCGCTTTTGTCTTCTATAAAAGGAGGGAATGCCTTTTCAAGGTTTAAATTTAACCAGGATGAAGCCTTTTAAGGACTTACTTAGGTCCAATATATCATGGATGAGTACTTGCAAGTTATACGTCTTATGTCAATTTGGTAAAACCCATGTTTACTTTGCTTTTATAATTTACTCAAATAATACTGTTTACGGAGTATTTCCTTTGCTGTGAGAAAAAATTGACTCCGTAAAGTGAAACCTTGAGCTCAAACTCTTTAACTAGAGAGAGACAATATATTTATAATGTGCAATTGAACTCAATAATCAAGTGATATAAGATCATACTTTAACACCTCATTTGAAGTGCAAATCAAACTAAAGTCGTATACAAGAAGGCACATGGAATTGAACAAAGGGGAGTCACAAATGCCCAAAAACCCGAGATATAAAGGACTTGAAAGCCCGACTCTAATACTATGTTAAAAATTTCAACTAAAAGGTTAATATATCATACAACAAGATAACATGTTATAAGAGACAAAAGGAATTTCCTAGATATGCCAAGTGGTGACGTACTTTAACTGAGCTGTCTCTACGTATCTTTCGTCTTTTTATATTTCAAGGTAAACTTCTTCTCTTTCCAGGTGATCTTCTATGCACAAACAAGAACCAGAAAAGAACGAAAAGAGAAAAGAGGAAAGCGCCCATCGACGTCACCACTAGTGGCATCGCCGCCGGTCAAAGCTTATCAATGGAAGAATTTATCATTGCAAAGCTTGTGGCATCCAAAAATCTCGTGACAACCTCTGGAGCACCATGAACCATGATTAGGTAATTGAAGTGCCATTTGATTTTGTATTAGCCATTGAATTAATGAATTTCAATTAATTTAAGGCCAAGGATTTTATTTAGGTGCAAATTGATATAGAAATCTTATTCTTGGTGGTGCACTTTATAAGTAGAATTTTATTGATTTAAATTACAAAGTCTTGTGGATTTATAAGTTGAAATTAGGTGTTTGTTTAAATAAAGATTAAAGGGGATAGGAATAGGAGAGGGTGGGCTGATCTTTAGGCCCAAAGACCGTCCAACCAGCCCACACCAGCCCCCTATTCATTCGGCCCATGAAGGCCTAAGACCGGCCCAGCCTTGAAGCCCATCAACTTTGCATGTGAGCTGCCAAGTGGCATGGAGGAGGAGCCAAGTGTGGCTGCCCCCATTGGCTTCCTTGGGCAGCTTCATGCAATCAAATGATTGCAAATGATTGTAGGGAAGAAAGCTAAAGGGAGAGAGGCAGATGGGTGGAGAGAGAGAGAGAGAGAGAGAGAGAGAGAGAGAGAGAGAGAGAGAGAGAGAGTATTGTCCGAGAGAGAAAGGGAACCAAGAGAGAGGAAGAGAGAAAGAGAGGAAGCGGGCGTGCGAGAGGAAGAAGAAGACCGTCCGTTCGCCACTTTGCCACTGTTTTTGTTGCTGTTTGTGCTTGAGTTTAAGGCAAGTGAAGTCCTAAACCTACTCCTTGCATTGTTGTGTGTATGTGTAGTAGATGGTAAGTCTTGGTTGTGGTATATAGGATGAGATTTCGGAGCTTTGAAGAGGGATTCGTTGGTCATGCATGCTGTTTCTGGAAAGACCAGTTCGACCGTCCGTGAGTTTGTGTGTTGCATGTGACTTTTTAGTTGGAATATTGTTTTGATCTCCCCATGAAAGTTGTAGATAACACCTTGAAGAACAACATACTAAAATTTGAGGCAAAACGAACAAGTATTGGTTGGTGAAATGATTTTTCTTTGGAGGACTTAGATCTGGAATTCGTTGTGATGACCTTTAGAGATTTCTTGGTCTGTAAAGTAACTTTCTTGTGAAAATATCACTTTGACTTCTTAATGAAATTTGTGTTATACTTCTTGAGGTAGAACATATCAAAATTTTAGAGAAAATGAACAAATATAGGGCGGTGAAATCGTTGTCTTTTGAAGAAACTGGATCTGGGAAAAACGTTACTTCGACCCAGCATGATTCCGTGATTTTTATAAAATTATACAGTTAAAATTTGTTCGTGTGTCCTTAACTAAAGTTGTAGATAATATACTGAGGAACAACATACTAAAAATTTAGAAGAAATGAAGATATGTAAGTCGATGAAATGAGTTTCTTTTGAAAGATGATAATCTGGAAAAGATAACACCGAGAACAGGGGAAATAAATCATCTATATCTATTAATCTAGAATGATTTGGGTTTCTATTTCTCATGAGATATTTACCTCTACGACTTTTCTATAACATGTCAAAATTTCAGAATTTTTGGAGTTCATTTGGGTATTTAATTTAAATTACTCCTGAAACTGTGCAAGCTGAAATATTGAAGTTTTGAATTCTGTGATGCATGGACCATACTGTTTTGTGTGAGATTCTTTTGGCATGGAGTTATTCATGAGATATCTGCCTTTAGGTCTCGTCTATAATGTGTCAAGTTTTCAGAATTTATTAATGTCATTTACTAATTTTTCTGGAGTTTTAATTAGAGGAATGCATTCTGATTTATCCGAAACATTGATGTGTTTTGAAAAATGAATGAAATTATCCATGTGATGTAATACCTTGAGTGGTTGATCTTGCTGCATATGTGATGACATATGACATGTTATATGGCATGAAAAGTTGGTTGAGATCTTTGATATTATTGCATCGAATATCATGTTGAAAATTGAGATACATGTGTGTGGATATAACTTGAGGAAATAACGAGACTATTGGAGGTGTGAGCCGATAATGCCTCGGGAGTTTCGAGATGCCTGGAATGGGGGGTGCCGGATGCCGGGAGTGTGGGGGTTCTGGATGTCCTCAGGAGTTTCGAGATGCTCGGAGAGTGGGAGTGTCGGAAGCCTCGGAGGTGTGTGCCGGGGGATACCTCGTGATGCTAGTTGGGATACGAGATGCCCGGAGTGTGGGGGTGCCGGATGCTCGGAGGTGTGTGCCAGAGGTTCCTCGTGATGCCAAGTTGGATACAAGCGATAAATTGTGGGATGAAAACACTGGTCCCTAGAATGATAAAAATTGAGACTGTATCATATGGCATGGATATATGCATGAATGCTTGATGATGAGTGCATGGTGATATATGCACATATGGCATGGAAATATGCATGAATGCTTGATGATGAGTGCATGGTGGTATATGCACATATGGCATGGATATATGCATGAATGCTTGATAATGAGTGCATGGTGGTATATGCACATATGGCATGGTGATATATGCATGATTGTAAGGTAAGGTATGCTTGAATGCATGAATGATATGTGTTTTATTCTTGATTGTTCTGTTTGACGCATTGAGTAGTGTGGTGGATCTTTACTGCTGAGTGGTTATACTCACCCTTTTGGAAATTAACATTTCATATTAGAAAGATGCCTTTGCTACCAGTTGCACGCGGTACTTACTATGGCATGCCTACTGATGTGGATGTGGAGTGTACTGAGCATGTCTATGTCGGTGCTCCTGGTTTAGTTTTTGTTTGAGTCTAAGTACTGGTGATGTACAATGTGGGTCGAGCTGATGGCCCGGTCATCCAAGAGTTTTTATCTATTCATGTCCGACATGACGGAGTTATGTTAGGGATGTTACCGCCGCCGCCACCCGATGCACCGGATTGGGTATGATGGCGCGTATAGCTGATGAGAGCTGACACTTTTTGGAGATAGCCGACGCTCGTTGATGGAGGGTGCTACATGTTCGATGTAGAATCGAGTCCTTTTTGGGGTGGTAGCCAAGTATAGTTAAAACCTTGGCCTTTTTGTTGTATCGACCTTGATGTCCATCATGAAAATATAAATAAGAGTGAATTGACATTATCTTTTCTTATGGTGCGTAGTTGGTGTGTATTGCATTATGGTTATTGGAGGGAGAGGTGGTGAGACTTGTTTATGCTTCCGCTAATAAGTTGTGCTGGGACCGGTTTCAAAAAAAATAAAATAATCCCTGGTCAAAAGGGTATCGATCGGTGAAGTTATATGAGATCGAGTAATTAGGAAAGATCACCTGTGGCGACCTCAGGCGGAATCGGGGGTGCCACAGAGCTTGATCCCGTACCGACGTGGGCTCATATGGAAAGAGCAAGATAATGTTTTCTTTTTCATATTTCCATTTGACTTTTGTGTTCCCAACAAAATCTGACCGACCCATTTCCGAAGATGAGATCCAAATGCTGCTACAGTTTTGAGAACAAGTAAAAGAGAGAGTAGGCTAAAAGGAAGGCAAATATCTATATGTTCATGCACCCAGCAGCATTCTTGCTGAAAACCCTTCTGTGACTCGTGAAGCGAAGCCGTCGAGATGCGCGAGAAGACCAGTCCTCACCACCCGACTATGAAAACTCTATTAATACGTGACTATCGAGGCGTACTTGGTAAAACATAAATTAAGACCAAGAAGGAAGAAAAGAGGAAGTGAAGAACGAGACGATGAAGATGTATTTTTGAGGTAAATTCTAATCTTCTTCTTTTCATCCTTGTACATGTATAAATTTATAATATAAAAGATAAGAATAGCAGAAAGGATAAACAAGATTACCATACGATTATAATTTCCTACTTTATCTCCAAGCATCTTTGATTATATCAATTAAGATCAAGGTCAAGGATAAAATCATATCTATCTCCAATACTCCCTCTTAAGTTGGTGCATAGATATCTTGGATGCCCAACTTGTCAAGTGAGCTGTAAAAAATCTTATTTGATATAGCCTTCATTAGTATATCTGCTAGTTGATCTTCTGATTTTACATACAAAAATCAAAGAACCTTGGTATCTGAGTTCTGCTTAATGAACAGGATTATGAGATATACCTCAATGTGTTTTTTACGATCATGCTGAATAGGATTATGAGATATACTGATGATGGTTGTGTAGAACAACCTCATCTCGAAGATAGGAGCATAACCAAGTTCCATCATTAATCTCTTAGGCCATAGAAGTCCGACGTTCCTAAAATGATTTGTGACATGACAAAACTTCCAATTTCTAAGATCGGATTCAATTTCTCGGTTAATTTCAATCTGACGCGATTTTAGCGCATCCTAATCTACCGAATAGCTTTTAGGAACTTTTTGTGCAATGGACCTATGGTCGATTGTTTTCGAGCCACAAAGTGCATTTTCGACACATTGTGCGATCATGTGGAATCACTCACACTTAATCATATGCCTTAGTCGAGTCGACTTATCTCCGGTCTCTAATCGGTCTGTGCCGTAGTGACCCTTACAGATTAGTACGGTCAAACAGTCATTTCATGTTTGAATTCTCAAGTCTATTGCGTTAAAATCCCTTAACGGCTTCACCTGATAGACTAGTTATCTCGTAAGTGGCCAACTTAGAAAAGAGAGCTATATGTGCGAAGATGAAATGCCCGACTCATTCAATTGAAAACAGAATTGGAAAATCATGATGTCACACAAATACTTTGATTTAAACAAATTGGTGTTCAAAATAATGTGATTGTAGCAGGCTGAATTAAAGAACCATCGATAAAAAATCCCTAGAATCACAAACAATATAGAAAAGCTAGGGATTGAAGAGCTAGAAGTACTAGATTCTCGAAGGATGGAGTAGAGATCCTCTAAAGATAAAGTAATAGATGAGCTGTTAGGAGAACCCCTAATTGAAACAACAATGGTAGACAAGCATGCAAGTGGGCCTCTTTATCAAGACTGGTTGTTTGTCCTTATAGGTTGCCTAGGTTGTCGCTGATAGTCAATGGATGCAAGATGACTAGTTCGATGACAATATGCGCAATATTTGCTATGCAATGAGGAAGAGGCAAGTGTGGCAAGTACAACGTCTAAAGGAGTAGATAAGATGGGGCAGTGCACCTTCAAAGTATAAGCCGAGTCTCTTTAGTCAATAATTTTGATACAATTGTCTAAAGACGAGAAAACAGATCTCGATGTAAAAGTGAAGTTTGTGTAGATTCAAAATCATCATTGAGTGCCATAAGAAATTGCATAACATGCATAGATCATGATATTTAGCAAACTTGCAAGCATCAGCATAAACTTCCGATTGCGGCTTTTATAAAGCCAATTGATCCCAAGCAACATGCATGGAGGGAAAAAAATCGTTAACAGATTGACTAGTCTTCTGATGCATGCAATGCAAAATTCCTAATAATTGATACTGATGAGCAATATTCAAGGTGGAGAAATGGCCAAGAGGCAATCCACACTTCGTTTGCTATATTGAGGTGACCAAACTGTAGCTTGATGGAAGGAGCTGAAGTATTTTGAAATCATGTTAAAATCTAACTATTCTTGCTATTCCAGTCCTCCAAACGTTCAATAAGTTTTTCCCCAATTTTTTCATCAATCCTTGCAGGAGGGCAAATTGCCAAAGTTTGCGTCCTCTAAAAAAAAAAAACTGACATTTCTTGGGTGCATAAAATATAATTCAATCTATTCAATTAGTTTGAATGAGTATTGACATGTCCATTTTATCCATTGGAAAACACTAATTCATGTAATCACCAAGAAATAAGTACTAGGAGTGCGACCACCCGCTAGGGTGGCTCTGCTGGGTAGGCGCTCCTTCTCCCGGTGAGAGGTCGAGTGTTCAAAGCCCCTGCGAAGCAGGGAGGCTGGCGGAGCCACTAGGTGACTTACCTGGTGGCACGTGTGTGGTGGCTAGCACGTGTCGCCCAGGGGGTTTACGACACGCTGTCGGTTGCGCCGGTTCCTCCTGTCCACAAAAAAAAAAAAAAAGTACTAGGAGTGCGAATATGGAGAAATAACGCCAAAAATGGATCGGCACGTCGAAATACCTTAGGAATCGATTAGTCAATGGTAAACGATCAATGTTCAACGGTCAGTAGTGATGTGGAGCTGATGTGTTGAATGACGTGGCAGGTGACAAGCAAATGACGTGGAGGTGACATGGCTTAGAAGCAGCAGCAGATGACATCAAGATGATGCAATAGTGATGTCAGCAATCCACAGCCGGCCTTCTAATCGTGTGCGACGCACGTGGGCTTGTGGATCTAATGCGCAAAATCTGTGAGTGCGCGTGAGGGCGCATGTGACGTCCTTTGGGCGGCGTTTGGCTTGTTGGATTCATTGAGTGACGGAGAACCTGTCTAAAGTCTTTTATGGTAAAATATAACCAGCTTAATGCGTCCAAAATCGACTTATCGTTGACGGTTTTGATGAGTCCGACACGGCGGCTGGTGGCAACTCGTGGCAGCGGCGTCCGTTGTCAAGAATATAAGTCTAGCGATACCGACAAACAAGATGTGGAGGACTCTTTACCAGCAACTGAAGTTGCAGACTTGGTGGAGAAACGAGAGTGACGCGACCTACACGACTAACATCTTAACGATTACGTGGAGTGAACTTAGCCTATTGCGAAAACTTCTAAGGAAATAGCTTTTCAAGAAAGAGGCTCTAATACCAAATTAAGAATACTACGGAAGAAAGAAATAGAGAATTTTGTGTATATTTCGATGTATTTTGATAAGGAGTATATGAGCTTACTTATAGGCTTTATAAGATGGTTATCTATAGTGACAAAATATTACACAATCAATTACAATCAATTACGAAGATATTCAAAGTAATATAGATATTCAGAATTTCGTGAAGATATTCAGAATATTATAGATAATCTTAATATATATAACATCTAAAATACACATGCTGCGGCATTGTCTACTATATGATAGGCATCGGAATTAGCTTGGAATCTCGGCTTCAGACTTGTCATGCTAGAATGAGACGTGCTGGTTCGATTCATCCTTGTATCATCATATCGAATGATCCGAAAATGCTCGTTGGTAGGGAAATCAGCGATTTCCCTGAAGCATACTTACGAAGAAGCAACTTTATCTACTTTTGATTTGACTTTTCTCATGTCATGACCTCTTCGTACACAACAAAAAGGAAAAAAGAAAAGTTTAGATGCGCATAAGATCTGGAACCCGGGGGATCTCGAACCAAGATCGATACTCGATCATGTTTGATGCAATTGCCGCCTAAAGGACTGCTAGTTCCATGACTCCGAAAGTTCTACGTTAACGCCATCTTTAAAACCAAGTATGGGATTGCGGTAGACATTTCCTATCTTGATTTCCGTCCACCTGTAAATAAGTAGACAGAAAAGATCATGGGACAACTGCCATGAATTCTCGGCCCCACATTTTCTTGCCAGAGACAACCAGTATATTCGCAGAAGAATTGAGAATTTGTCTACCCAAACTTTGTGACCAACACATGAAGAAATGCACATAAGAAGGCTCGAGTGTATTATGCTCCAACACATTGTCTCATTCCTCCACCGAAAGGCATAAAGCTCTTCAATACTGTGCCCGAATCAAGATCCTGATAGGCAATGGACATCAAGTTATGCCAAGAAGACAGGAAAAAATTCAGTCAATGAAGACGTATTGAAAAGAGAGATCAAGAAACATCTGCTAGTTAAGTTTCAAGGCACGCACCTTCCAGCACCAAGGGTTAAATTCAAGAGGATTCTCAAACACATTGGGATTCGTGTGGAGCAGTAGTGACGACCATGATCGACCACCCTTTTGGGATCATAAATCCTGCAAATGCATAGTTTGTGACAGTATATTGCTAATTAGAGTTTCAAAAGTGCGAACATTTATCGAGACCACTTACCGTTAACTGGGATATCTCGAACTACTCTTCGGAGTAGCCCTGGAGCAGTATTTGCCAGCCTGAGTGTTTCATTTATTACCTGAAGGTTTTTTTTTCATAGAGTACTCTTTACATGTTGGAACATGATTCTTCTTTGAAGTATAGAAGGCATAGATATAAAAATGCCAATGAAGGGATTCCGCGTCACCTGCATCGTGAAAGTCATCGACTTGTATTCATCCCAGCAAAGTGCAGTACTTTGGCCCTCTCTCCTTTCAAGGATCAGTTTGTGCTCGGCCTACGATGTAATTGTTGCCATTATTGAACAATTTTTTACAATATGGCATAAGAGAATTTTTTAGATATTGTTAGTTCATACGCATTAGGTAAATCCTCTTACCCTTAATTCCTCTAGGATTGCTGGGGTCTCGGACAGTAGCTTGAGGATCATAGCCAGCATTGACGAAATAGACTCAGAGCTTGCAAAGATGCCTGCAAACATCATCTGAAC
Organism: Eucalyptus grandis; assembly: GCF_016545825.1. Taxonomy (NCBI): domain Eukaryota; kingdom Viridiplantae; phylum Streptophyta; class Magnoliopsida; order Myrtales; family Myrtaceae; genus Eucalyptus; species Eucalyptus grandis. The sequence continues at coordinate 38,161,887 of NC_052618.1, forward strand.
TATGGAAATCCTCTGTTAGGAACTCCTGATCATGCATACTGTCAATTGCCTGATCGAGAAAATCTACATTGCTTGCTTTCCCTGCATTGAGTATCTCCCTCAGGATACCTTTGAGCATATCTATCAATTTCTTGTGTTCCTGGAGTAAAACGATGAATTGTCAAAAGGATTAAGATTCATGTATTTGGCTCAAAAGTTTCCAAGGTTTTCCCTAAGCTAAGTTTCTACTTCATAGCCCATGCTTTCCAACTCCCTAACGCCTATTCTGTCAGTCTTCAATGACAAAAAAAAAAAAAAAAAAACTCAGATATACTATATTTTTGTAACAATTTAGCTGGTAAATTGGCACTAAATGCAATTTTTGACTGCAAGGGAAAGTGAAATGGTTATTGAGATTTTCTTCCGACGAAAAAATCTGAGAAAACATAAGAGGTGTTGCAAGTTTTCAAATACCTTTAGGCACCTATGGTATGTAGTACCTGGGACATTAAGAGGAAAGGCCATGAAACATTTTCTAGTCCACAACTCCAAAGGAAGTTAATAGAACAACTTTGGTAGAAATATGGTATTGTATGTGAAAGGCCGCTTTCAAAGCGTCACCTCATAGAAAATTGGGTAAATTGATTATACTAATCATACTTCTCATCATGGCTACAAGGGTACAATTACACCTTTCGAATACACCATTTTTTTCAAGACTGTTGATACCTAATTTTGGCAACCCTAAATAAATAAAAAATAAAAAACACATTAGAACCAATAAAAAGAAAAAAATGGGGAAACCAATTTAATTGATCGTGCATAGAAGTTGGGAATTCCGAAGAATATTCAATTTTTGGTAAATGTGAAAGCAAATTCTTGATCAAAGAAATTAGGTGAATAAAAAAGTAAGGAGTTTGATAAAAGGAAAAGAATAAAACATTTAAGGAAAAATTAAGCCGATTGTAAGATCATGCTCAATTTACAAATCATGAATTAAGGGAAGAAGGCGTGAGAGACAAAAAATAAAATAAATAAAATAAAAGGAGAGAGAGAAAAGAAGCCTTCGTCCATTCAATCAGTCAACAAGGGGAGTCTTGCTTACTGAATGAGTGCAGAAAAGGTACAGAAAGGTACAGTGAGAGAGACGTGAGGGCAGAGAAAGGAAAAATAAAGAAGCACAAAAAGAAAGAAAAAGAAGGAGTCTTCTTCTTCACCAAACCGGGGCTCGACGTCCACGCCCTGCAGATCGTGCCTCTGCAGCCGTGAGCACCGCGCCTCAGACCGCCCATCGCTCGCCAGCGTCCTCCGCTCCTCCGCAGCTGCCCGCAGGAGCTGCGGCGTGCCCGACGCCGCAGCAAACAGGCGACCGACGCCCCCTCAGCGCAATCGACGCCTGCACCTCCGCCTCGTCAGCAAACCCGCGTCACCGCCGTCGCAGCCCTCCGCCCGGCGCCCATAGCAGCCCGCTCGTTCCCCCGCGAAAAATCTCGACACCTCTGACCCCCGAAGCTCTGTCGCCGTCGCTCTTGCCCCCGTGAAGCTGCTACTGCCCGACGCCACTGCTCACCACCGCCGCTGCGACCCGCGACCCAGCTGCTGCTCGCCGGTCACCGTCGCCCCGCCAGCGCCCGACGCCTACTGCGGCTGCGACGACCCAAACGCTCACCACTGCTGCTGTCGCTCTGCACGACGCCTCCGCCGCTGCTGCTTTCCCTTCGCCGACGCTTCCGCTCGCCGTCTGCGGGACCTCCGCCGCAGCAGTTCGCCTCCGCCGCGCCTCTGCCTGCCTTCCTCCGCTCGGAGCCCGACGCCGCCGCGCCTCTGCAACCCGCGACCGCCCCCCTCGCCGAGCCTCTACCGCGTCTCCGCTCACCACCGCGCCTCACCCGCGACCTGCAACTCGCCCCGCTGCAGCCCACTCGCCACCGTCCTCCTTCCGGCGCACCACCGCCACCCTGCCGGTCCTGCCCGCGACGTGCAGCACCGTCGCCCGCCGCGCCTTCTCCACGAGCCGCTACCTACAACCCTCTGACGAACGCCTCCGAGCGCCGACGCCACCAGCAGCCCGCAGCAACCAGCCCGTCGCCGCTGCTTCTGTTTTCCGTTCCTCCGCTGGTCGCCGTGCCGCACCTCCGTGCCAGCCCGCGCCACCGACGCCGCAAACGCCGCTTCGCCCGCTCGCCGAAGCCGTCGCTGGTCCACCTGTCAACGCGTTTGCCGCGCGTCGTGTTGAGTTCCCCTTAGGTAGTTTATTTTTATTTTTATTTTTCATTTATTTTGCTTTATTATTATTATTATTATTATTATTATTATTATTATTATTATTATTATTATTATTTAAATTTTAGTTATTTAAATTGAAACATTGGGTCGATGTTCATTTTATGAATATTGTAGACATTTCTGCAGGATTTTGTCCAAAATTATTATAATTATTAATTTGATTCGTAAACGTTGAATCATTTTTTAATTATATTAATTTTTTTGGGCATTTTGATAGCATTTTGGTTATTAAATCATTATAATTATTAATTTGACCAGCAAGGCTTTGGATCAAATTAATTATTTTGAACTTTCTCAAATTTTTAATTATATTGTGATGTTTAGGTTAAAATAATCGTTAATTTAATTTGTGAGACCTTTTTCGGTTATTTTAATCCTTCGTTTGATGAATATCTCAATTAGTTTAGATATAATGTTTATATGATAATTGCTTGTCTTGAAAAACACTAAAAAAAAAAAAATTCAAAAATCAAATCTTGCTTCAAAACATGTTGGTTTCATAAATTAGAATTGCATTTTTAGATTGCACATTTCTATAATTTTTTGGAATAGATTAGGCTTGGATTTAATTATTTTTTATAAGGGCTTAGATAATCTTTGTACATTTTTCTTAAGAAAATAGTTTTCTAAGATAGGATAGGGTTTAAGTCAAATTAATCCCTAAAATAAATTAAAAATTATTCATTTTAGATGGTTTAATTAGGTTTCCTTTATTACAAAATTTAATTAAAAAAAACAAAAATATTAGGTGCATGTCAATTAGTTTGCATGTTAGGTTCACTTAATTAGAAATAGCTTGTTAGTAAAATTAGGTCATGTAGTTAAAGTGCATGTTTTAATTCCGAAATAAAAGAAAATCCAAAAAAATTGTTTGTTTTGTGTGTTTATTTATTTTGATGTAATTTGTTTGATTCATGAAGTGTTTAATAATGATTGAGCACTTGTGTGATTACCCTTTGCATGATAGTAATTTAAATTAAAATTAAACCAAGCCGCCTACAAAGACATTTTTGAAAATAAAAGAAATGGCACCGAAAAGATATTAGAAAAATCTAGTGTAACCAAGTCCCGTACCTAAAATCTCTTGTTCGTAGGAGTAAAATAATTCTCCTATTATTTTACTTAAGTGTCTAATCGACTTACATAAACTAATTAGTGGCAACTCCTAGATAAAATCCATTTGCATGTTAAAAATTTGAATTTAAGTCACGAATTGGTATGGGTTTAGGAGAACCCGAGCTAAGTTTAAAACTCAGTAGTCCAATAGCCTAAACCCTAGGTGGTGCACCCGAAATTTAGGTCACGACAAAGACTTTTAGGCATAGTCAACTAAGCTACTATCCTAGGATCCTCCAACTATTTGGCAAATGACCTTTTAAGTTATCCAACATTATCATACTTATCAAAATATTCACCACTACAGTTAGATTTGATTACTTTTAAGATTTTTACCAACTATTTCTTGATTTCAATTCGAAAACACTTGAACATGTCAAAAGACTCGGATTTTTTCTTAATCAAGTATAGATAACTATATCGAGATTAGTTGTTAATGATTGTGATGAAATTAAAATTTTCTACACAAGGTTTCTGTTGACATGGAATCGACTGGATCAATTAATCGATGGCTCGATTTGACTTGATGTATTTATTTGTTGAAGTGATTCAGTGAATATATGAATTATACTGACTTGCAGGAAAGGACTGAGACAAAAGTAAGTCTTCTATCTCATGCGTAACTAGATAGCCTTTAAGCGTATTTCCTTCTTAGTCGGGTCTTAGGGGGTGAACTTGTTGAGATGCCATCGTCTCATCCCGTTGTTGGATAACATTTTCAGGTTCTTAAATGGCAGCTCTTCCCGAGCATTTTGGCCAATCAAAGAAGGTTACCGAGTAAAGGTGTTATATTCCGCTTCATGGGAACCCAAGGGGATGGGTCTATGAACTCGTGAGGTTCGTGGTCTATGTTGATGTGGGTCTACCCTATAAGGTACCTCATCAATACGGATCATGGTATCGTCGTAAGCGAAATGGACAGAATGAAGGTCCCATACCAGAGTTTGAGGTCCTTATATCGGTGCTGGAGGTTGCTTTTGGAAAAGGCACGGTAGATCCTCCTTGTGGTTCAATGGTAGACTCGGATCTTTTAGATCCAGGGACCTCGGAGTATTCAGTCGAAGACTCGACTAATTAGAGGATCTGTAGCCCGCCCCCTTTTTGCAGAGCTTGTATATAGTCGGCTAATATTGTATATGACATAGCTTGAAATGTATATAAAGGTGTGGGTTGGTTTTAAAAAATTGTGGCCCTACTTTTCTATCACATCTCCATGTTGTCTGGGGATTAATTATTCGCTTCCATATGCACATTAAAATGAATGGATCGGTGACGCGTCCTGGAACGTCGCAATTTAATCGACCACCGAGGGATGGGCACATGCTCGGAGAATCGGAGCGTAACAGATCCAGTCAACGTCAGGTATGGTACAATCAACAAACAACTCGGTCAACTCGGGTCCTGGGTTCGAGCCAGGTCGACCCATTTCCCAACTTCGTTGACATAAGCCCTAGCGAGAGCCCGCCAAGCACGTGCAACGCACACACTGCTACAATGCGCGCATGGCCATGCATGGAAGCACGTACAACGTCCCCTAGTGTCTTGCGACCACTCAAAATGCTTTTCTCAACGAGCTCTTTCCATTTATGTGATCAAATTTGATTTTTACCGCACAAAAAATCATGAAAAATGCTCGAATCCGTACATTCAAGTTCTAGATTATGGTTGTTCTGATGCCACATGTAAGTTGTGAAAGCGCACTGAAGATCTCCATAATTAGAATTAAGAATGCATATAAATAAGTAAAAAGATCTGTGCGCTTGATTTAAAATCCATCATTCTTGATGTGAAACAATAATGATTCAAAGCTCAAGTGTTTCTCCTCTATTGTCCTTTGTATCATTGGCTCAATGTGACTACCCTCACCCTTAGTGTTCCATAAATGCTTCTTATATGAGGATATTTGTGTGTTAGGATTAGATGAGAGACATGATCATTATTTATAGAATTTTCGGCTAGACCATCTCATCACAGGTTGAGCTCAACTTGGCCCATAATAACCAGTTCAATATTAGACTAATTAATAATATCTCACTTTATTAGATTAATCCTGTAGAATAGTAAATTACAGTATCAATTAATATAGTTCACATCAGAAAAATTCTGACGATTCATCCTTATATTGTTATAATAAATGACCCCAAAATGCTTATCCCAAAATGCTTATCGGTAAAAATCATCAATCTTCCTGGAAGCATACTTATAGAGAAGCAATTTTATGTGCTTTTTATTTAGACTTTTCTCATGTTTTGACCTCTTCGTACGCTGCAAAAAGGCAAAAGGAAAAGTTTAGATGTGCATGATATCTAAAGGATGGGGATCTTTAATTCAGATCGATACTCGATCATAATATCCTAGTCCCATGACTCTGAAAGCTTTACGCTAACACCATCTTTAAAACCTAGTACGGGATTGCGGTAGACATCTCCTATCTTGATTTCCGTCCACCTGTAAATAAGTAGACATAAAAGAAGATCATGAGACAACTGCCACGAGATCTCGGCCACATTTTCTTGCCAGAGACAACCAATATATTTGGAAAAGGAATGAGAATTTGTCTACCTAAATTTTGTGACCAACACATGAAGAAATGCACATAAGAAGGCTCGAGTGTATTCTGCACCCACACATTGTCTCATTCCTCCACCAAAAGGCGTGAAGTTCTGCGATATTGTGCCTGAATCTAGATACTGATATGCAATGGACATCAAGATATGCCAAGAAGACAGAAAAAATTCAGTCCATGAAGATTTATTGAAGAGAAAGATCAAGAAATATCTGCTAGCTTTTCAAGTGTCGCACCTTCCAGCGCCAAGGGTTAAATTCAAGAGGATTCTCAAACACATTGTGATTGGTATGAAGAGCGGTCGTGACTACCATGATCGACCACCCTTTGGGATCGTAAATCCTGCAAGTGCATAGTTTGTGAGAGTATATTGCTAATTAGAGTTTCAAAAGTGCAAACATCCATCGGGACCACTTACCTTTCAGTGGGATATCTTGTAATGCTCTTCGGAGTACCCTTGGAACGGTATTTGCCAGCCTGAGTGTTTCATTTATTACCTGAAGTGTTTTTTTTTTCAATGAGTACTTTTACATGTTGGAACATGCTTGCATAGAAGGCGTAATTATATATATATATATATATATATATATATTCTTGTGAAGGGATTCTGGTCACCCGCATCGTGAAAGTCATCGACTTGTATTCATCCCAACAAAGTGCAGTACTTTTGCTCTCTCTTTCAAGGATCAGTTTGTGCTCGCCTACGATGTAATCGTTGCCATTATTGAACAATTTTTCACAATATGGCAAGTTCATACTCGTTAAGTAAATCTTCTTACCCTTAATTCTGCTAGGACTGTTGGGGTCTCAGACAGTAGCTTGAAGATCATAGCCAGCATTATCAAAATAGACTCAGAACTTGCGAGGATGCCCGCAAACATCAACTGAACTATGAAATCCTCTGTCAGGAACTCCTGATCGCGCATGCTATCAATTGCTTGATCAAGAAAATCCACATTGCTTGTTTTCCCTGAATCGAGTCTCTCCTTCAGGATACCTCTGAGCATATCTATCAATTTCCCTGTGTTCCCGGAGTGAAACGATGAATTGTCAAAAGATTAAGATTCATGTATTTGGTTCCAAACTTTTTTGTTTCCAAGGTTTGCCTTAAACTAATTTTCTACTTCATAAACCATTCTTTCCTACTCCTTTAAGCCTATTCTGTCAGTCCTCTATGGCTAAAGAAAAAACTCAGATATACTATCTTTTTGAACCATTTAGGTGTTGAAGTTGGCACTACGGGCATTTCCTAACTGCAGGGGAAAATGAAATGGCGATTGAGATTTTCTTCCGTCGATAAAATTGTAAGAAAACATAAGAGGTGTTGCAATTTTCAAATTACCTTTAGGCACCTACGGTATGCAGTACCAGGGAAATTCAAGGGAAATGCCATGAAACCTCTCAAGAACCTGTTGAACCTCTCATTGGTAGCGTCTGCTGAAGCCTCATCAGCATCATAACTAAAAAGTTGCTTCCCCGCGAAATCGAACATCATCTAAAAGATGGTTAGTTCAACAAAATAACTTGTAAGCTCAATGAAAATATTTCAATGCTGTAAATTTTAAAGGAAACATGCCCCAAACGGACAAACTAGAGTTTTACAGCAGAAGCAGCTTGTTTCACTTCGATGCACGGTTGGCTGGACCACATTCTTAGACATCTCTCAACCCATTCCTCTATTTTCTGAAGCAGCTTTTCTCTGAGGATGTCGGAGCCAAAGTGATTTAGAAAGATTCTTCTTATGTACTTGTGAACAAGACCGACTCTGCTCAAGCGGGATTCGCCCTCCATTGCAAGTATCTTGGCAAAGGTGTCAAAGTACCACATTTCAACGAGCCTCCTTCTTGCTGAAGGATGTGATTATTAAATTCTGGGTCTACAGAAAAAATGATTGGCCGACCTGCTAGACTGGTTCGGAATATTGGCCCATACCTGAAAATAGAATACATGATTATCACGTTAATTCTTTCAGGAAGCAAGAGAACCAGTTTCCTTTGCGGCAATCTCTATTAAGCAAACATCGTTGAAAGAGTTTAAGAATGGACTCAAGCGCTTTCTCATCGTTCAAGGTTCTCAAAATCCATTTATTTTTTTTATATTCAACGTTAAAAGAAGTTCGAAAGGTCGTTATGGGTTTGGCCTCGACATAGAAAAATTTCAGTAGTTCAGAAACCAAAGAATGTTACCAGTAGAAAAACTAAACTCGACCTGACAGATTAAAAACATAGAATACTCGATTTGTAACTATATAGTTGAACAGATAATCTTTTAGTGCAACACCATACCATTACAACTTGACGCACACGTGATATTCACAATAAGGTTGAAACCCAAGCCAATCTAATCGGGTTTTCAAGAGTCAGCCCACACAAGACCAAATTAATATGGACCCTGCAATCTACAAAGCATTGGGTGGAAGGATGTTACCTCTGAACTCTCTTTCTAATGAACGGATGAAGGTCAAGAGAGTAGCTGGGAATCAAGATCTTAAGAGTCTCCCCAAGGAGAGGCAAACCCATTGAACCTGGAGGCAAAACCCCATTCCATCTGGGTTTTCTCCACTCGTAGACCCAACGAACACAGTACAATAAAGTCGCTACCGCAAGGCACAATGAAACGACCCACATTTTTCTCTTCAAGTTTGCGATTCTTCCAATCCTGCAAAGAGACCATATTTATAGATGTCCAACATGTGCATGAACTGTGCCACCCCGAATCCCAGCAGAAAGGGAGGATGACACGACTATTCTTCTACCCAAATGATGCAATTTCTAACCATCTGTTCCAACTTCCAAAAGTCTGTTGATATCACTCTCGCTCTAGAGGTCGCTAACCAAGAGACCTGAAAATATTGGGAATGAGAGGAGTGAGCAATCACAACTCAGTAAATAATACATCTCTTATTAGTAAATCGAGCAACTTATCAAAACTTCATAATCCAAACTCAAAGTATAAGATACATGGTGAATCGCATATAAGTTGTTTCATTTCAAAAAAACTTTGTATAAATCAGAAATACTCATTTAAATTCACCATCAAAATTTAGATATCAATGGTCAAATCCATTAGTTAATCTCTATAAAAAAAAAAAACAATGTCAATAGTCCATTCTATTGTCTAACTCGTACAACATTACTTCTCAATGTCCTAGAAGTGGCTTCCACGAGGCTCACGACATCATATGGTATTTAGCCCTTGAGTAGTACAAGGCCTTGGAGGTGGTTTCCACAAAATTCGTATCACCGTGTAGCACCTAGCCCTTGATCAACACATATCAATGGTACAAGGCCCGAAGGTAACTCTCACAAAGTTACATGAATTTTGTCCCATAGTCGCATGTGAGTTGCACGTGCTCATAAGCATGCGAAGATTTGGCCGGCCAAGAGAGATTGAAGTTATCCATTTCCAGCGGTGACGTAAGACTCCACGCCTAAAGTTTATCTAAGAATGGGTGTACTCTAATGACTCTTTTGAGAAAATAGGGCCTATTTGAAAATTTCCCAAACATAGAACACGCGATTCCTATCTTGCTTATGCAGTTGAACAGATTATCTTTTAGTGTGACTCCATACTATTACAATTTTATACACACATCTGAAACCAAAGCCAAGCTAATTGAGTTTTTCAGTGCCAATTCACTTTGGTTTGCTTTCGTTCCCCATATAAGACCAAATTGATATAGACTATATTTCATCAACTCATGCAATCCCCTCGAACTACAAAAGAAAATTGGAGGAAGAGATGTTACCTCCATTTGTTTAGCAGAAAATGAGTGATTTTGAATATATTTTTCTGAAAATAATCATTTGTGGCACTGACAAAAATAAATAAATGAAAAATATTTTCATTGTGCACGAAAATATTTATCTACAACGAAAATATTTTTCATTGATTAAATATTTGAACAATATAAGTTATCATTTTTAAGAAAATGTTTTCCAAATCGTTCATTTTTCGCGAAACAAACGGATACTTCAATAGGTTTTGCTTTGGGCCGAGTATGGAATCTAGATGGACGGTATCCCAAAAAACCGAACCAAACTACTCATACTTAAAAATACCATTAATCTCAAGCAATTCGCCACTTCTAATAGGCAATTATCTTTTATTTTTGTATTAATATGTCTTTTATTTGGATAGTGAAAAGAATGACATCAATTGAGTTTCATATTCCCAATTACTTCTTCAGGCCAGCTTTAGCACTTCCTCTCAAAAAGCAAACGGGTTAGCAACAACATCATACATCACGTCATACATCCCAAACCCACCCGTTGCCCTTTGAACGTATGATAGGACTATTGAAATCCAAAAGACAAATGGAAGACTAATGTGGAGAAACGGCATACTGGTTGGGGAGCGTGACAAATGGAAGACTAACGTGGAGAAACAGCATACTGGTTGGGGAGCGTTTATCTATGAACCTTAGCTTCTATTACAATTGTTTTTAAAAACATATTGGTCCAAGAACCAGCGCATCTAATGGTACAATTGTTCAACCGGTCTATAGATAGACCAGGTGAACTGTCCAATTTAAGTTTAGAAATGCATTCTAGAATAAAGGGCTGATATATAGAAAACAATGCACTTTTTTAATCACAAATCTGCACAAAGCTGCATTGGTTGTGTGCACCTTTTTTTTTATATATATAGGGTTGTTGATTTGAGTCTCCATCATCACATGACACATGTTGGCCCTAATTTTTATAAGAAGTCATTTAGATGCTTTGCTATTAGAGGACGAAAGAGTTGGTTCTAAAAGCAAAAAAAAAAAGTATGAGAATTTTCAGAGGCAAGTGATCAAATTCTACCACCACCAAGGAGGATTTTCGTTCTGAGAAATCTGCAGATTGGTTCAACCAATGGAACTGGGTCACCTCCATCCTTTCACTGGTTCCAAGTCCAAACAGCGTAGGGTGCTGAGCCAGACCACAAAGTCACTGCCACAACAAAGAACGAAACAACCCTCATATATATATTTCCTTCAAGCTAGAGACTCTTCTCATCTTGCAAGGAGACCATCTTTAGATGGATGCCCAACAAGTGTATGAACGATGAAACAAACACCCACTCGTGAGAGCGTACTTCTGTTTTGACCATTTGAACTACTGCACCCACATCCGAAGTTCCCAATTGAATTTCTCTTGGTTCAGCAAAAGCGATGCCTTGCACTACTAAACCTCAACTTCTAATTGAGCAATGGACTTTTCTTGTTCCTAATTTTTTTACTAAATAGCAAGCTTTACACCAAAGTAATTTGCAATTAACATTGCACGTGTTCCAAAATGGTGTTTGCGTGAGCATAAGATTTAGCACTAAGTAGTTGGAATTATAAAATATTGCCTAAAAAGTAAACACAAATGGACAATTTTTTGGGATTATTGTCTGTCAAAAATTATTTTGATACAAACTAAATTTGATATATATATATATATATAATTGATTTATATTTATAACCATTCCTCAATTTTTTTTTTTTGAGTAGTCCTATTATATTAACTCGTTCTTCAGAACTATATCGTCTTCACCCTAATGTCCCCACCCCAACCTCATGAGAAAGTGAGGATTCAAACCCTCACTTCCCCCTTCCATGTTGGAATGTAGCCACTAAGGCAAAACCAAATGAAGTACCAAATAAAATACCAAATGTAGTTATGGCTGTTTCCGAAATATCTTGTAGAATTAAAACTTTTTGCATTCCTGGGCCATCTTATATATAATAAAAGATAACAGTCTGGCCCAAAAAACAAACAAGAAAGATTTAAGTCCTCGTTAATTCGCATTCCAGACCTTCCATGAGCCAAGCCTTATATCAAAATCAGACAAATAATTTTGTTTTTCCCTGTTTCAAAGAGGGAGTTCCTTTGGCAGCGGCAGCAGCAACAAATAATCAACATCTTTAAAGACAATTTTCCAACTGCGACTATGAAAATTCAAGGTCAGACTCGAAATTCAATGATAAAATTGCCCTCGTGAGAAGATTCCAAATTCGAGAATGGCTGACAAGATGCTAGGGTGATAAGAATTACATCCTCAGCACTCTTGTCTGGTTTGAAAGGGAAAATTGCATCTTAAACCCATGAAGTTAAACATGTGTTGGTCGAAAGTTAAACATGACTTTTGAAGGCAAAAATTTGCCACATTCAACAGAGGATTAGAGTAGGACTGACCAAAAAAAAAAACAGATGATAAAGTTGTAAACCTTCGTAAGGTATCAAAACTGGAGAAACATGTAAAGGCTAACTCACAAACAACGAAAGGTGTTCGATAAGCGCAAATCACGTGAGTACCTAAGGGACACCAGAATGTCTCTTTTCTCGACAATAAATGCCTGCATATCTAGTAAAACAACCTACACAGAGAAAAATGATATACAAGTATCTTGAGAAGCACAAGGAGGCAGAACTCTGGGATTGCTCAAGAAGGTATTTTGTAACCACCCACTCTTTCCTGGATGAGTTTCATGCAGAAGATACACCGCAAATCTGCTTGTCCAGTTGCCAATCTTTCATCTACATTTTCCGCCTTTGTTTCTGTCGTTGCAGTCATCAGACATCTAAGGTTGCATCAAGGGAGATCCACCATCAAGATGTTGACACTTTCACTGAGCGACACCTGGAAACATATAGGATACAATGTCTGAGTGAAACTGCAAGGAGAAAAAGCATTTCGGCTTTCATTTCAGCACGAAGGGACTAATAAGAAAGAAAAATGTTCATTCACAGAACTGATTGAACTAAGATAAACGTTGACCGATCTGTCCTCAAAATTTAGAGTGGCTGCACAAACCTTTAGGTAAAGAAGGAATTGCAACTGCATTTTAAGTAAACAAATACTGGATCCTTTGTAGCTGAAAACAGGCATACATGAACGATATTCCAGCATCTTGTTATAATGATGGCAGTCATCTTAGAATGACACCATCTCCACCCAGAAATTTTCCACTATTTCCAGAACTTACTTTCATTGGGAAAACATATGTAAACCAGGTATTTATCAAACAATATCAAGCTCAAAATAAAGAACCAGGCAGCCACTCTCCTTCCCCAGTCTGTCATCTCGCGCGACACAAATACCCCAAAATCCAGCCTCCCCAATCCTAGGTGCTAAGAATGGAAGCGCATTGAGTTCGGGTTCAAATCCTAGCCAAATCCTCATATGGGATTATAATGGCATTTGAAGAGAAAACCCTATGGGGTTTTGGGGTTTTGCTTTGGGCTGAGTTTGGAATCTAGATGGACGGTATCCCAAAAACCGAACCAAACTATTCATACTTAAAAATATCATTAATCTCAAGCAATTCACCACTTCTATAGGCAATTATCGCTTACTTTTTGTATTAATATGTCTTTTATTTGGATACTTAAAAGAATCACATCAATTGAGTTTCAGATTCCCAATTACTTCTTCAGGCCGGCTTTAGCACTTCCTCTCAAAAAGCGTAGGGTGCTGAGACATTCTGCGCGTGCAAAAAAAGATTACGAATCAGATTCGCTCCGTGGCAAACGCCTACCGATGGAAAAGGAGCACAGCTCGGTCGCCGACGTACCTGTTTGCTTCTGGCGGAGGTTGAGCGCCATGGCTGCCGGAAGCTGCGTTCAGCTCGAGCTTACGAGATGGAGAAGAGAGAGTGGAGATTCGCGCAGGAGATCATTCGCCGCTCCGGCGGTCGCTTCTCCCGAGCTTTCGGCCTCGATCGCGATCTGGAGACAGTAGCAGCGTCCATGGGAAACGTTGCCGACAAGATGACGAGCCGGATTTGCAGTCGTGCTTTCGTAATGGGCTCGATCGGTTCGGCCTGATTTGGGCCGAGCGATTTGTCCGGCCCATTTTGCGGCCCAAGTGAGAGATGGCCCGTTGAGCAGTGATTTCGGTAGACCAGATAAATTCCATCATATCTATGGTTTGGCGACATCTCTAGATGGGACGAACCTGGATAAGGCCGGATGATACTAGAGATAACTTCACTGGGCCTAAGATATGGGATTGATCCAAATTAGATAAGAGAAAAGAAAATGGTTAAAAATAGAATGGGACTACTATCATAATTACGATGGTCGTTGGCATTGGATATGATCTCATCATCGTTATATTCTAAATTTTTCCAAACAAAATATAGGATATGAGCAATTGGAAGTTATCTTACCATATTGAATCATATACGTTATGACGGTTCAAGTCAAGAACGGAACCAGCACGTTTCTTCCGGAAAAGGTCAATAGGAAAGGGCCGGGAAAACTTTAGGTGTTTCCATAGTAAGACATTCTCGTCTTTGAAAGCTAATTAGTGGGTATCAAGTGCTACGTACTTTTCTATTTCCCAAAAATATCATACTTGTAATGCGATGACTAATTTGGACATATGAGATCATTATTTTCGTTAAGCATGGAACAAAAATTACTCTCTGAGGTTTGAATTAGAGGTCCTTAGAACAAACCAAATGTACAAACTAAAATAAATTGATTTGACCTAATGTATTATCACACTTGACTTGAAGTTGAGGTTTCATTTTGCTAGAGCTTTATTTTTCAACTTTCAGCTTGAGCTTAACTCGTTAAGTATTATATGTCTCAATACCACCCTATCTAGACACGACTCAGTTATTAATTTCTATCATGAAACTTAAGCTCTAGCTCAAATTTCATCATCAAATGAAAACTACAACTGATATGATTTTTTTTTTGTCATATGGAAACTCATTCGTGTATTTAACATAGAACACATTTGAATGAATGAAATTAAGCTTTATAAGTTATTAAAAATAACTTATTAGGAAGTTTGGGGCCAATTCGGTTTAAATATCAGGGCCAAATTAGGCTAGGGAGCTCTTGAGCAATTCAAGTAAAGCATAATCAATCTCATTTTGACTCCATCTGATCCTCGAATCACTTGTACTCAGGTCAAACTTAGCAAGAGCTGAAGAATCTCCGTTCATTAATAAGTCGGGACAATAGTCATGATTGGACCTTGGATTTCTTTCTAAAGTTTTGGCTCTAGTAACTAATGTTGACACATGAATTTTGTTAATATCTTTATTTGGTGAACCAAAACCAATGATTTTGGTAGTGACCGAACACTAGGGAAAATAAAAAAGTTTAGAGTAAATGTATCATATATGTACAAGTTATATTTTTTATATCATAAAAAGTTTAGAGTAAATGTGTTATAATGAGTATAGAGTTTAGGATAAATGTATCATTGATGCGCATTGTTTAGGATCTTTATGATTTTTTCTCTTCACTTAAGGCTATATTTGTTTCATGGAATATTTTCCATAATTTTTTGTGTTTGGGGTGTAAACTTCTTAAAATTGGGAAAATGATGTCCATTTCTGAAAAAAGAAAATCATTTTCTCCCCGCCTCTCGTCCTCGTCTCCTCCTCCTTCCTCTCGTCCTTTCTTCAGAGCTTCTCCATCTTTCTCCCCTTGAGTCTTTCTCTCGTCCAATTCTCTGGAGCTTCTTCGTCTCGTCCCTCGTCTCCGGAACTCTCCTCCTGCCGCCACCGCAGCCGCGGTGTGCTTCTCTTCTAGATAGCAGAGTAGAGAGGGCGTTCCCGCCGTTGTTTAGTCATCCTTCACAGTCCCAAGTCAATCATCGGGCGATTTGCTGAAGTTTCGCGTCCACTGATATCTTGGAAGTCCAAATTGTAGATCCAGGTCGGTTTCCACCCCTCGTCTCTGAGCAATTCTCCAATGTCGAGTGCAGTTCCGTCTTCATTCACGTCGAATCGGCTGTGTGTTCGTTGTTTATCGCGGTACTTCACTTGCTCTCTGGTGGGGGTTGAGTTGAACGCATTCAACAAGAAGTAAGTTACAAATGATTCAGAAGTAGTCGCCTGTTGGCATACTTTCTAGGTCGCCACATAGGGCAATCGCGTGAGCACTCCGGCATTTTCATGATGAGACGAATGATGGACATGCAAATCTTTCTCCACAACTTAAAGCCGGAGTTCACTGCATCTGGCCTATGGAAGATGATTCATGCAATGATTTTCTCAGATGAAAGTAATATGTCACGGTGATTTCATTTCCTGAGATGGTGCTAATCACCGAGCCACCTATTGAGTCATTAACTTCAACTCCTCCCCAGGTGTTTTGAATCTTGAGGGAAGAAGGTGAATATGTTCACATTTGACAGAGCCCAGTGCAAGGTTTTCTTTTGAAAAGAAACGTTCAGCTCTTCTCTGATCAATGGAAACTTAACGCCCGCCGAAGCAATTGAGTAATGGTCCACTTGCACAACGCGGAGTTTTCTAATACCTTTGTGGTGCAAAGTTTGTTGATTATTATTTTGGTTGGTTGGGTTAATGTTCGCTTTGTTTGCACGTTTATTTATGGTCTAGGGTGGCAGATGGTAATTGAAACTTTTTAGCTATGAAAGCTATTGAAAGCATTTGTTCGTCGTACTTATAGGTGTTCACATGATTAAAGGTTGAAGTTTGTTTGTGGGTTGTGTTTGAGTTGAGTGAGAGGTCAAGAGGGTTTGAAGGCATAGGGAGGGATTGCTAAAGTGGCTGAAACAGAAATGAGGAGCTGCACTTTCCCAGAGCTTAGCTGCATTCACGTCAAATTCATTGGCACGAATTGGCTCTCTTATAGAGTGCTAGGCATAACCGAGCAGGTAAATTTGGAAAGCAATTTTTGGTAGAAATTGATATTTCTTGGTCGTTTCTGGCTCTTATTGAAAAGAAGCTACTTTGTATAATCATAAGCAAATATATTTGTAGAAATTGATGTTTGCTGGTTCATAAGTTTAGTTCCACCTTCGTGTATGCTTTGCTTACATCTTTGAACCTGACCACCCAATTCTTGAGTGCATAATGTTTCTCAATTTGTGAATTGATGATTCGCAAATATTCCCAAATGCTGCTCTAAATTGATAACTCTTAAACATGGCAACTAGTGTTTGTGAAACAATCTTCTCAGTTTTAAGTATAGTTGTGACTTGGCAATCACGTTTCTATCAATGTGTGTTAGAATTTAATAGAACATGGAACTTACAATTCATTGTGCAGATGGATAATGATAAAATCCAAGTGGCAGTAGTGGGTGCCGCTGCAGCAGCAATCATGACTGTTATCACACTAGTCATGGATGATTATAATCATTTTGAGATGGTCATAGCTGAGAAAAAACGAAATCTATCAATATGTGACGGTAAGTTTTTTCATCACTTGTCATGGGCCATGTAAATGCAATTCTTTTGTCTTCTTGTTTTCTTTTTTTTTCTTGTGAAGGCAAAAGATGTCTAGCTCTTTTCCTTTCGGTTTTAGCTCAAAGTGAGAAGTTCCTGCAATTTTAGTTGAATGCTATGGCACCACGATTGTTACTGCTTGTATCTCTAGTTGGAATAATCCCATAAATAGTTTCCTCTATTCAATCTGCAGTTTCATAGTATTGTTTGGATGCCTTCTTCTACTGGAAATTTTACTATAAATAAGGTGTGGGGGGTAAAAATCGGATCTTCACCAGCTAAAGTGCTGGCATCAGCTGGTTTGGTTCGATTCAGACATACCAATACACAGTCTTATATGCTGGCTTGTTATTTCAAATATGCTGCCTACTAGATTGATCGAAGGAGGAGAATCCTAGGAAGGGAATCCTTTTTTAATGATGTTTGCATTCTCTGTGGATCTTTCAAGTTCGGCCACAGCCGCTTGAGTTTCGTCAAACTCGCCGATATTAACTCCAACCCCAGCGCCTCTAGGTCTGGGTCTGGACTTTCAACAGCCTTACCGCACCACCTTTTTTTCAACTCCCCTGCCTTTAGTCTCAGATCTCCCACCACATGGCTAAAAAGCTTCCTCTTCATCATCTTCTCTCGCAGAGGCTGTATATCTGTTATCTCCCGTTTGGCTCATCGGTTTCAAGCTCAGATGGCTGTGCTGGTAGCCATGATGCAGAAATTGTCTGCACCATCTGAGACGAACGTCTCTAATCAATGCTTCATCATCTCTAGCTTTTCTGCAGCCTTCATCGCTTTCGTGAGATTATGGTGGGTTTTTTGTTTTTTTCCTGAAATTTTCCCCTTATGATGTTGGTTTTTGTTTTTCCTTCAAAGAACCTGAGAACACATTGATTGGAGTTGTTCAAAGATAAAGGCAACAAACAAGAGTCACTGTTACGCTTCTGCTTTGATGGCATCTCCAGCGCTAAACTTTGCTGACGAAACAATGTTTGGAAGCTCGAGTGTCCATGGCCAAGCCCGACAAAATTCGAGCAGTCACTTGGATTTCTCCATACTGTCCTTCCTTTAATTATGGTACCCTTGAGATGTGGATCACAAAACATAAAATACAAGTAGTACATCCCCGTCTTATCGATCTCAACAGTCATGCTATCCATCTTTATTTCTTGATTTCTCCCAGCAAAGGAAGTTGTTATGCGTCTAGGCCATTCGGGGTTATCTGGGATTCTCCGAATAATAACTGACCTAATTTGCAGGCTTTCTCATCAGCCAACTGCGGAGTACAACATATCATATCAGATTTCAAATAAGAACTTCCGATCTTTTATACCAAGTATGATAGCCTCCACTGAGCCACTATTCTCTTGCATTCCATTTTGTGCATCAGCGGACTCCTTTCTCCTTATGAAGGCGACATCATCAGGCCTAAGTTGGGGAATCAAGATGAAGAAATCGAATCAATATCAATAATCGTAGGGAAAACCTTCAAACCGAGATTGATGAGGGTTTGCACGAAAGAGATAGACTATAAGATCGTCTGTCTCCAATCCAGTAACAATATGCACAAAGTTCAAGCAATTGTGCAAACACATGCGTTCGTGTCTATAGAACAGGTAGCTGGCACATCAAAAAAAAAAGAAAAAGAAAAGAAGGGAAAGTAGGCACACCAAGAGGTCCAAATATGATGCTTACATTACATGAACCATCAAATAGAAAGAACATCAGCATAATTTAGAGGCAGCAAAGCACTTAAAATCACTCATGTAACGAACACAATCTAGCCCCGCACTTTGACTACAAAAAGCAATCGAGTCCTAGAATTCCCAATTAATCCCTAAAACTCAAATCAAAACGTAGGAAATCCTCTAGCGAACCCGCGGCCGACTCCAGACGATTCATCCAAGGACTTCGATCGTGTTCTCCTGTGGATATACGTACAAACTGCATAGAATCTAAGCAAGTTCAAACACTCGCACGGCTGCAGCACAACGTTCCGGAAACCAAAACGAAGACGGAGCATCCATTTCGGACGCCGGCAAACCACCGAAATGAAGGAATCCGCACCTGATGAAGGACTTCCCCTTGGGGCCGGTCGTGATGTTGGGAGACAACGTCGTGGAGGAGGAAGGCGGGATCACAGAGCGGGGGCCGCGGAGGCCCTTGCTGCCGCCGTGGAAGAAGAAGGCGTTGGAGCGGGAGGTGATGGCCTCGTTGAAGTAGTCGTGGACGGAAGCGTTGACAGCGGCGATCGAAACCAAAGCCGCGACGACGAAGAAGGAGGAGAAGAACCTAACCGACGGTGAGCTCTGCGCGATTCTCTCACTTCCATCTCCTTCCTCCTTCACCCTCTCTCTCTTCCTGAGTTGAATGAGCTTTGACAAGGGAACCAACCTCGGAGCTGAACTGAGATGCTTTCCATCTTCCTTATTTTAATTTCTTAAAAATCCCTACTTTCCCAATAAGTAAATTTGGATTATTTGGATTAAAAATGATTAAACTTCCAATTCCCATTTTCTTATTTTAACTAAAGTTAGGATGAGTAAAGAATATTTCACTACTGATAGCATAAAAGATTTTTTTATCAACTTGGGTTGGTTCTTAATTTTCGTGGAAAATTATGAGACATATGATCGAAAGAACTTATGACCATCAAAAGGAAAATTATGCCCATATTAAATAAAAATTATGACCCATTATGTAATTTTTTAATAATAGAAAAAGTGATGTACTATGAACTTAGGCAGCTTGCTATTTTTTTGTGGACAAATAGAAATCATGGGATCTATATTACTTGCGACAACAAAATGGAAATTATGTTCTGTAAAGAAGGTTACAAAAATGATATGTGATGGATAAGTTGTTATTATTGGCAAAAATTGTGAATTTCAAAGGAAGAGTGCTATCAATTAGCCAATATCCGTTCTTGTTTTTTTTTTTTTTTTTTGTGTGTAAATCATCATACTAGATGATCTTGAAAAGATTCTTTTGTAGTTCACATCAAAATTGAAAATAATTAAGTTATTTATCCAAATGATACTGATCTTTTTTGGTACGTTTACGAAAGTAGATATAAACAAAACCCTAATTTCAATATGATATGAATCTAAAAAAACACCTTTGGTTATTGTAATTTTTGGAGATGATGATCTGGCATGGGTTTACAATCTTAATTTGATACATGCGAGTAAATTCTAACCCTTGTTAATATAATGCATTCGGAGATTTTAATATTCATGATATGTCGAAATTTGTTATCAAACTAATGGGGAATACATGGAATATAAATATACTTTTTTATTGGTTTAAAAATTGCTTAACTGGGATTTCTGCACATTGACATTGACACTCTCCTAATCTTGTTCTCAATTTGTGTTGAATGAAAGTCCGCAAGCTGAGTTATGATGGACTTTGACTAGAGATAACTTAGCCCTTGTTGGATTTTTAACTTCTAATTTTGGTATTTTGGTCATAACAAGTCAACGACTACTTAGCTTTCACTAACCTTGCACATTCTTTCAATTTAATGTTTGCAAGGCCAGAACTAGTGCACCAATATAAATAGGAGAAAAATTATCAAAACAATTCTATTTTTTTTCCGTCATAGATATTTTACAATTGTGTCAATTCAATTCATCCAATCAATTTTGTGCGGCGAGCACTAATGTGAAGGCCATCCAATGCCAGCCATCTTGCCGATGCTAATGTAAATAATTTTAAAAATATTTTATTATTTTATTAAATTTTCCTTTTTTTTTATTTCTCTTTTTTTTCTTTATCAGACTAAATTAGCACAAATGCAAAGGTTTTAGAATTGAATTAACAAAAAATAAGGTTTTAGGACTGAATAGGAAAAATTGTAATAGATTTAGGATGTTTTTGGTAATTTTCCTTATGAATCGGTTAGATGCTTAAAGAGCACTTTCAATACATTATTTTAACTTGTGGGCATAAAATATCAAAATTGTATGATTCTATCATGTTCGATTTAGTCGAATCTAAATCGGTAACATTCATTAGCCTCTATATTTGTATGAGGTCGGTGAATTTATTTTTTTTTCATTTATTTGGTGAATACAAAGTCAACCTACCTAGTTTGAAATATTGGATGTGACATCCCGAAATTCGACCCCGTTTCGATCAAATGAAATGTGCATATTGTCGGCGCGCCTATGGTCTTTTTTCTCTAAGCTGATCACTCACGAGTTAATTAACCTTTTGGGTGAAGCCGTTAAGAGATATATCCGCGGAAAACTCCCTAAAAGCTACCTAATGATTGGATTGGACTAAAATCGCGTCCTGGCCGATTTTAACTATGAAATTTAATTCGGTTTCGGGAATCGAATATTCGGCGTGTCACGATTCATTTTTAGGATCTTGTCTCATCGTTCGTAGAATTATCGACGAGTCCGAAATTTCGGAAAAGAAATTATTTGAGGAAAAATTGAAGACAGAAAGAAAATAGAAAGAGAAAAGAAAAGAAAAAAAAAAGAATAATGGTATTATTTTATTTTATTTCTCTCTCTCCCTCTCTCTTCTTTTCTCTCTCTCTCTTTCTTCCTCTTTTTCCCTCGTGTGATTCCCCCTCCACCGAATTGTGGGCTGGCTTCCACCTTACTTTTCCTTTTTTCTTCTTTTTGACTTTTCAACTCTCTCTCTTAACCCTCCCTCACGAGAAAATATTCAGTGGTTAGCAATCGCCACGTCATCGTCCTACGTGGTGCGCACTTACCACTCGGAGATCGACACGCGTCCTGTGGGACCCGCTGGAAAATGGAGGGGCGGGCTCGGCTTGGCTCGGCTCGCTGAAGAAGAAAAGACAGGTCAAGACTCCTGCCCAAAAGATTTCTCTCTCCTGCATTGAATTTTCTGCAATTTTCTCTCTCTCTCTCACTTTCTCTCCTCCTCCCTCTCGCGACGTCCGCTCTGCTCTCTCTCTCCCCCCTCCGCGAAGTCGTCCGACGCCGACGCCGACGCAGCCTTCGCTTCCTCCCCTGAACTCGACTCTGACGCCGACGCAGCCTCCGCTTCCTCCCCTGAACCCAACTCTGACGCCGACGCCCCTCCGCCTCCCTCTCGCGACCTCTAGTCCGCTCTCTCTCTCTCGTCCTCGAAGTCGCGCCTCTCTTCCAGCAAACCCCGACGCCGACGCCCCTCCACCGGTTGCCTCCGTCGGCGTCGGAGTCCGTCGCCCCCGTCTCCTCCGCCTCCGCCTACGCGCCCGACGCCAACGCGTCGAACCACGATGGCGAAAATGGAGGAGAGAAAAACGACGAAGCAGAAGACGGAGACGAAGAAGCAGAAGCGCGCGCGCTCGGGGTTCTGGACATGGGTCGTCGCGTCGGTCGCGTTCCGGCTCGCCCTCGTCTTCCTCCCTAGGAACCTCGGCCTATCCACCCGCCCCGAGGTCACCAGCTCTCTCACCAGCATTCGCCGCCGTAACGCCGCCTCTCTTCGCTTCGTCGATCGATTCCCGATCCCCGATCCCCCCTCCTCCCTTGAAATCTTGGAGGTCCATTTTCTGATACGATTTCTGGTTTTTCTTGTTTGTGCCGCCTGCAGTTGGCGAAGGCTACTGGTTGAAGCAGTCGGTGATGTCTCCCTACGCTCCTTTGCTGTTGCTTGTTCTCGGACCTCTCGCTGTCAAAAGGTAACTACCGGAGTATAATCGCCGATGCATTTTGAAGGCTAGGTTGATTGTGAGCTTTGCTGGTTATCTGCTAGAACTGAACTAGATTTATCTGGCGCTATCTAAGCGGAGGCTGTGGCTTGTGCGAAAAGTTGTTTTCGATTCCAGAAATTGAATTTCTTTTTAGGGGAGACTTGGAAGATGTTCTCCGGAGCAGTTCTGCATATAGGAACTGCATTTGCTTTAATTGCGTGGTTGATAATTTTTTTTACGTGGTATGTTGCACCTCGCACTTACTCTTTTAATGCCTTAACAGTGAGCATTTCTTTGGATGATGAGCTCCACAAAAGTCAGTGATAAAATTGGTTTTCAATTGTTGCTGATTAATCACCCAGATAAAGCCTGTTACTGAGAACTGAAAATATACATGTTCAGTTAAAAATATTCCTGCTTTCATGCCCTTGCTTTTATGTTGCCTTGATAAGTGCACCTCTGCAATTGGAGATTGACCAGGGCAAATTTTTGTTCCCATGGAATTAGCAGTTCATTGTTTTCTGTCACATTAGTCAGATTGGAAAGCATGGTTCAAATGACAACAAGGGGAGAAAAAGTGACATCGAAAAAGAACTTGGATTCTCTGTCATTGCCCGTGGGCATTATATGGCTTTCTAATGTCTACTTAGTCTAATATTCAACATTTACTGTACTGGGAATAAGCATGTAATAACGAGATACTTGAAATGCTCAAGGTATATGGTTAAGAGCACTTTATTGCTGCCTGCTACCAGACACATGGCGAGCGTGAGAGAGCAAGAACAAGCATACGACCAGTTGGAGGACAAGATGAGAAGAGAATGTGAGAAACGAGAAAAACAATTAATGGGTCAATGTAACCCTGAAAAAAGTTATTTAGTTACTGTAGAGCAATATTGCTCTATGGTCAATCCCGCCTTTTGGTAGACGGTATTCTTGAGATTTATGTTTAGCTAGGTCTACTTATCTGATAGAGTTGTGCATACTTGAGCTTCGAGCCCACGTCTTGTGCTGAGCCTTCATGAGATCATCAATTAGTAATAAAAATAATTACCTTGAAGAGGATATTTTAACTGAGCTCAGCATTTTGATAATCTATTTCGACTCTCTCTTGTCATGATGTGCAGTACAACACAGTGTTATTTCGGAGAGAGATTCATGCCGTCCCTTCTTCCATTCAGGAAGCATCCACAATGACTTCTACAGCGTCACCTGACAATTATTTTTCTGACATGTACCACTCTCCTCCAAGGCCTTTGCCCTATGACGTAGAGCCAAGGCGTTTGTGCATGCAGAGGGATGGACTGGTTCCAAGGCATGAGAAGGGTTCAAGTCATGCCAATGAGGAATCAGAACCTCTTAGGAGTGACAAGAATGGGGAATCGGATAATATTTGCTCAGAAGGCAAATGGACTAACTATGCACATGAAAAAGGTTTTAAAGAGCAACCATATAAGACCTCACTTAAACTATCCTTGGCAAAAGCGAATGCTGATATTGGGCATATTTATACGACATCAGAAGAGGAAGATGTTTGTCCGACGTGTCTTGAAGGTAAAAGTTTTTGTATTAGAAGATTGGTTGCTTGTTGCTTTCTTATTGAGCTGACAATTATCAGCGGGCTAAGCTAATTCTGAATAACGTGAAGTGCTGAATAAGTTTTAGAAAAGGGATGAGACATAATCTTAGGCTAGTTCAACTTGTTCACTTTCATGCCTAGATGTAGTTGAGTTTTCAGCTTGTAAACTATTTAGAGATCCAATCTACTGGTGAACTTGATTTTTTTCTGAAAGAAATTACCTTACCATTGTATGCTTTTGTGCTTTCCTTTTTTTCCTGGGAATATGCTGGCACAGATGCAGATTCTTTAGAGAAAATTTTGAAGAGAACTTTCATCTGAAAAAAGAATAAAAATTGACAATAAGCTTATGTGGAAACTAGGGAAGTACTTCCATGAACTTGGAATTTGGGTCTGATTATTGCCTCAGACAGTGGCAGCAGAAGTATTGTGTGCAAGTTGGCTTGTTCAGTATTGGTTTATAGTTTTGTAACATGTCACTGCAATGTTGTGATTAATTAAATTGTTGATGTTCTTGATGAATTCTATCAATTTTTACTGCTTACTAAATGCAGAATATACGCCTGAGAATCCAAGAATAATGACAAAATGCTCTCACCATTTCCATCTTGGTTGCATATATGAGTGGAAGGAGAGAAGTGACATCTGCCCTGTATGTGGCAAGGTAATTCTTTTCCTAGATCCCAACAGCAAACATGCATACATACATGCATACATGTGATTACTGTGCTCCAATGATTGCTTCACCGTGGCACAGACCACGATTCTTAGTTGTTGTCTGACCTCACAGAGTGACCTTTCTCAGGGAAACTCTGTTTTTGGGGTAGGAATTGGGATTGTTTCTCCCTCTGCTTTATGCACGTTGGGTTGCAATCATTTTAAGGACACGTTAAGAGCTTTTTAAAAGATGATATGCTATTTGGTTTTCAACTGGGATCGGTAACTTTTGAATGGTTATAACCTCCATACTAATCCCTGTACAAGTCCTACTGACACCCAGGATAAGCTGTTATGCTTGCAGCTTATTGCTTTATAATTGGAGGCTTTCCTTTTCTTGGGGATTTTGCCAGGCTGGGTAGTTGTCATAAAAAGAAAGATCATCGAACAATTACCTAAAACAATGGCAGAAAATAGTAGTACATTTCTAGCCTCATGAGCTTCTATGGGTTGAGCATGCTGCCAACATTTCGGCAGCCTCTCATCGACTGATAGTTGTGGCTTCCTATGATTTTGCGGCTTCACAAGTTATGGGATTGCTATATGTCTTCTATATTGATTTAGAGGTGGTGCCATTTTGTGTGGGCAGTTGAGAAAAATCAAGATGTTCTGGTATTTCAACTGTTTTCTTCTCCTAGTTGTGTGCTTAATTGGACCTTTTTCTGTTTGACAGGTGATGGTGTTCGATGAGACTTGATCTTAGGTGAATGCTCATGTTGACGATACTGTCAGCACTGGGAAGAGAAAAAGAATCCTGTTAATATACTTGATGAAATGTAAAGAAGTCTCTGTGCATATTCCAATTTCTCAGACTCTCTCTCCAAAGACCCATTATACATTCCTTCTAAATTATCTTTTACTTTGTTTAGACTTGGTTATGCTGCTTGAAACTGCAATTGTAAATACGAGCAATATCTCAAGTGCATATTGGTAAATGTAATTGTCTGGTCGTTGCCTTTCCATTTTTGGGTTTGGTTTAGTTATAGAAACTACATATGAAAGAAAGTGCATAAGTGGCCAACCAAACGACACGCTGTCTTGCTTTCGCGTTAAGGTGCTGTCAGGTTCTCTTCTCTGAGTTTGCTGATGCTCGGGCTTTGCCCTTGGTAGAGCGACGTGTAAGACTCTGCGACTTGTTACTTCGGTGCTTGCTGGGCTTCTGGGGTTAGATTTACAATGAAATGCTTAATGTCGGTCCCAGTGCATGACTTCGCATCTGTAGTTAAGTCACAAGTTTAGCAAACGGCAGCTTGATTTACCTATGGATTCTCAAGCAAAATGCCGTAGTTTTTCAGACTCCGGCCAAGTGAAGCTGGCAACACTTTCTGTTCACTCAGAAAAAGAGAGTACGAGAGCAAAAGATCGGATGTTCATTTCTTTGCCAGGCTTTGGGTAATTGAAACGAGTAAATCAATCGTCAGGTATGTGAGAAAAGCGATTTCGCATAACCATAAAGCACATCACAAGTGGACGTTTATCTGTTGAAACAAGGTGTTGGCATGCTATGGCAAAAACAGAGCCAGCAAAATCTCCAAGAACCGTAAGAATTTATTCACTCATTTTTCCTATATGGTATTTATAGTAAAACAGATAACACAACCTGCTTTTATTTATTTATAAGTAAACGCACAAGGATGACATTTTCATTTCATCTACTTTCCACTAGCGATAATCTCAAAGGCTCGCAGGAACACCTCGGGGGGCTGGCCACCACTCAATCTGTGCTTCCCATTTATCTGTTGAAAATAATGATCTCAGAAAAGGTATCTCTATGTCATCCAAAAAATTAAGGCAAAATATGAGAGAGAGACAGAGACAGAGAGCCAGGGGGGGAGAGAGAGAGAACATCATTTACCACGAAATGCGGAACCCCAGAAATGTTCGATGAGTACTGTTCGAGCTCCTCATTTACCTTGATGGAGCAAAAGAAAATTATGAAAAGGTTCGTGAGATTCTTAGAATCAGCGGCAAACATCTGGAAGCTGCCAAAACTAAAGAGATTAACTGCAGTAGATTTCAACAGGATCATTGAAAAATTCATGGAAAAAGGAGATAACACTTTCCTGAGTCAGCTTAGAGAAATGAAATCTTTTAACTCCGAAAAGCTCCTTCTAGATATTCTACATAATTAGTCACGCATTCTCTCCTGATCTCTAGGTTCGAATGTGAAGCAATGTGTCTGTGTGTGTGAGAGAGAGAGAGAGAGCCTCTTGCAGTCCATTATTTGGATTATCCAGAAACTCGGCTGCCCCGTCTACTCCAGCCTTGGCAGCAGCTTCCACAAGGAATTCTCTGAATCCACGTTATACAAAGTGTTAAGTTCGAGTGTGCACTAAAAATTAAAATGAAGACGAGCGAGCTTCATCAAAAGAATGTTGGAAAAAGCTTCATTTCTAGCTTCGTGTTAAGTATAGCTTAACCAAATTTCCCTGGGGATAGAGTAAAGTCTGGCAAAATGGTCTCTTTATGATTCAAATGAAAAATTAAGGACATACGATGAAATTGGTCAGCCTCTTTTTTTTTTTTTTTTTTGACATTTTCTCAGAATATGAGGATGTAACGCTAAAAATTAGAGAAGAATGGCCCCTCTCTCCCAGCTTAGTAACCTTTATTTAGGATAACCAGCACACCCAACAATGATTTCCCTGTGTCTTACTCTCACATTCAAACACTATTAAGAACAACCGTAATGGTTCGGAGAGATCTTACGTTTATCTTCCAGACAAATTGGGCAGCAGAATCAGCTAAACCAAACTTTTTCTATCTTGGGAAGAGGCTTAAACTATTCAGACCTAGGTTAAGCCAAAGGTCATGATGCATGTTTGACAATATGGCTGTAGAGGATATTAGATTCACAAAGACTATTCCCAATGGAATAAAGCCAATTCTTAAGAAAAAATTACAGGGGAAGAAGATGCATCTTAAGAGATGATGCAGTGATAAGGGATTTTCCAAAGCTCAGCAATCCACTTCGATGCATGTGTGGACACATACAACCACATGTAGCTCAATGCATGTACAGGAAGTGAATCTACTTGTCACCAATATATCTTCCCTGGGTGAAGTAGCCAATAAATAGCTCCTCCACAAGTTTTTGTTGCTTCTCGAGCCTTCATGTCCCAGCATAGTATATAAGCCTGTGGCTATCCACAGTATTTCCCCTGCTCATATATTATATATGTTACCAATCTTCTCAGCACAACCTCTTGCTTTGGGAATTTAAACATCCAATGTACACATGATATCATAAGCATCTTACGTGAGACCAGACATGTTGTATTCCAATCCAATACCTCTAAAAACCTGCAAAACGTGCAGGATATAAAATCAATAGTTGCATAAGTAACAAATTTATGGTGTTCAAAAGGAGAAAGGGAAAACCTCGCGGATACAAGCTTCCATGCTCTCTGATCGAGATCCAAACTTTTTCAGGTAATACTCTTTCTTGTTGACACCTTCTTTTGGGGCAGATGGATTCAGAAAAAAAGGATGCCATTTGATCTGCAAGCCCGATGAGACATCAGTGAGAATGGAAAAGGCACACGTGCATGAATGAGAGAGAGATAGAGAGAGAGAGCTTCAAAATCAAACTGATCCTTTGCAGTGGCTATAGCCTTGTCTAAATTCTTTTTGCCTACACAGCACCACGGGCAAACAGTATCCGAACTAATGTCAATTCAAATGAGCTTCTTCCCAGCATTGTTATCAGCTGACTCGGCCATAATCTTCACTGATCGGCAGATATTCTGGATAACATAGATGAGTCAGATTCCTATCTGTCCAGGATAGCATCAGTACTAGACTCTTTATTGTGAGACAACCGCTTCAAAGTTATCAAGCAGATGAAAACACGATAATTCCTAGGCATGGAGTTTACATCTAATCAGTAATCGGGGTACCACTCAATTTCTCTCCAGTCACGAAGAAGTTGTTTCTACTCCTGCTCGTATATTGGCAGTGGTTCCAGCTAAATATTCTAGCCATCGCAAGTAGGCATTTGAAGGACAGAGGAAAAATATTGAGTTCCTTAGTTAATCCGCCAATTATACCATGAACTAGAACTACCAAGACTGGGCTACAAAATTGATTTACTAAGTAATGCGGCGGAGACTCCTTTAGGCATTTGAAGACGACTCGCCAGCTTGAACGTCAGGTCAGTCACAGTTTTCCGACATCACTCAGCTAACTAATTTCGCAAACTATCGTAGTATCCCTGGCATCGCTGTTTTCCTGATGCATGGGGCTACATCTATCTTAGAAATCAGTTACCCCACTGAGAAAAATGAACGATGATTATCTAACCTGCAAAAAACACTACTTTGGTACACATTATCCGCCCAATCAGTGTGGACTCGAAATGGGGTAGAAGAAAAAAGGGTCGGCCAAAGGAGAATCCACATTTCAGAGGCGGACTCCCTTTTCCCAGCAGAAATCAACCCAATAGTTGACTTCCCAAAATGTTCGACTCAGAGAATCAAAGATAGGACCAGAAGCATTGTAATCTGTACTTAGGTTAGATCCTTCCAGGTATTTGACAACACTGAATTACTCATGCTTTGAACAAGAGACGAGTACAATAAAGATCACCACACATCACATTGCATGAAAATAGTAAATCGCGAACTACCTACGAGACACGAGAGAAGTAGATACCTGCATAGTAGAAGATGCTCTGGTTGCCCTTCAATTCTGCATAGCGAGAAAGCTACAGAACATAATTAACTTCACAACACGCAAGAAACTAAGACTCCCCTAAAAAGAAATTCAATTTCTGGAATCGAAAACAACTTTTCGCACAAGCCACAGCCTCCGCTTAGATAGCGCCAGATAAATCTAGTTCAATTCTAGCAGATAACCAGCAAAGCTCACAATCAACCTAGCCTTCAAAATGCATCGGCGATTATACTCCGGTAGTTACCTTTTGACAGCGAGAGGTCCGAGAACAAGCAACAGCAAAGGAGAACCGTGATACATGGAACCTGTGGAAGGGATCAAAGCATCAAACAGCGACACACCAGTAGGCAAACAAGCAGCTTCCTTCCTACAGAGATCGAACAGAGCCGAACCTGCGTAGGGAGACATCACCGACTGCTTCAACCGGTAGCCTTCGCCAACTGCAGGCGGCACAAACAAGAATAACCAGAAATCGTATCAGAAAATGGACCTCCAAGATTTCAAGGGAGGAGGGGGGATCGGGGATCGGGAATCGATCGACGGAGCGAAGAGAGGCGGCGTTACGGCGGCGAATGCTGGTGAGAGAGCTGGCGACCTCGGGGCGGGTGGATAGGCCGAGGTTCCCTGGGGAGGAAGACGAGGGCGAGCCGGAACGAGACCGACGCGACGACCCATGTCCCGAGAACCCCGAGCGCGCGCTTGTTTCTTCGTCTCCGTCTTCGCTTCGTCATTTCTCTCTCCTCCATTTTCGCCGTCGTGGTTCGACGCGTTGGCGTCGGGCGCGTAGGCGGAGGCGGAGGAGACGGGGGCGACGGACTCCGACGCCGACGGAGGCAACCGGCGGAGGGGCGTCGGCGTCGGGGTTTG
Source organism: Eucalyptus grandis (assembly GCF_016545825.1). Taxonomy (NCBI): domain Eukaryota; kingdom Viridiplantae; phylum Streptophyta; class Magnoliopsida; order Myrtales; family Myrtaceae; genus Eucalyptus; species Eucalyptus grandis. The sequence goes on from NC_052618.1 coordinate 38,192,514, forward strand.
CTGGAAGAGAGGCGCGACTTCGAGGACGAGAGAGAGAGCGGACTAGAGGTCGCGAGAGGAAGGCGGAGGGGCGTCGGCGTCGAGTCGGGTTCCGGGAGGAAGCGGAGGCTGCGTCGGCGTCGAGTCGGGTTCGGGGAGGAAGCGAAGGCTGCGTCGACATCGGCGTCGGCGTCGGACGACTTCGCGGAGGGGGAGAGAGAGAGCGGAGCGGACGTCGCGAGAGGGAGGAGGAGAGAAAGTAAGAGAGAGAGAAAATTGCAGAAAATTCAATGCAGGAGAGAGAAATCTTTTGGGCGGGAGTCTTGACCTGTCTTTTCTTCTTCAGCGAGCCGAGCCAAGCCGAGCCCGCCCCTCCATTTTCAGCGGGTCCCACAGGACGCGTGTCGATCTCCGAGTGGTAAGTGCGCACCACGTAGGACGATGACGTGGCAATTGCTAACCACTGAATATTTTCTCCTCCCTCACACTCTCTCTCGCTCGACACTCTCTTCCTCCCCCTCTCTGTTCGTGTGAAGCCAGCAGACAGAAGCAGAAATGGAAGCAGCAGCTCGCCTGGGATAGGAGCAGCCCGCTGTCGCCGCCCACGCTCCTCCGTTCGCCGGTCGTCCTTCCTCGCGCGCGCACGCGTGCAGCCGCACGATCGCCTGCCCTCTCCACCGTCCGGGCGTCCCCACCGTGCGACCCCAGCCCCTGTTCCGCCCCTGTCCAGCCACCTCCGGCAGCCGCCCAGCTCCGTCCGGCCACCGTCCGCCCTCCCCGGAGCTCCGCTTGCTCTCCCGACCCCTTGCCGTCCCCAACCATCTCCTTTTCCCCTCTGTTTTGCAGCAACTCAGCAAGTTGCCGAGTGGGTTTCCAGCAGCTTCGGGCTCGCTTTTGATCTTTTCGGGCCCCGAACTCGAGCCGTGCTTTGGGGTTTATTGTTCCTCGTGTCGCTCCCATCGGATTGATCCGATTTGCGCGCGATTCCAGTGAGTAATCTCACTAATCCTTGCTTAGTGGATTAATTATTTAGTTTTAATTAATTAGGTTTAGGTGGTTAGATTACTGTTTATTAGTCAATTGTGATGCGAATTAGGTAATTTGATGATGCAATTAGCACGTAGATGTGGTCTATTATTTATTAAAGGTAGCTCGGGATTTTCCCGACCCTTATCGGGCTTCAATTTGGCAATCGGGCCTAAGTGGAATTTTTAGTAATTAAATATTATTTTTCGAAATTAATTTAATTAAATATTTATTTTTCAGAAATTCAACCTGGGTGGCCAGTGATCGGAATTTTATGTTGATGATCGTGGTGCAGCCCGTTTATTTAATTGGGCTTTATTTTGAGCTAAATTGAATTTTTAATATTTATTATTAATTTTCGAAATTAATTAATTATTTATTTATTTATTTTTTGGAAATTAAGGCTGAGATAGCCGGCGACCGAAATTTCATGCTGATTGTCATGGTACAGTCCATTTATTTAATTGAGCTTGATTTTGTGCTAAATTGATTTATGAGTGATTTTAGGATTTATTCCTAAATTATTTGATTTTGGTTATTAATTGGAAAATAACCAGGTGTCGGTTGACAGCACAAAAAGTGTTTTAGTGGGCTATAGAGAATGGTGGGAATTATGAAAGAGGAAATTATAGTATTTTGGCTAAGACCGATCGTATACCCACACAACTATTTTATCGGGTATGATAAAAATAATAGAAATATTGGACGATGGAGATGGTATATTATATCGACCTACGGGCGATATGTCAGCTTTGGGTGAGTAGTATACCTTATTATTAGCTTTGGGTGAGCATATGGTATACTATATCGGCCTTCGGGTAATATGTCAGCTTTGGGTGAGCAGTATACCGGTATACTATATCGACCTACGGACCTACGGGCGATATGTTAGCTTTAGGTGAGCAGTATACCTTATTATCAACTTTGAGCGAGCAATATATTATCAGCTTTGGGTGAGCATATATAGTATACTAAATTGGCCTAAGGGCCCTACTTTATCAGCTTTGGGCGAGTATATGCATAGTATACTATATTATCAGCTTTGGGCGAGCTATACTATCTATTTGTCAGCTTTGGGTGGGCAGTCCTGATTTGATAGGACTTTATAGATAGTATTGAATGTGCCGACCAAGCATGGGTCGTGATGACATGTAATCGATTAAGTCGATTGATCATTGTTTTGATATGATGTTGTGAATTGATTGATTGAATGGAAATGACCGTGAGTGGTCCTGTTGATATGTAATCGACTAGGTCGATTTGATTGATGCTTCGATCTCTGATGTGATTGCTTGGGTGTCTATTTGATCTGTGCTAACATGCAGGTGGGATCTGAGGCCAAGGTAAGTCCTCTGACTCGTGCTATGCTTAGGCAACCATGTGGTGTATTGGTTCCCTAATTGAGTCTTAGTGGGGTAGAACTCGCTGAGACGTGATCTCATTGGTTATTGAATAACCATTTCAGGACCCTGAGGAGGAGCCGAGGAGGAGGAACCTGAGGAGGAGAAAGATTTTTGAAGAAGAAGAAGATGATCTAGAGAGGGATCTTGAGTACAACCCAGATGTGGATTGAGATCCCATCCCTTTTATGAACCCTGTCTTAGTGTAGATAGGTGTGAGACAAGTATGCTATGAATAGTATTGTAAATATTCTATGAGTTGTGCTGTTAATAAAAGTGTGGTTGTGAATTTCAATATGAAAAATATGGCCAGCTTTTCTATCACATTGTTTTATTGTTTGAGAATTTATAGTTGCTTCCGCATGCGTAATAAACAGAAAGGGTCGGCGATACTTAGTCCTGGGATATCGCACTTTAAAATCGACCAAAGGTAAGGGATGTGTGCGTGCCTAAGGATCGGGGCGTGACATTGGAGACGGGTCAAACATGTGATGGGTCAAGCATTGAGATTCTAGGTATTTTTCGTCAAATAAGGACTGGAGCTAACATTGTTAGAAGCAGAGGGAAGGATAAATTGCTTCGGAGTAGGTTGTTCATTTCCCGGCTTGCTATTTTGTGATGATCATAGCGAATCCAGACCTCACTTATTCTTCGAGTGCAAGTATTCTCATCGAATTTGGCTTCACATTTTGCAGACGTGTTTCATTCATCGAAGCATTGGCAATTGCAATGTTGGACTATCTTGATTGAAGAAAGACCCACTAAAAGAAGTAAATTTCGCGATTTGTTGCATTCATCAATGGAGAGCTAGGAACTCCAAGTTGCATTCAATCTTTTCCTCTACCTCTTGTTGATGCTGTGATTCAAACTGTTGAGATTCACAATCAAACATAGGGACTCTCGAGGTTACAATCACCTTTGAGCTACATTTGAGATTACGTACTGTGGAGGAGAGCTCCCTCATTTATGGACCTCTAGAGCAGTTGCATCCATTATGTAGCAGCTATCGTCGATGGTTTAGATTTTAGAAGATTGTGGTGTATATGTTGAATAATATAATGGTTTTGGTAGATCATAGAATTTGAAGCTTTTAGTTTCTTGGCCCTTGATGGAATCGATTCCTGTTAATTAATATAAAGTTAGGGAAAAGAAAACATACAATGGATACTTCTCTAAAAAATGAGAAGGATCCCTCTCGTGATGCTGACTAATGAGGGCTGCTCCATCTTTGGTGTACTAAGTGACAAATTCATTTCGTCTCGTTTCGTTTTTTTTTTTTTTTTTTTTTCTGTACTGTAGATTCATCCTCTTGCTCTTTTGTTAATCAGAGAGGTCTGTAATTTTGGAGTTTTTGCCTGAGTAAATGGTGTACTCATTATGGTGATCTTTATGGAATTATGTCCTTGTCCATATGACTAGGAGAGTGTAGTGTAAGCCCACCGCGTCGTCTTCCTTTTGACAAGCAAAGCATGGTTCAAACCTCACAAGATTGCTGCACATTGAAATCTTATGTGAATTCAAACCTCACAAGATTTGGAAGGTTCAATTCTCTCCAGCCACATTCAAACAAAAATCTGCAACAACCAATAAGCCGTTGCTCTTTGGTAATTAATGTGTAACATACTATGATTTAAGAATTAAGAGAGAGTATCTTTTGCAACTCCTCACTTGTTTTCTGCACAAAGTTTATGATTTCCTAGGGGCAAACAAATATCCACGACCTGGATTTAGGCCTGGCTATTATCCGATCACATAGTATAGTTAAGAACAACTCTCATCCCCAAATGGCTATGATCTTCATTTCCTTGTCTATGAAGTTTAAACATATCGAGCTCAAACCTAATTAATTCCAGCTCCCACCACCCCAATTGACATTCACAAAGCATTCAATGAAGCCAAAGTGAAATTGAATACATTCATCGCCGGAGACTTCTGACGAAACTTGCAAAGGTCAAACACATGCAGGGAAGATCAGGTGACTCGTATTCTTGTGCTGAGTTGTCGTGTTGATCGCTTGCTGGTGGGCACAGAAACCATCAGCACCATAGAGCTTTAATCTTTCCTATATGGATCAAAGGAAATTAACAAAGATGTTTCAAGGATATGGGTAAAAGATGAACAAAATAAAGCCACACTAGCAGCAGACATAGAGTCACGAAGCTTTGCATAAAGATGCACTACTACTCACCAGCAGCGGACATAGACTTCTCAAGTGCAGTGATATTCAACAATGAGGAAGACAAATTCTCATTGGTCTTTGCCAAAAATGACATGTTTTTGCTACATGATTCCTGACATAAAGCAAAAGAATCATATACTTAATTAAGTCCTCCTACTTCAAGGAGAAAAGTCTTTTCTTCATACATCAGACCAAATAATGGATTGCCTCTACTGAGAAGAAAGGGGATCTGATTTAACATTATTGGAAGAAAAGGGAACAAAACAGAACACATTACCTCCAGCCTCCTAGCATAATCGCTCAAAACCTTCATAGCAAGCTCGGCTCGCTGTAGAAGCGACATAAAATCCAACCCCTGCCTAGCAACCATTGCCCCTCCTCAGGAGGGCCAATTGCCCCAATGCTTGGTGCAGGACCATATCCCACTGCAGGAGATGTATATGCAAACTTTTGTGGCTAGTGCACATTAAGCAGGAATAGTACTGTTGTTATCGGTAATAGATACTTCCCTCGTAGTTCCATCATCTAGTCTCTTCCCTAATCCATTCCTAAACGGCTTCTCCTCTCTTATCTCGTCTTCATCGTCCTCAAGCTCAGTCTCTTTTCTCAATAGCACATCCACTGCCCTATCGTCAAAACTCTTGAAAACAACTTTCTTTCCACCCTCAATCTTCTCTCCAAACATGGCGATTCGCCTCTGAAACTACGGCTCCTCATCGCTCAAGCCCTCAGCTGTGCCGTGATTACACCCTCCATCCAACAAATTATAGTCCGGTGCAGCTCCCCGTGATTGCCTCAGCTGTTCTCTCTATGCTGTTATTGCATTTGTCGTTGCCTGATCGGGAAACAACAACGTGGACAAATCCCGCCCCTTCGCAATTCCAATTGTAGCCAACCGTCTCTTTGCATCATCTCTATACGAACCTTCCCTCTTCTCCCCAAAACGCCTTTCCTTTTCACCCTCTTCCTCATCAATTTATCCACTTGCCTCAATGTTTGTTCGACCATGGCATTGCGTTTCACAAGACCCTTCAAAAAAATGAAGAATTCGGGTTTAGAGTCGGGCTTGGACTTCGATCCCCCAGCATAGTGAGAGTTGCTTGATGAAGCAAGGGTCCTCGTGTCTTTTTTGGAGCTTGCGCAGGGCTTCTTTGGTGTAAGTGCCCGCTTGAGGAAGGACATTCAAAGGCAAAGTACTGGGGGACAAATAATAGTAATCCTCTATTAAACCAGGAAAGGAGATATCACCATCATGGTTCGGCTTTTGGGGAATGTCTTTGGCAAAATGCAAATATCTTTAGGATAAAGGGGTTTTCGGGAATGCTTGGCCATTTGGCAAATTACGCATTGAAAAGTTGCTTGTGCGAAAATACCGTTTGGCAAAATTTATTCCAAATGGGCTTTTGCTTTTAATTTTCTTTTTAAAAAATCTGAAAATGAAATCCAGCGGCCGGCGATCTTTGGACGGCCGGATCTGGCCGTCCCAGCCGCCTCAGTCGCGACCTCGGGCAACGCCGTCGCCGCGACCTCGGGCGCTGGAGGCGCAGAGGCGGATTTGGCCGTCCGGCGGCCGATCTAGCCTCCGGACCGCCAGATTCGGCGGCCCGAGGTCGCGCGGACCCGGGCGGCGCGCGCGCGACCTCGGGCGGCGTCGTTGCCGCCCGGAGGCGCAACCTTAGGCGACGTCGTCATCGCCTAGAGCGCGACCTCGGCGCGCCCGAGGTCGTAGAGGCCGGTCCGGCCTCCGGACCGCCCAGATCTGGCGGCCGAGGTCCGCGCAACCTCGGGCGACCTCGGGCGACGCGGACCTCGGGCGGCGTCGTCCGGTTCGCTCGTAACCCGCCGACGTCGCCGAGGTCCGTGCCGCCTAGGTCGTGTCGCGCACCCCCGAGAAGGTGGTCACCGTGTGACGCGCGAACCTCGGGCGGCGGTGGCGGTGGGTCGCGAGAAGCTCGGTGGCCTAAAGAAGAAGAAGAAGACGAGAAGAAGAAGAAGACGACGGGAAAGAAAAATAGGCGTGGCATTTCCCAAATGCCAAATGCTCAATGCTGCCCCTCCCCAACATTGAGCATTGAGCATTCCGAATGCTCATATTTGGGCAAAGGAGCTTCCAAAAATTTGCCAAACACTAAAATTTTCCCCATGGGCTTTGGGGGTCCAAGGGGCTTTGGGAATGCCCAACTAAACACCCCCTAAGTATCACTCATGTTGAAAACTTATTTCAGCTTTCAGTTTTATAAAAAAGACAAATCACTCATAAAACTACTCGATCTCAAAATGGAAAGAAAATTTAAGAATGAGCTTAAAATGTTATATAAACTATTAGAGAAATGTAGGTACAAATAGCAATCAATACAATTCTCTCCATATCCTCGGTGTGAATCACTTGGGAGGGGTTAAAACTGGAGGTGCACAATGACGATGCAAATAGAATAAGGCGTGACATTCTCTCTCGATTACTCAATTGCTTGGGCTCTCTCTCTCTCTTTACTACTCAATTGCTTGGGTGGGGGGAATGGGATTCTCTTCTTCTTTCCCCATTTTCTCAGGAAATACACCTTGAAAACAATACATTATAGATATCAAATCCCCATCGCCATCGCCATCACCATCACCATTCATAGAACATGACATACACATACGTATATCAATTCGGTTAACGCCAAGCAGATGCGACGGTGAGAGTTCGGCCGCCCCAGCTGAAGCAAACCCCACCATTCTCCTCTTTCACCGTGTGGCTCGGTTGTCTCGAGCCGCACCAGCCGAACCACACCTTCATCAACTCGTCCACGTGTGGACCCAGTGGCTTCAACTTGAACCCAGCCATCCCCATGCGGGCCCTCCACTTCCCGAACACCTCACATCTTTCAACCCGGTCCCTACCTTCGCAAGCAACCAAGTTCACCAATTTCCGACTCAGCCCCTCCTCCGCCCTCGTCGCTCGCTCCGAGTTGTACCTAAAAAAATTAGAGTCGAACGTCTCGAGCAGCGCCTCGTAGTACGCCAGCGCCTCCCCCACGCGCATCGGGAATGGCGCCATGTTCCCGTTCATCTCCTGCTCCACCAGCGTCACCACCCGCGGCGCCAGACCCTTCACGCGCCGGAGGAGCTCGTTGCGTGGATTCTCCACAGACACGCTCTCGTCCGGCATTCTGTACAGCTTGAACGCCAAGTTCACCGCCAGCATCTCGTCTGGCTCGCAACCTAGCGAGTCGCGGCTCAACTCGCTCAGCTTCTGCCTCACAATGTTAAATACTAACCTAAATCCGCTACGGGCCGCGAGATCGCTCAGTCCATCCCCAAACATCCTGAGTCTCTTCTCAGGGTAGAGGCTGTCTGCGAGCGCCGTGATCTTGAGGGTGAATTGATTGCCCGCCTGACGCAAGGACAGCGCGTAAAGGAGATCTATGTACTGTCGTTCCCAACCAATATCGAAATCAATGACATGGAGCTTGTTAGTGGAGGGTTGCTCCGATGCAGCCTCCAAAATCGCGATATTGGCAGCGATGCAACCGCCCCTGAAAGAAGGAGACAGATCGTAAAGTGACCGAACCGACGACACATGTTCCTCGGTGAACAACTCCGTCACGGGAGGGGGGTAATCGACTGGGCTCACGCGCGATTCAAGCGCAGAAATCATGTATCCTATCAATTTCTGCTTTGAAGTTCTCATGGGGTTCGGCACGGCAGACAAGCGTCTCAGGATCTCCGAAGCCACGTCTACTCTGCCCTCGTATATCGCCGTCGCAGCCTTTACTAGCGACTGTTCCGACTTGATGGAAAATGACCCCCGGATGGGGGGCTTGACGCTCTCTATCGGAGACCTCCGGACGGGGACAGGGGTCTTGACGCTCTCTAACGGAGACATGATGCTCTCACTTCCCTCGGAGACCTCGGAACTGACAAAGGCGTTGCTCGGGACCTGGAAGCCCTCATAGGACTCAGCCCCGCTCGATAGGGATTGGGTGTTGCTGCTGAACGACCCGAGGACGCTGACGATCAGATCTCCCGCAAACAAGGGCTGCCGTGGGTCATCGCCAGTTTGAGACTGAGCGTCGAAGGCATCTCTGAGCTTCTTGGGATTTTGGCCACAGAGCTCTTGGATCGCGCGCTTGCGGCTGGAGGAGAGGTTCTTAGGCCAAGCGGAACGCTCCATTGATGAGAGAGGTCTTGTGCTTTGCTTTGTGATGAGGGAGGAAAGTGAAGAAAGAGAGTGAGAGAGAGTGGCTTTTTGACAAAGACAAAAGAGCTCATGGCCATATGCGAAAGAGGCAAGGCAGATGAGTTGGAGGTGGGGCGAAATTTCTACGTCTCGCGGGATTCAGCCATGCCCACGCGCGGGGCGTAGGAGTTACTGTTGATATCATGATACATAGCAAATTATTTTCCAGAAAAAAAAAAAACGATATCTTATGTTATTAGTATTACTATTGTTATACTTGTTATCATATATCTATGGGAGTGATAATTAAATTCTAATGTTATATTCATGAAGCCTAAGGAGATCATTATTTCATATTTGTTATTCTGTTTATTAATATTGTTAGAAACAACTGAAAGATAATTAAGCAATTTCCTATAACTTTCATGATTTCTCGTATTTCTTAAAATTGTACATTATATCCATTTGATGATGCATATTTTTTATTTATCTTGATTGATTGTAATTGGTGCTACAATATCATTTACCTTAAATAGTCATCTTGTAAAGATTATAAATAGGCTAATGTAGTTTTCGTTATTAAATATAGAGAAATTATACCATTCTCTCTTCCGCATATCTTATCTTGGTGCCGAACCATAAAATGAGCCCAACTACATATTCTCATTTGAGGGTTTATGGTAATCTCACCCATACCAGCCCCTTTCCTTGAAACATTAGCTAAGCAGCTCGACTGAACTACTTCTCCGACAAACTCCCTTCAGTCAAAACCATCTCAACCTTCCTCATCATCAACTCGCGCCAAGCCAAATGATTCCCTAGAAGATCGTCCACCAGAGATGCTTGGGTTTGTTAAGAGAACTTCTGCAGCCATCGTGTAATGAGAAAAAAGAAATGGACTAGCAGAGAATCAACTGGGAAATATTGTCGGACGGTTGATAGGGGCAGTGTGTAGTGGTAGGGAAACTAAGGCGATGAAACAATGCCAATAGGCTTGTTAACTAAAACTGAAAGCAGATGGAAATAACTACTAATAATAGAGAAGGATTACGGATGATCGAGAGGAATAGGGGACAACGATCATGGAGGTAGCTGAAAGAAAACATCATTGTGATGCTGGGAAAGCTCCCAACCAAGAGGAAAGCTCTCACAGAGGAGAAAGAACCATATATATGCCTACCTTCCTGAACAAAAAAAACTTGATATCTCATTCTTTTTAGAATACAATCACCAGCTAGAAAGCTAATATATAAAGAAGTCCTGAACCTTCTAAAAAAATATAATTATATTTTAAACCTTCTCAAATTGATGTAATCAAGTGTTTCGTCAACTCTGTCTACTTTAGTTAATGAAAAATACATTTTTATTACTCTAACAAGATAGGTGCCACATAAGGAAAATAAAGAGAAGAAGGATTAAAAAAAGAAAGGATAAGAATTAAATAAAAAAAGCTAAAAATCTAAAAACACTCCTCTCGGCCTCGGGCCACTACCGCTTGGGGCCATGGCCACTCCAATTTCACTAAGCTCACAGCCACGGCCGACATGGGGTGCTTGAGTCATCAAGCTCGGCCATGACTACTTGAGATTGATTGAACTTGCCGCTATTAATCTCCGACCTGAACGTCTACAGGTCTGCGTCTGATCTTATGACAGCCTCACTTCACCATTTTTTTTTCAACTCCTCGTGTTGACTCTCAGAGCTCCCACCACAAGGCTAAAAAGCTTCCTCTTAAATCGTCTTCTCTCCCCCGGGTCGCAGATCTATCATCTTCCGTTTGGCTCATCATTTTCACGCTCACATTGCTGTGTTGGTACCTGTGATCTATGTAGCACCGACACGGACACGTGACACGTGACACGACACGACACGACACGTCGACACGTCATTTCTTAAAAATAGAGAATTTCGACACGTTCCGACACGTTATATATTAAATATATTTTTATATATAAATGCATAAATAAATAATAATAAAAATAGCCTAGAATTAATTTACACAAAAAATATTAAATAATATCATTCATTATTTTAATTTGTTACAATAATACACAAAACTTAGAGGAAAAAACATTGTTTAAAGAAAAATGCTAAAATGATATTTTTAAATTTATTTATTTATCATATATAGCATTTTTTTTTTATTACTTCTTTCAGAGTAAAAGACTTTTAAAAAAAATAAAACAATTCTAAAAAATAAAACTGAAAAAAAAAAAATTGACCCGTGTGTGTATATTTATAGCAATTTTATTACTTCTTTTATTACTTCTTTTGTGTATATTTATATTTTGACCCTCAAGTATTAGAAATTTTTTAAATTGACCCCGTGCGTGTCGGAATCGCGTGTCGGAATTCTGGACTCGCATGTCGGAGCGTGTCGGAAAGAGTTGACCACGTGTCGGATTTTTCGACACTCGTTGACCGCGTGTCGGAGCGTGTCGGGACGTGTCGGAGCGTGTCGGACACGTGTCGGAGTGTCGGACACGACACGAAGGCTTCCGGAGAGTGTCCGTGCTACATAGCCTGTGATCATCGGAAAAAAAAAAAGTCTAATCGGGCTAGTTAATGCGATCGATGATTGAGATTCTCTTAGCTTTTTGTTTTTCCTTAAATTTTTTCCCCTTTTGATGTTGGTTTTGGTTTTCCTTCAAAGAATTTGAGAACACATAAATTGGAGTTGATGAGAAATAAAGGGGAAAATGACACTAATAGTCCTCAAATTTTGACCAAATATATAATGTGACTCATAAATTTTTAATTTATTCAATGTGATTCATGAACTTTAACTCAATTTCAATTTAGTCCCTAAAATTTTAAATTATTTAACGTAATCTATGAACTTTTCACATAATTCAGGGAGTAAATCAAACTTGTATAAAAAATGTAAAATTTCAATAATTTCGTATCTGGTCAAAATTTTGGCTAATTTTTCAAAGTGGGTAGCTCGATGAAAGCATAGATCATGGAATAAAGGAGAAAAAAAGTATTCCGACATAAAAAAAGAAAAGAAAAGAATAGAAAAAAAAGGTATCTTTGATTCAGTCAAAGATTTCAAGGTGCTGGGTTTCGAGTCTAAGATTCCGACATAGTATTTAACAACCAAAGCAAAGTAAAAGCACGCCTCATCTTCATCTGCGACAAATGGAGACGGGCATTCAAAATCTCCTTCCTTCTTTCCTCGCGAGTTCTCTCCTCGGTCTCTCTCTGTTTTTCGCTTTCTACCAGTTCACCCGTCCACACTCAACTGCTCCCTATCTTCTTCTTTTTTAATTCTTTTCATTTCCCACTTTTTCTTTTACCAATTCAATGTTCTCCTGATGCAAATGCCAGCACATGCAGAGAAACGGAGGACAAGCATCGCTTGGCAGGGGAGGGGGACAAGGATGTATAAAAAGCACACTCCACTTACTTGAGAATAACAAAAATAATCAACAATTGGACAGTAAGTGAGAGGCCATGGTGTTGGAATCCTGTGTTAGTCTCCCTCGAGGTATAGGGGCCCAGTCCTTCAGTGCCGTCCGAGCACAGGGGCCGGAGTCCTCAGTTATAAAGAATAATAATCTCATATTCATGATTAAAGAATTGAAACATTAGTAAATTTAAATGGAAGTAGCTAGGTAGCTGAGGTGGAAGGAAATTGAAGGGGAAAAGACGAAAGAGTACGTGCACTTCAGCTGGCCAAAACTAGATGGAGACATTCTCTACTATGGGTGAGCATCGGTCAGGTCAACCCCGGACCGGCCAACCCGCCGATCCCGGGTCCGATTCCTGAAGATTGAGTCGGTCCTCGATCCTGAATTCTTAGATCACGCTCTATACGGGTTGGTCATCTGTCTCAAAAAGTTAAAAGTCGATTCAACCCTGACCAACCTCGACTATATATATAAAATATATTACTTATAATTTTTTTTATATAGAGAAAACGTTAAAATAAACAGCGTCAACAATATTAAATAGCTATTTAGTGAGGAGTTCAAGTAATTTTACATTATTCTTTAATAATTTAGATTTTTAATGTCTTTTATAGCGTCAATAGTCATAATTTATTAAAGAGAAAAACGTTTTTATGAGGAGTCCTAACGGCGTCCAAAAAAAGTATAAACAACTCCTTATGGCATCATCTTCTAGTATTCGTTCTCTTCTATCTTATTTGTCTTCTTAGTCTTCAATTTGCCAAAATCGAAAGAAACAACTTCTCTTCTCACCACTTGACACTCGTCTCACTCGCTTTGGGTCACTTGTGCCGCTACCGCTCGATGCTCACTTGGCTTGTTGCTTCTCGCTCGACATTCGATATTCACCCCACTTGACCCTCACCACTTGCCTTTCTTCGTTGACCTCACTCATCATCGAACCCATTGGGTTGGTATGATCATCAGTTGTCCTTTTAAGGAGTACAAAAAATGAAATAAAAAATTATTGGTTGGTCCCGAGTTGACTTCTAAACCGCATCAAACCCATTGGGCGTTTGATCCTTAATCGTTTTTTAAAGAGTACAAAAATAAAATAAAAGATTTTTGGTTGGTCTTGGGTTGATCCTAAACCGGATCGAACTCATTGGGTTAGTTCGGTCCTCAATAATTTTTTTAAGGAATAAAAAAATGAAATAAAAATTTATCGATTGGTCCCGAATTGACCCCCGGAACCGGACTAAATCCATTGGGTCGGTTTGGTCCTCGGTCCCAAAAATTGAGAACCATCACCGTGCGGATTGGTCCTAAGGTTAGGGGGTGGACCGGCCCAACCCGGACCATGCTCATCCCATTCTCTACTTGCTCCTAATTTATGGAGTAAGATGGGAGACGTCCTCCAGTCCCAGCCTGAAGCAAATATCTTTGCCAATGAACAACAAAAATATTCGGATGGTGAAGTTCTCTCAACAACAAGAATGAACACTAATCACCAAAATTGCTCAAAACAATGCATTGGCAACAGCAAAGAGTAAGCGAGAGAACAAAGTGAGTCTGATCGAGCATTAATGAGGAATCCGCTGAGCACATCATAAAAATCCGAATCGAGGCACATGAAAACGCTGAAGCAAGCATACGCATGAGCAAGCAACAAAGGTGAGCCTAGTTTCGCACTTAGCAGGCTAAAGCTTCCTCTTCATCATCTTCTCTCGCAGAGGCTGTATATCTATTATCTTCCGTTTGGCTCATCGGTTTCAAGCTCAGATGGCTGTGCTGGTAGCCATGATGCAGAAATTGTCTGCACCATCTGAGACGAACGTCTCTAATCAATGCTTCATCATCTCTAGCTTTTCCGTAGCCTTCGTCGCTTTCGCTCGATTATGGTGGGTTTTTTCTTTTTTCCTGAAATTTTCCCCTTATGATGTTGGTTTTGTTTTTCCTTCAAAAAACTTGAGAACACATTGATTGGAGTTGTTCAAAGATAAAGGCTAGGGGTGAGCGTGGTTCCGGGTAGAACCGAGAACCGGAAACCGGTTCCCTTTTTCTGGGAACCGGAACCGGTTAGGTTGAAAAAAAAAAACCTTTACCCCAATCTCACTCAGTTCACTTCACACTTCACACTGCTCGCCCTCCTCTGTCTCTGCCCGACGCTGCTCGCCCTCGACGAGTTCCTCTCTGGCAAGACCTACATCTTCGAGTAACGCTTCCTCGACGAATCGGGCGATCACCTTCTCGAATCTCCACACGGAGCCGGGCCTCAAGTCCCTCGACGAGTTCCTCTCCGGCAAGACCTACATCTCCGGGTAACGCTTCAATCTCTCTCTGTCGGTTCTTCACGCGGGGGATCGATCGGTCGATTCGGTATCTTGGGCCCCCTTTGCTTGTTTGGGATGTTTATCGGCGTCGTTTTCGATGGCAGAAATCAGCTCACGAAGGAGGAAGGACGACATCAAAGGCGTCATTTTATTACTATGTATTGGATTATCTTCACAAACAAGAATGAGTTCTTCCTATTTCTTAAAGTTCTTGCTCACCCTTGTGCATAGCAATCCATATTTAAGTTGTGCAAGCACAAATTTAATTTGTGTCCATACCCAACCTTTACTATCTTGTACCTGCTCACTTTTGTATTACTTTGGGGAGCACATTATTGCCTTACTTTTACTGAAATAGAGTTTCCTATTTGTGCTTTATTATATTTAACAGTCTATTGAGGGGATGAAAGTTGTGTGCCACAAACTGGAGCAAGCCACTAATGATCCAGATGGCAGTGGTATGAAGGATCTTGTGAAGGTCTCGGATAAACTTGTTTTATCCTTGGCAGATAAGGTAAAAGCAACAGAGAATTAAGGGGCTTAACACCCCACCCTTTGTCCATCTCCATCCTTGTCCGTGTCAATTTGTGGGTGTACACTTTCATGCTCTGCTTTATTTTTGTTCTTGTTAAGGTCTTTGCTTGTTCTTCTTCTCTGTTCCTAGCTGTAGTTGTTATTGGAACTTGCTTGACATTTTTTTATCTTTTCGGGCTCAAAATATTTCTTGATTTCTTTGCTTGTTATTAGGTTGCCAAGACATTTGACTTCAGCTTAACAGGAGCTTCGTCAAGGTCATGCAAGTATGTTTTGAATACCCTCATGCAGGTGAGTTAACTTTTAGCAGCTTCAGTGTCTTTTAGCTTAAATACAACCTTGTTCCTTCTATAGTCATTTACATCTTATGTGTATGTGGAAGAGCTTATTGTAGAATTGTCTGACAAATTTCCTTGCTGCAGACATTTCAAAACAGACAACTTGCGCATGCTGTCAAGGAGGGCTCTCTTGACCGCCTTATTACTGAGCTTCTACTTAGACTTTTGGATGAAAGAGTGCCACGCATGGATGATGGAAGCCAACTTTTGAAAGCTCTGAATGTATTGATGCTTAAAATTCTGGTAATTTTAACAATATTAGCTGCATTGACAAAGACTGGTTTCATGATGGCAGATCTGACTGTGGACATCAGGCTTTATTGGTTCTTGGATTTTTTCCAGAGGTATGTCTCACTGTGCTTAAAGCATAACTGTTTTACTCAGGGATAAATGAGATGTACTTTTGCTAGATGAATAAGGAGAATATTGTATGCAAGTTGCTAGAGTTGGACTTTCAATCTGACAAATAGCTTTTATGCTATTTTGACTTGTTTGGCCAGTGACCTATCATTCTTTTTCATAGGCTATTGCAGCATTGATTGAAGCGTTGCGCTCAGTCAAGGAGTCGGAGCCCACTGCAAAGAGTGGCGGTAGTGATCTACGATTATTAAGCTTGGATATTTTAGCAAAGCGTAGTGGTTGTCTGTGAATTAGGAACTAAATCAGATTGTTTCATCTTTTCAGGAGCTTCACCCCTGGATGTTGCGATTTTTCATTCAACAGCAGAGATTTTTGAAATCATTGTTACTGATTCCACAGCATCTTCTCTGGGCTCCTGGATTGAATGTGCAGTCGAACTTCATGGAGCTTTACATTCCTCGTCCCCAGGGTCAACTAGAAAATACACTCCCACACGATTTTTGGAATGGATAGATGCTGGTGTAGTTTTACTGTTGAAGCTTGTTTTACTGCCAAATTCCAGTGTGGCCATCTTCAGTCACTATATTACAAGATGAATTAGATTACACTTGATTATTACACTTGAAAGTGGAGGTAATAGTTACTTTTGCCAACGGCAGCATATAGTTATTGCAGTCATTTTATAACTAATTGCATTTTCACCTACCTGCAAATCTTCAGGCATGTATCAGATTCGAGAAGCAAACCAAATGGTGGAGGAGTTCATGCTTGCCGCCAATGTTTCAGTTGCTGAAAAAATCTTTAAACACTATCCTCTATGTTCTCTGTTGAGGTAAGCTGGTGTTTTCTGTTATGTCAATCTGGGATTAGCTCTCCTAGATTTCCTGCCTTTTGCTGTCATCTTGGGTGCCACTGTTTTATTTTCACTGCCATCCTTTCCAATTTCCAACCTTTAAGTGACACCGGCGCGTCACTCAATGCGCAGTTATTATTAAAGCTTTCTGGAGTATAAATGTCTTGAAATAATGACAAAAATGGAGCCTCATCCTGTACTTCAGTTATTGAAGGGTCCTACTTTTAGTCCTTTCTCAATTTACTAGTGGTTATATGAGTGATTTCACTTCTTTTTGGAGTTTGACCACCTTGCAAGTGGCTTCGTAATTTCAAACGATGATTGTGGTTTGAGTATAAACTAATTCTATAGTACTTAAATGGGTAAAAGTCTTCCTATGTTATGCCCCCATTATACTCTAACTTCCATTGAAAGAAGCCTGATTCTCACGAAGTTACTAGATATACTATTACCCTGTGATTAGAGGGAAAGCTATAAGTATTTTCTTATGGTGAGTCTGAGATTATATGTATCAATGCAATTGAACATCACCACTTGTATTTTTCTCCTTGTCTTTGAGAGTATCTATCAGATTAATGTCCATTTGGGGGGTTTCTGGCTATATAACAGATATATGTGGTTGATTGCTTTCACAGGCGGCATCCTACACCAACAAAAGAGATGCTCGAACCCTTGCTGCGTACATCTGCTTCTGTTGGTCTTGCGTTGGACGTATCTTCATCAAAAGCACTGGCTGATTCACTTGACCGTGCAGTGGTGAGTTTTCAATACCTGTGCTTTATCATTGTTTTTTCAACTGATGAAATCCATAACCTTCTGTTTGTGTGAGATAATGAGAATGACAACCATCTCTAATACTGCTCAAGTGGATTTCTTTATTCTAGTTGCCTTGCTGATTTAATTTGTTCACTTGGATGAGCTGACAGTTCTAGATGGATTACCTCAGGATTGGTCCAGCTTGTTATGTGCTTACTCTCCTAATGTCAATAAAAAACTACAGGGAGAAGATCCATATTTTAACAAATTGATACGAATACTTGCAACTAGATGCATGACACAGGTGATTTTAATTGAATGTAGTAAACCTGAAAATTTCTTCTTTTTTATGCTCTTGTTATATATGATCTATTTCCTTCGTTTGTCGTACAGGCAGTATATTTCTGTAGTGGAGACTTGACTTCGCCAGAATACCAACATTATGGGCTGGCTGCCCCATTATATACTCATTTTACTTCATCTATCAGGCGATATGCTGGTAAGAAACCAGTTCCCTTCTGATGCTTCTCTGTGGTAAATGAGATGGCACATGCTGATTTTGGAACTAAACTAGTTTGCAGATGTCATTGTGCACAGGTTGCTTGCTGCATCATTAGGAATTTACAAGCTTCCAACCATACTTCAAGACAGACCCCAGTTATTGCTGCATTCATTTTCATTTTTTTAAATTAAAAATGAAAAAAAAAAAAGGAACCTGTTGGAACCTTGATCCGACCCCGGAACCTGTGACAGGGTAGGTTCCAGGTTCTTGGTTCTGACGGGTAGGTTCGAGGTTCCAAAAAATGAGGAACCTGTACCCGAGGGTAGGTTTGAGGTTCCAAGCGGAACTTGTAATGAACCACCAGGAACCGCTCACCCCTAATAAAGGCAACAAACAAGAGTCACTGTTACGCTTTGCTTTGATGGCATCTCCAGCGCTAAACTTTGCTGACGAAACAATGTTTGGAAGCTTGAGTGTCCATGGCCAAGCCCGACAAAATTCGAGCAGTCACTTGGATTTCTCCATACTGTCCTCCCTTTAATTACGGTACCCTTGAGATGTGGATCACAAAACATAAAATACAAGTAGTACATCCCCGTCTTATCGATCTCGACAGTCACGCTATCCATCTTTGTTTCTTGATTTCTCCCAGCAAAGGAAGTTGTTATGCGTCTAGGCCATTCGGGGTTATCTGGGTTTCTCTGAATGATAAATTGACCTAATTTGCAGGCTTTCTCATCAGCCAACTGCGGAGTGCAACATATCATATCAGATTTCAAATAAGCACTTCCGATTTATATCAAGTATGATAGCCTCCACCAAGCCACTATTCTCTTGCATTCAATTTTGTGCATCAGTAGACTCCTTTCTCCTTATGAAGGCGACATCATCAGGCCTAAGTTGGGGAATCAAGATAAAGAAATCGAATCAATATCAATAATTGTAGGGAAAACCTTCAAACCAAGACTGATGAGGGTTTGCACGAAAGAGATGGACTATAAGACCGTCTGTCTCCAATCCAGTAACAATATGCACAAAGTTCAAGCAATTGTGCAAACACATGCGTTCGTGTCTATAGAACAGGTAGCTGGCACATAAAAAAAAAAAAAAAAAAAAAAGGGAAAGTAGGCACAGCAAGAGGTCCAAATATGATGCTTACATTACATGAACCATCAAATAGAAAGAACATCAGCATAATTTAGAGGCAGCAAAGCACTTAAAAATCACTCATTACTCAGATTCAATAGAGAAAAGCACTTAAAAATCACTCATTACTCAGATTCAATAGAGAAAAAGCTTTTTTCCTTAGTCAACCCGACATACAATCGACCTATAAAACAGTTCTTCCACAGCAAGCAACAATCCGGGGGGACTACAATTGCCATTTCCATCATAACCTCGTAACGAATCATCGACTTCTCGGACCTCCAGCGAAAGCTCTACTCGGTCAATGACGCAGAGTAAAACAAAGAAATTCCAGCACCTTAAGTCCTAAACCTTATGTGACGAACGCAATCTAGCCCCGCACTTCGACTCCAAAGCGCAATCGAGTCCTAAAATTCCCAATCAAGCCCTAAAACTCAAATCAAAACGTAGGAAATCATCTAGCGAACCCGCAGCCGACTCTAGACGTTTCATCCAAAAGGACTTCGATGGCGTCCTTCCGCGGATATACGTACAAACCGCATAGAATCTAAGCGAGTTCAAACGATCGCGCAGCTGCAGCACAATGTTCCGGAAACCAAAACGAAGACGGAGCATCCATTCGGGACGCCGGCAAACCACCGAAACGAAGGAATCTGTACCTGATGAAGGACTTCCCCTTGGGGCCGGTCGTGATGTTGGGAGACGACGTCGTGGAGGAGGAAGGCGGGATCACGGAGCGGGGAGCGCGGAGGCCCTCGCTGCCGCCGTGGAAGAAGAAGGCGTTGGAGCGGGTGGTGAAGGCCTCGTTGAAGTAGTCGTGGACGGAGGCGTCGACGGCGGCGATCGAAACCAGAGCCGCGACAAGGAAGAAGAACCCTAACCGGCGATGAGTTCTGCACGATTCTCTCACTTCCATCTCCTTCCTCCTTCACCCTCTCTCTCTGTGTTTCTCTCTCTTCCTGAGCAGAATGAGCTTTGACAAGGGAACCAACCTCGGAGCTGAACTGAGATGCTTTCCATCTTCCTTATTTTAATTTCTGAGAAAACAAGGGGAATTTTCCCTACTTTTCCAATAAGTAAATTTGGATTAAAAATGATCAAACTTCCAATTTCCATTTTCTTATTTTAACTAAAGTTAGGATGAGTAAAGAATATCTTATTACTGATAGCATAAAAAATTTGTTATCAACTTGGGTAGGTTCTTAATTTTCATGGAAAATTACGAGTTATATGATCAAAAGAACTTATGACCATCAAAAGGAAAATTATGCCTATATTAAATGAAAGTTATGACCCATTATGTAATTTATTAATAATAGAAAAAGAGATACTATTA
Source organism: Eucalyptus grandis (assembly GCF_016545825.1). Lineage (NCBI taxonomy): Eukaryota > Viridiplantae > Streptophyta > Magnoliopsida > Myrtales > Myrtaceae > Eucalyptus > Eucalyptus grandis. Next base: position 38,212,810 of record NC_052618.1, read on the forward strand.
ACTTAGGCAGCTTGCTATTTTTTTTGGACACATAGAAATCATGAATCCATATTACTTGCGACAACAAAAAGGGAAATTATGTTTCGTAAAGAAGGTTACAAAATGATATTTGATGGGTAAGTTGTTATTATCGACAAAAATTGTGAATTTCAAAGGAAGACTACTATTGATTAGCCAATATCCCTTCTCGTTTTTTTTTTTTTTTTTTTTTTTTTTTTTTTGTAAATCATTGTATTGGAGGATCTTGAAAAGATTTTTTTGTAGTTTCACATCAAATTCGAAAATAATTAAGTTGTTTTTCCAAATGATACCAGTCTTTTTTGGTACGTTTATGAAAGTAGATATAAACAAAAATCCTAATTTCAATACAATATGAATCTAAAAAACACCTTTTTGTCCGGTTTGATTTAATGGTAATTGTAATTTTTGGAGATGATGATCGGACATGGGCTTACAATCTTAATTAGACACACCAGAGTAAATTCTAACCCTTGTTAATATGATGCATTAAGAGATTTTAATATTCATTATATGTCGAAATTTGTTATCAAATTAATGGGGAATACATGGAATATAAAATACTTTTTTTTTATTGGTTTGATAATTGCATAACCGGGACTTCTGCACATTGACATTGACACTCTTCTAATCTTGTTCTCTACTTTTTGTTGAATGGAAGTCCACGAAGTGAGCTACGATGGACTCTAACTAGAGATAACTTAGCCCTCGTTGGATTTATAACTTCTAATTTTGATATTTTAGTCATAACAAGTCAAGAACTACTTAGCTATCAGTAAACTTGCACATTCTTTCAATTTAATGTTTTTGCGAGGCCAGAACTAGCGCATCAATATAAGTCAAAGGAAAATTACTGAAACAATCCTAATTTTTTTTTTTTTGTCAATTCCATTATAAATCTTTTATAATTATGTCAATTCAATTCATCCGACCAATTTTGGGCAGCAAACGCTAAAGTAAAGGCCGCTTAGTGCTGGCCATTTGGGCGACACCGACGTAAATAATTTTAAATAATATTTTAATTTTTATTAATTTTTCCTTTTTTTCTTTCTCTTTTTTTTTTTATTAGACTAAATTAACACAAATGTAGAATTTTTAAAACCGAATTGACAAAAAAAAAGTTTAGGATGGAATAGGAAAAATTGCAGTAGATTTAGGACGTTTTTGGTAATTTTCCTTATGAATCGGTTAGACGCTCAAAGAGCTCCGAATACATTATTTTAACTTGTCAGCATAAAAAATGAAAAATTGTATGATTCTATCATATCCGGTTTAGTTGAATTTAAATAGGCAAGATCCATTAGCAGCTGTATTTGCATGAGGTCGGTGAAAATATTTACATTTATTTGGTGAATACAAAGTCAACCTACCTAGCGTGAAACATTGGAGACAGGTCAAATATGTGATGAGTCAAGTATTGTGATTCTAGGTATTTTTTGTCACATAAGGACTGGAGCTAACATTGTTAGAAGCAGAAGGAAAGATAAATTGCTTCGGAGTAGGTTGGTCATTTCCCCGCTTGCTGTTTTGTGATGATCATAGTGAATCCAAACCTCACCTATTCTTCGAGTGTAGATGCTCTCATCAAATTTGGCTTCGCATTTTGCAGATGTGTTTCATTCATCGAAGCATTGGCAATTGCAATGTTGGACTATCTTGGTTGAAGCAAGACCCACTAAAAGAAGTAAATTTCACAAGTGTTTGTTGCATTCATCAATGGAGAGCTAGGAACTCCAAGCTGCATTCAATCTTTTCCTCTTCCTCTTGTTGATGCTGTGATTCAAACGGTTGAGATTCACAGTCAAACATAGCTTCGATGTATATAGGGATTCTCGAGGTTACAATCACCTCTGAGCTGCATTTGAGATTACATGCTGCGGAGGAGAGCTCCCTCATATTTATGGACCTCTAGAGCAGTTCCATCCATTATGTAGCAGCTATCGTTGATGGTTTAGATTTTAAAAGGGTGTAGTGCATATGTTGAATATGTAACGATTCTGATATATCTTGATCATAGAATTTGAAGCTTTTTGTTTCTTGGTCCTTGATGGAATCAGTTCATGCTAATTAATATAAAGTCAGTGAGGGGGAAAAAAACGGCCAATAATAACTTCACTCAATAACGAGAAAGATCCCTCTCTTGATGCTAACTAATGAGGGCTGGTCCATCTTTGGTGTACTCAGCGACAATTTTGTTCTTTTTCTATATTGTAGATTCATCCTCTTGCTCTTTTGTTAATCAAAGAGGTCTCTAATTTTGGAGTTTTTGCCTGAGCAAATCATGTACTCATTATGGTGATCTTCATGGAATTATGTTCTTATCCACATGACTAGGAGAGTATTGTGTAAGCTCACCACGTCATTTTCCATTTGACAGGCAAAGCATGATGTCTTTCGGTCGCAGAACTAAGTAAATGCTTAATAGCAGTATGGTTTTATTGCCCAGATTGCTGCACATTGAAATCTGCGACAATCAATAAGTCATCGCTCTTTCGTAATTGATGTGTAATCTGGGCAATAAATATTAAGAGAAAATATCTCATGCAACTCCTCACTTGTTTTCTGCACAGAAAGTTTACTGACTTCCCGAGGGCAAACCAATATCCACAACCTGTATTTAGGCCTAGCTATTATCCGAGCACATAGTGTAGTTAAGAACAGCTCCCGTCCCTAGACGGCTATGATCTTCACTTGCTTATCTAAAAAATTTAAACATGTCGAGCTCAAACCTAATTAATTCCAACTGCCCCAACCCCAATTGACATTTGCAAAGCATTCGATGAAGCCAAAGTGAAATTGAATACATTCATCGCCGGAGACTTCTGACGAAACTTGCAAAGATCAAACACATGTAGGGAAGATCAGGTGACTCGTATTCTTGCGCTGAGTTGTCGTGTTGATCGCTTGCTGGTGGGCACAGAAACCATTAGCATCATAGAGCTTTAACCTTTCCTATACGGATCAAAGGAAATTAACAAAGATGGTTTAAAGGATATGGGTAAAAGATGAACAAAACAAAGCCACACTTGCGACAACTTACATAAAATAGAAATATAGTCACGAAGCTTTTGCATAAAGAAGCACGCCCACCGGCGGTAGACATAGACTTCTCAAGTGCAGTGATATTCAACAATGAGAAGACAAATTCTCATCGGTCTTGCCAAAGATGACATGGTTTTGCTATGTGATTCCTGACAGAAAGCAAAAGAATCCTATACATAATTAGGTCCTCCAACTTCGAGGAGAAAAGTGTTTTTTTCATACATTAGGGCAAATAATGGATTGCCTTTATCGAGAAGAAAAGGGGATCTGATTAAACATTATTGGAAGAAAAGGGAACAAAACAAAACACATTACCTCCAGACTCCTAGCATAATCGCACAAAGCCTTCATAGCAAGCTCAGCTCACTGTAGAAGCAACATAAAATCCAACGCCTGCCCAACAACCATCGCCCCTTCTATGCTTGGAGGAGGAGGGCCAACTGCTCGATGCTTGGTGCAAGACCATAAGCCACTGCAGGAGGTGTATATGCAAACTTTTGTGGCTTCTGCACATTAAGCAGGAATGGTATTGCTGATACCGGTAATAGATACTTCCCTCGTAGTTCCATCATCCATTCTCTTCCCTAATCCCTTCTCAAACTGCTCCTCCTCCCCTATCTCATCTTCATTGTCCTCAAGCTCAATCTCTTTTCTCAATGGCACATCCACTGCCCTATTGTCAAAACTCTTGAAAACACCTTTCTTTCCACCCTCAATCTTACCTTTGAACATGGCTATTCGCCCCTAAAGCTTCAGCTCCTCATCGCTCAAGCCCTCTTCCATGCCATGATTACACCCTCCATCCAGCGAAGTATAGCCCGGCGGAGCTGCCCACGATTGCCTCAGCTGTTCTCTCTCCGCCCTTATTGCATTTATCATTGTTTGATTGGGAAACAACAACCTGGATGACTCCTGCCCCTTCGCAATTCCAATCGCAGCCAACTCTCTTTGCATCATCTTTATACAAGCCTTTCGTTTTCTCCTCAAACGCCTTTCCCTTTTCACCCTCTTCCTCATTAGAGCCCAATTCATCCACTTGCCTCAATGTTTGTTCAACCGTGGAATTGTGTTTCACGGGACCCTTCAAAACAACGAAGAATTCGTGTTTGGGGACGGGCTTGGACTTCGATCCCACAGCATAACGAGAGCTGCTCGATGAAGCAAGGGTCCTCGTGTTTTTTTTGGAGCTTGCGTAGGGCTTCTTTGGTGTAAGTGCGAGCTTGAGGAAGGACATTCAAAGGCGAAGCATTGGTGGACAAATAATATTGCTCCTATATTAAATCAGGAAAGAAGATATCACCATCGTGGACAAAAATTAAAGCATAAATATGAGTGTCTTATGACGTTAAGTGTCACTCATGTCGAAAACTAATTTTGGCTTTCAGTTTCATAAAAAAGACAAATCACTCATAAAACTACTCGATCTCAAAATGGAGAGAAAATGTGGGAATGAACTTAAAATGTTATATCAGCTATTGAAGCCGAAGACTTAATCCTTAAAGAAATGGAGGTACAAATAGCAGCTAAAAGAATTCTCATCCTATCCTCGGCGTGAATCACCCGGGAGGGGTTAAAACCAGAGGTGCACAATGACAATATGCGCGACAATCTCTCTCCCCCCCCTCCCAAAAGACTGAGCGGAATTGGAGCTCAAGCTAAGCTGCAAACTACTACGAAACCTCCAGAAATTATGTAATAGGCGGAACCCCACAACGGTTACCGGCGGAGAAGAAAGAGTGCGCAAGAACTCAATACACACTAAACAAACAAATCGAATAACGCAATAATTGAATGCAACGCATCGGAATGTTGATTTCCCTGCAAAACCAAACATCTCTCTTGTTATTACTCATTTGCATGGGTGGGGAAATGGGATTCTCTTCTTATTTTCCCATTTTCTCAGGAAATACATCTTGAAAAGAATGCATTATGGATATCACATCCCCATCCCCATCGCCATCGCCATCCATAGCACATAACATACACATATGTATATCAATTTGGTTAACGCCAATCCGATGCGACGGTGAGAGTTCGGCCGCGCCAGCCGAAGCAAATCACACCATTCTCTTCTGTCACCGTGAATCTCGGGTCCCGGGTCCACTTCAAACGGTGGAGCGACGCCGTCAACGAGTCGGCCACGTGTCGATCCAGTGGCTTCAACTGGAACCCAGCCATCCCCATGCGGGCCCTCCACTTCCCGAACACCTCGCATCTTTCAACCCGGTCCCTACCTTCGCAAGCAACCCAGTTCCCCAATTTCCGTCTCAGCCCCTCCTCCGCCATCACTTTCTCCAGCAGGTACCGCGGCACTTGAAAGTCGGTCGACTCGAGCAGCGCCCCATAGTAAGCCAGCGCCTCCCCCACGCGCACCGGGAATGGCGCCGTGTTCCCGTTCATCTCCTGCTCCACCAGCGTCACCACCTGCGGCGCCAGACCCTTCACGCGCCGGAGGAGCTCGTCGCGCGGGTTCTCCACAGACACGCTGTCGTCCGGCATTCTGTACAGCTTGAACGCCAAGTTCACCGCCAGCACCTCGTCGGGCTCGCAGCCCAGCGAGTCGCGGTTCAACTCGCTCAGCTTCTGGCTCACGATGTTGAATACTAACCTAACTTCCCTACAGGCCGCGAGTTCCCTCAGTCGATTCCCAAGCATCCTGAGCCTCTTCTCACCGTAGAAGCTGTCTGCGAGCGCCGTGATTTTGAGGGTGAATTGATTGCCCTCCTGACGCATGGACAGATCGTCAAGGAGATCGTAGTACTGTCCTTCCCAACCAATATCGAAGTCAATTACATGGAGCTTGTTAGTGGAGGGTTGCTCCGATGCAGCCTCCAAAATCGCGTTATTGGCAGCCATGAAACCGAGCTTAAAACAAGGAGACAGATCGTAAAGTGACCGAACCGACAACACATGGTCCTCGGTGAACAACTCCGCCACGGGAGGGGGTAATCGATGGGGCTCACGCGCGATTTAAGCGCAGACAACATGTATCCCCTCAATTTCTGCTTTGAAGTACTCATGGGGTTCAGCAAGGCAGACAAGCGCCTCAAGATCTTTGAAGCCACGTCCACTCTGCCCTCGTATATCGCCGTCGCAGCCTCCACTAGCGGCTGTTCCCACAAGATGGATACCGGAGACCTCTGGACGGGGGCTTGACGCTCTCTACCGGAGACCTCTGGACCGGAGACTTGACGCTCTCACTTCCTTTGGATACCTCGGAACTGACAAAGGCGTTGCGCGGGACCTGCGAGACCTCATAGGACTCAGCCCGGCTCGATAGGGATTGGGTGTTGCTGCTGAACGACCCGAGGACGCTGACGATCAGATCTCCCGCAAACAAGGGCTGCCGTGGGTCATCGCCAGTTTGAGAGTGAGCGTCGAAGGCATCTCTGAACTTCTTGGGATTTTGGCCACAGAGCTCCTGGATCTCCCGCTTGCGGCTGGAGGAGAGGCTCTTAGGCCAAGCGGAACGCTCCATTGGTGAGAGAAGTCTCGTGCCTTGCTTCGTAACGATGAGGGAGTGAATGAAAGCGAAGAGAGAGAGAGAGAGAGAGAGAGAAGGAGGGGGATGATAGAGCGCGTTGACGTGAGAAAATATTAAGTTTTCTTTTTTTTTTTTTTTTTTTGGGGGGTTTGGATAAAATACTATAGCGCGATGACGTGAGAGCATATTAGGTGGGCGGCCACACAGCATGCGCTCGCATTGACATTTTCCATTTTTCTTTTATTTTCAAATTTTCTTACGTCGCACTTTAACGAGTATCAATTCATTTCGAACCTGCCAGATCTTTAGGAAAGAACGCTTCACGATCCGAAGGTGGGTCCCCTCCCTTGTCGAGAGTTGGCGGGATACCTAATGGGGACGTTATCACGTAATCCCAGTTAAACTCCTTATAAATAGGGGCTAACTGAGCACTCTGGAATGCCCGATTCAGGGTAGAGCAGTTTAAGGACCTGCTCAGGTCCTTCCCTTCGCAATGGAGAGCAGGGCATTTGTTACGACGTTGACTCGCCAACCGATAACTTCCGCTGCCTCATGTAGGATTCTGCTAACACTCAACGCCGACTTTTTCAAGCCCTACCAATCTGCAACATTTGATTAACTCGATTCATTATGAATATTTTTGTTCCTTTTTTAAAAATCAATACTAACCTATTCTAAGCTAATTTTGAGCAAATTGAGACGCGAGAAGTCATTTCATCTTCCACAAGCTAAAGATCTTATTGACTTAGTTACGCAAAGTCTAATTAGCGCCATTTTGATAAATTCTCTCATCATTTCGAAAATGTTTGATCACACAATCTTGTCCATTTTTATTAAAGCTAAGTCACTAATAGGGCGTACAAAACCCAAAGCCGTTAACGATGAAAATTAAACAAGATCTTATTATTACCCTTAGGGTAGAGCCGTTAAACGGTAAGTTGAGTCGGATTTGGGTCGGGTCATTAATAGTCTGACCAAGTTGACTCATTAACCCATTGATGACCAATTTATGCTTAATGTAAATTTTTCGACCCATACCGACTCGACTCATAATAATAAAATATTTTCATATTTAACCAAATTTATGAAAACTTATTCTTATGTTTTTTTTTTTTAAAAGATTGTATTACTAAAATACTTCAAGCAATACAAATCTAATCAATAAATTTTCAATTTTTTCATATAAAGCACTCCTTCCTGAACACAAATAGCTACAACCCCGCATTTCTATCAAATAGCTCCTCGAGTAATTGCATGAAAATTCAGAAGTAAAACTAATTCGAGAAAGATTAAAATGCACGAAATTTTCTCTATGCACTAAAGCAGATTAAGTTCGTCCCAACGCAAAATTATTCAGATAACGACCAATTTAGAATCGTTGTTTACTACTTCTCTATCTTTCAGTCTGACCAACAAAGTCGACCCAATACCACCGTATCTATAGGCCTACAGAAAATCTACCAGTACATCAATTCGATGATTAATGGCATATTACAGTAAAGCACATCATAAGATAAAGAGATTAACAACAAGGGACACCAATAGGAGCGAGCCAATCCATATAGCAGAACGCCAAATTTAAGATCAATAGTAATTAACAAAATAGAATCTCTAGTGTATATGCCATAGACACGGTATTAACATACTTCTTCAGCTTGAAATGTAATTGAATATTTTTCAAGACCCAAAGACCGCAATAAACCATCCACGCCTACCTGCATCCAGAAGAAAGAAAAATCTCGATGTAACTGCAACTTAAATGAGAAAGCATATAAAACTACAACAATGCTTCCCTAATTTCTAAATCACCATCACAAGCAATTAGATGTCAAGAAAACTGAATCTCCATTTTCCTGGTAACGACAGCAATGAGAGAGAAATGGTCCAGCCAATACAAATACAAATGATAATCATGTCTAACTCAGCCCAAATCAGAATCAGATGTATGTAGCATCATCTCTGCAATTTCATGTCAACGTTCTAAGAACACAAAAATGTGCACAATCCTCCCAATTTTATTGTCATGCAGTGTGACAATCAGACTAACTTGTCTTGACACATAAGGCAAGGTAATTGCTCCTCACAGCCCATTTAATACTAGGCATGAGATTCTACAAGAAACTATAGAAGATACCTTTTTTTCTTGTTTGGAGCTGGGTTAATAGCTTTTTTGGTCTCTGGCAACAACACTTCTTCTGGTAGGTTTAGTTGCCTCGAGTGCCAACTTTGGTTTGGCTGTGTTATTACTTACTGGCTGGGAACTTATTACACCAGAAAGCTTTTCGCAAAGATCTCGCACACCGGAAAAAGTCCCATTGGCACGTTGAGATGCTGGCTGTAGACCCTTCTTCTGGAGCTTCAAACGCAGATCACGGCCCTCGACCTTGCGATCTTCGCATGCAAGTACCACAAAGTCAAAATCATAAGAGGACCATTTTTTAATAGAATAATAGTAGAAAGACATTTTTCCGGACTGGTATGATCTTCTACCATGCTTGAAATCTGAGGTTCATCATTCTCGTAAAGATCATGTTCCCACTTATTGTCTTGCCTCTACCTGCAGAAACAAGGCAGCAATTCAATCCGCACATGTTCCTTCCAATAAATTAAGACATTTGAACCGAGCAAAAGTGAACAATCAAAAGAGTACCCCGAGCAACTATGATTGTGCTCAGAAGTCCATAATACACCATTACTACGTTTAAAAATCAACTTACAAATGCCTATAACTAGAGGAAAAGAAAGCCAGAAGCAATTGTATATGGGCAATATGCTCCTTTAGCAGTTTACCAAAATGGAAATTCCGAATTTGTGTCTTTTCTTCTTCAGTAACTACAAGAGCTTTTATAGCAAAAGGGCACCAGGGGCCACCGCAATGTATCAGCATTTGGACCATAACAAGTAGTATATGAATATTGTTCCCAGAACTATAGCCATCCATATGATAAGAAAACGCATGTCATAGCAAAGATGGCTTCAACCATGTGCAGCAAGAGAAAAAGACCTCATGATCATCTTATTTGAACTGTCCACTCATTTTGGAACATGCCCTCTTCCTTCTAGCTGCAACTAAAACTCGCTAGCACAACAGCACCGCAAAAACCCATAAAATCCCCGCAAAAGCTTCAAACGCAAAACCCTTCGCTCTTCTAGAACTCTCCCACTAAAGGCGAAGCCTTGGAGTTGGCAAAAGCACCGACTCCGCAGCAATATGGACACAAGGCCATAGGATCGACACGACGACATGACAGTTTCTAACGCGGCAATCGCGTCCCTTTTCATTTTCATCTTCAATTTCTGAACCAACAAAACAATAGTTCTCGACCAAAACGAGAGATCAAGCACACGTTGCGTATCAGTAGACCCGTTAAACGGGTGGGTCGGGTCGGGTTTGGGTCGGGTCATAAATGGTCCGACCCAAATCGACCCATTTAACCCGTTTATGACCCGTTTATTGAAATGCAAAATTTTGACCCATACTCGACCCGACCCATACCCGACCCATTTAATTAAACTTAATTTATTATATATATATATATATATAGATATATATATTTAAAAAATGGTATTGCTAAAATAATTTTATACAACACAAATTTAATGGACAATTTTTAAAATTTTTAAAATAATTATTTTAAAAATGGAATTTTAATTATTTTTTTAGAAATAAAATTTTAATTATTTTAATTTTTTAAATATAAATTTTCGTTTTTCTTTCTTCTTCTTCTTCTTTTTTTCTTTGGCCCGCCGCCGGCCACGACGACGGCCGTGGCCGGCCACGGCGAGCCTTAAGCTCGCCCGGCTCGCCGACGCCGGCGAGCTCGAGTCTCGCCAGATTGGTGAGGCTCGAGCCTCGCCGGATGTCGGCGAGGCCGTCGCCTCGCCGATCTGGCGAGACTCGAGCTCGCCGGCGTCGGGCGAGCTCGAGCTCGCCCGAGATCCGGCGAGCCTCGAGCTCGCCCGACGCCGGCAAGCTTGAGTCTTGCCAGATCGGCGAGGCTCGAGCCTCGCTAGTCATCGCCGAGGCCTCCGCCTCCCGGATCCGGCGAGCTCGAGGTTCGCCGGCGGGCGAGGCCTCCGCCTCGCCGAGATCCAAGGAGCCGGAGGCTCGAGGCTCGCCGGCGTCGGGCGAGGCTCGAGCCCGCCGATCCGCGAGCCTCGAGGTCGCCTAGCCGGTCGCCGGCCATCGCCGTGCCGGTGATCGGAGGAAGAGGAAAGAAAACAAGAAGAAAGAAGAAAAAAAGAACGAAGAAAAAAAGAAAAGAAAAATAAATGGGTTGCACAACCCATCTTTAGACTTTAATGAGTTTGTAAATGGGTCTTAAATGGGTACCCATTTAAGACCCATTTATTTTAGTTCTTTTAGTTTTAAAACCCATCGGGGTACCTTATTTCTTAAGGCCTGACCCATTAACGACCCTTTTATGCTTAAATGGGTCCATAAATGGGTTGCACAACCCATTTAACACCTCTACGTATCAGAGCTGGGAAACAAAGGCTAGAAGCAGATATTCACTTACCATGATGACTAGTCTCTGTCTCTCTCCCTCTCTCTTGCTCGAGCTGCGCAACAAAAAACCCCACCGCGGGTGGTGACCGGAGTGATTTATCTGCTTGAAACGGGGGTTAGGGTTTGTGAGGAGTGCAGGACCAGTGACACTGTGACGATTGAGCTGTCGGACGACCTCGATGGGCGGCGGCAAGGCAGCGATAAACGATGGAGGTGGCGGCAAATCAGATTCGTGGAAGCTTAAAAAGGTGGAAACAAAGAGAGACTGCTAGTTCATTTTTAATGGGTTGATAAATGGATGTAGATTAAATCCATTTAAGACCCATACATTTCAGTCTATTTGTTTTTAGTACTCATTATATCTATAAATGGACATAAATATTTATTTATATAAAAACAATCGAGAAAAAAATAGATATGTTTATATCTATATAAAATATATAAATATATATTATATTTTTTTTATAAATATATATTTATTAAGCATAAAATATAAAAAAATAGATATTTTTATATTTTTATATAAAAATATAAACATATTTATTTTTATTTTTATTTTTATTTGGGCGGTCGATCGGCTTCTCCACCGGAGAGAGAGAGATGAATAATACCTGAAGTTGCATTCCGAAGATGCAACTTTCCAAAGGACCTCAGGAGCTGCATTAGGCTAAAGGCCCTTAGAGACACTTGGAGATGCAATTGCATCTCGCCAAAGTCGCGCAAAAAACGAACCAAACACTTTTGCATTTGGCCAAGGGACTTTAGAGCCAAATGAGCATTCCAAATGTTGAACCAAACAGGGCCTTAGTCCTGCCCTTTCCTATGATGATCTATTGCTGGTGTAATAGTAGATATTTAGACAACAAGAACACAGCTTAAAATTAATCAATCTGCTGTCCCAGAATTGACATTTTCTATTGGCCATTCAAGGACATCTGATGCACCATGTTTATACATGTAAGCGAGTTGTCACATCGATGACTTCTAAGACATCTATGACTGATGATAATATGAGCTAGTAGTAACCAATAAGTTAGCCAACAGGTCACCAAACTCAATTACTATAACACACGTAGAAAATAAACATTTTGAGTGTGTAAAAGAGTAAAAAGCACTAAAAAAAAAAAAAACACTCACCCTAGATTGAGAATCATTCTTCTCATTCACTATGTACAGGTTTTCGTCGAAAATTGGGAAGGACATCTTCGAATTCTCAAATTTCTCGATGTCATCGGCTCCTTTTCTCCCTATTCTCATGTTTTTCAATCTGTCCTGCCAATCCTGCTTCGTCCCTAAGGTTATTGATGGTGGTCTCCACCTCAAGTTCTTTGACTCGTGGTATCCTAGATTGACATAACAGAAAACACCAGCTTACGTCAATAGAGAACATAGAGGATAATGTTTAAGGATTTTTTTCAAATGGGAAACAAAATACCGGGCCTGAGAGCTTCCCTCTTGTTGAACAGGAAAACCAATATGAGCATCTCATCACGTGAATAACATAAGACGAATTAAACATTAAAAGTGTGAAGGAGGAGAAACCTTAAATGCCAGTATTCTAGGAGTTGGAATTGTGATTCTGTGAGTTCTTCAGCCAAAGTTTGGCAAGCCGCTAAAGTTGCCGCACTTTTCCCTTCGTTAGCAGCAAGTTCGGCACCCTATTCATCAATCGATGGAAAAGTTGTTAACAAGCCAATTAGAGAAGAAAGGCTACAAGAGTGACATATGATAGTGGGAATTCCAAAATGTGCAGTGGGTTAGATATATGATAGTGTTAACAAGCCACTGTGCATTCCTTTCCTGGGGAGATCCTACCTTGAATTCATATGGCTAATAATGCCAAGTAAGCTTGCACATTAGCAAAGCATTTGTCCAGATAAGGCACAAGTCAAAAATGAGGGAAATTTCTCTGTAACAAAAAACAAAATGAAATGAAAAAAGAAAATCCAAAGTATAAGACCTGAGCAATGATGTGATGTCCAGCTAAAAGCTTAGATTCTCGACTTGATACAACTATAATACCACTATAAATACAGTCAAAATGCACCTATAACAGAGGATTGAACATAGAATGTTACCAGTTCATATATTGCTCAAGAAAATAAAAACAGAAAACCAACATCAACAAACCTGGATTATCGATCCTTTTGTAGCTATTGGACCCTTTCCCTCAATGATATCATAGTATTTCGCTCCATCAACTATTGCAAGTATTGGAATTGCTTACTAAAACACAAGAGAACCCTTTTCCCCCACAAATATGGCAGCTTAGATTTCAATTCTTTTTTGCTCTATATAGGGAATAGGAATTATGTTTGAGTGGCGAGGTGAGCGAGGGGTGACGGCGTCCAGCAGCGGTGTCGAGGGGTCTGGCGACGGCTGCGCAACGGCGACGAAGGCACGAGTCTCACAACACCAACAGCGACACGAACGACACAACAAAGATGGTGGCGGTCGCGGCTCAACCCACGGCCAAGGGGGGGAAGAGCTTGGTTCGGGTAGAGGTGGTGACGGTTTGGAGCAATGACAACTTGGACGGCCGAGCGAGTGGCAGCAAGAGGTGGTGATGGTGGCTTGGGGATGGCGGTGGTGCCTCACGGCGGCGCGGACGACGCGACAGCTCATCGGGCTCAACAGCGAGACGGCTCATCGGACGAGCGGTGGGTGGTGGGGGTTCGGTGGCCAAGAGGTGGTGATGAGTAGGGCGTGGGCAATGGTGTGGTGGTGGGTGAAGCAACAGCCAGCAAGAGGAAGGAAGAAGAATAAGAAGAAGAGAAGAAGAAGGGGGTTTCGGCCGAGAGAGGGGAAAGAGGGGAGAGAGAGAGAGAGAGAGGAAAAGAAAAAAGTTGGGGGGTAGGAAGTGACATGAGGAGGAAAAAGGGAGAAGAGAGAGAGAGAGAAAAAAAAAAGAAAGGGAAAGGGGGAAGAATGAACAAAAGGGGGAAATCACATGGGGGTTAGGGGTTTTTTTTTTTTTTTTTTAAACTTGGCCGGTTCGGGTTCCCATAGGAACCAGAACCAAAACCAAGAACCGTCGGTTCCCGAAAAGAGAATTGGGAATCGGAACCAGTCCCCTTAGAATCGGGAACCAAATCGAAACCTCCGGTTCGGTTCTCCAGTTCCCGGTTCTACTCCGGAACCACGCTCACCCCTAACCATAAGGCTAAAAAGCTTCCTCTTAAATCGTCTTCTCTCACAAAGGTCGCAAATCTATCATCTTCTGTTTGGCTCATCGTTTCAAGCTCACATTCGTGTCTGGTACTGTGGTCATCGAAACAAGTCGATCAAGGTTTGTTAATGCGATTGATGATTGAGATTCTCTTAGCATTTTGTTTTTCCTGAAATTTTCCCCCTTTTGATTTTTTTTTTTTTGGTTTTTCTTCAAAGAATATGAGAACATATAGATTGGAGTTGATGAGAGATAAATGAGAAAATCACACAATTGGTCCATAAACTTTGATCTAATATGTAATATGGCCCTTAAATTTATAATTTGTTTAATGCAATCAATGACATTTAATATAATTTGCAATGTAATCCCTAAACTTTTAAATCATTCAATTTGATTAATTAACTTTTCACGTGGTTTAAAAACCAAATTGAATTTCAACCAAAAAAACAGAAATCAAATCGAACATTTATCAAAAAATTAAATTTTCAATAATTTTGTATTTGGTCAAAATCTTGGCTAATTTGTCGAAGTGGGGTAGCTCGAGGAAACCATAGATCATGGGACAAAGAGTTTCTACCTCACTTTGAAAGTATTACGACTTTCAAAAAAAAAAAAATACAGGAAAATGTATCTTTGTTTCATTCAAAGATTTCAAAGTGCTGGTTTTCGAGTCTAGAGACTCCGAGGTTTCACATAGCATTTAACAATCAAACCAAAAATAAAAACACGCCTCATCTTCATCCGCGACTAATGGGGACGGGCATTCAAAATACTCCCCACTCCTTTCCTCGCGAGTTCTCTCCTTGGTCTCTCTCCGTTTTTTTTTTTTTTTTTTTTTTTTTCTGTTTTTGTTCTTCTGGCTTCCCACTAGTTCCCCGTCCACACTCAACTACTCCCTGTTTTCTTTTTTAATTCTTTTCATTTCCCACTGATGGTTTTATTAGTGATGGGCTTAAGGCCCGTCCGCCCAAGTTGGGCCCAAAAAGCCCGGCCCACGGGAATACGGCCCGTGTATGGAGGGACATATAAAAGGGGAGGAGAGAGAGAGAGAGAACGTACCTGTTGAAAATAGAAAACGTACGTACGCATCCCTCCTTTTTTTTTCTCTCTCTCTCTCTCTCTCTCTCACTTTCTCTCCCCAAAGGAAAACAGTGAAGCGCGAAGGCGAAGTTGCTTCACCGGATCAAACAGGACCAAGTTTCTCTTCCTCTATCGGCGTCGGTGTTTAATCTGTGGCTTAAAAGGTACGCTCGAATCCATGGTGTGCTTTAGGATTGGTGATACGTGTTGTTTTCCCGGGCTTGTCTTCCGCATTGATTTAGGGGTTCGATTTATTGTCGAATCCGCTTTTCGGGGATCCGTTATCCCCAACACCCACTTTTTCTTTTACCAATCCAATGTTCTCCTGATGCAAATGACATCACATGCAGAGAAACAGAGGAGAAACATCGCTTGGCAGGGGAAGGGGACAAGAATGCATAAAAAGCACACTCCACTTACTTGAGAATAACAAAATAATTGACTGGACAGCAATGAAATCATCTTTGTGATTAAAGAAATGAAATATTTGTATATTTAAATGGAAGTAGCCGGTCGCCTAGGTGGAAGGAAACTGAAGGGGAAAAGATGAGAGACTACGCGCACTTCAGCCGGCCAAAACTGGATGGAGACACTCTACTTGCTTCCAATTTATGGGTTAAGATGGGAAAAGTCCTCCAGTCCTAGCCTGAAGCAAGTATCTTTGCCAATGAACGACAAAAATATTCGGATGGTAGAGTTCTCTCAACAACAGGAACGAACACTAATCACCAAAATTGCTCATAACATTGCATTGGCAACAGCAAAGAGTAAGCGAGACAACAAAGTGAGCCTGACCGAGCATTAATGAGTGAGGACCCCGCTGAGCACATCGTAAAATTCCATATCAAGGCAGATGAAAAAGCCGAAGCAAGCGTATGCATGAGCAAGCAATAAAGTGAACCCAGTTTAGTATCCATGGCATGGGAACGCACTTGCCAGGCTAATGCGGTGATGAACCTAAACTCTGACACGAGCGAGAGCGTGGTAAATATCTTGACACGACACTTAAAAGTTCTCGGCCTAGTAAGGAAAAGTTCATTCCAAAACAAGAGGTTAGCCTCATTGAGCAAATATGTATAGCATCAAAGGCATACCAATCATTGTAATAGGCTTGAGTGAACCAATGAGCCAGAGTATCGAATTCACAAGGCTCGGAAGGGTGAGACAAACTTGTGAACTGCGACTTTAAACGCCAGCTCCATCCTCGGTTGCACAATGGAGGAGTAAAAAAAGTTGATAAATGAAGCACAAGTCCTATCCTTTTCTTTTTGTCACTATAAGTCCTATCTTGAATGAGGCAAAATTGTCCAAAAAGTCCTAAAGTTATTGCACTTTCGCTAATTGAATCATAAACTTTTTAATTTTGATAATTGAGTCATAAATCTTTTTACATTTTGCTAATTTAGTCATACGACCAATTTTGGCTAGAAATCACTCACATGAATGCTAGTCATCCTATATGACACTGCTAGTGATGACATTAAATTTTTTAATGTTATTTTAATTTTTGAAATTTTTATTATTTTTCTTTTCTTCTTTTTCCTTTTTCTCTCAACCATCGTCAGGCCTTGTCAATGGTCTGTGTAGGTCACCAGACTTAGGCGAGGGCAGCCCTTGCTTGGGTTGGCAAGGGTAGTCGGCAATGGCCAATGAAGGGGAAAAGGTAAAAAGGAAAAAAAAAAAAAAAAAGAAGAGAAAAGAATGAGAAAAAATTAAAATTAAAAATTAAAAAAACATTGTAATATTATTAAAAATTATCAAAGTCACTCCCGACAATGCCTGATGAAAGACTTCCCTTGAGCTCATCATAATATTATGAGCTGTTGAAGAAAGTGGGATTGTAGACCTGGGAGTGTAGAGGTCTTCCCTGCCGCCATGGAAGAAGAAGGCAATTGAACATGAGGTGAAGGCTTTGTTGAAGTAGAGTCGTGGATGGAAGCATCTATTGTGATTATTGGATTGCACAAACAAACCAAAGCTACAAAGAAGAAGAGCCCTAACTGACGCTTAGCTCTACATGATTCTCTCACTTCCATTTCCTTCTCCCTCTCTCTATTTATGAGCAAAAAGAACTTTGCAGGTGAACTAACCTCGAAATTGAGATGCTTCCATTTTCTATTTTAATTTCTAAAAAAATAGGGAATTTCTACTTTTCCAATAAGTGCCTTTATGTAGCCGGTCTACATTCTATGTTGGATTTTTGGATAACAATTAGGAAAAAAGCCACTAAAAATAATGAACTATACTTACAAGTAACATATTTACTTTGAAATTTTTTTGTGACATTAATAATCTCAAGTTATGCCCACAATGACACATTTATCTTATTTGTTTCTCGTGATATAAAATTCCAAACTTATATTTATGTGACACATTTACCTTTTATCGATGTTCCATCAGATGAAGTCAAAACAATGTTACTTTTGTTTCACTTAAGTCACGTGGACACCATGTCAACGTTGTTTGCTTTTCGACGTACATGTAGGCAAATTTTTAACGATTCTCATTGACAAAACCTTGATAGAGGGTAAATGTAACACACATGTATAAGTTTGGAATTTTTTATGTTATAGAAAAATTTATGATAGATATGTCGTGATGGGCATAGTTTGGGGTTTTTGATAATTTTTCCCTAAAAAAATGGTTATTAATTGAGGCAGATTACGAATTTTCATGGTAAATTACTCCTTCTAAAGAAAGTTGTAGAAGAATATTTTACAGCTAAATTTACTATTAATGAGATCAACTATGGGTGTCAAATGAAATTTACCATTGTTTAGATAATTTACTGGTAATAGGAAAAGAAAAATATTGTTAACTTCATTAGATGACTTTCTTATTATTATTTTTTTGTGGACTATTACGAATTATCGGGTCTATAGAACTTACGATGACAAAAAGAAAATTACGTTCTGATAAATAAAAGTTACAAAATGATATGTGATAGGTTAATTGATATTAATTTAAAAATCACAAAGTTCATGGAAAGCCTAGGCCACCATCAATTAGGAGGAGTCGTTACCCTTTTTCTCTTACCCAACTGTGCAGAAGTATCCTTCAAATGATATCTCTGATTCCGCATTTATGAAAGTAGATCTTTTGACAAAGCCTAATTTCGATAAGAAAAATATGAATTTAAAAAACACATCATTGTTCAGCTGACTTTTAATATAGAAAAAAACTTAATGTCTTACTATGATGAATATGAACTTGACATGGGTTTACGATTTGAAGTTGACACGTGAGAGTATATTTTAAGCCCAGTTAATATGATGCATTCAGCGATTTTCACCTATAATATGCGGAAATTTGTCACTCAACTAATGAGGGATTTACTAGAATGTGAAATCCTATTATTAATTCGATAATCGCATAATTGGGATTTTGGTACATCGATATAGACACTCTTGTCACCAACTACTTAGGTATCGCTAAACTTGCACATTCCTTCAATTTAACATTTGTGAGGTTGGAATTAGCACTATAATAGGAATTAGTTGTATGATTCTATCATGTTCGATTTAGTCAAATCTGAAGCAGCAACATTTGATTTTAGCATCTATGTTTGCACTGAGTTCGGTGAGAACATTCGCATTAATTTTTTACTGCAAAATCAACCTAGCTAGCGTGAGACATTGGAGACAGGGCAAGCATTGTGATTTCTGACCTTTCTTTCTACAGTGCAAATCCAACCATGTGCATTCTTCAGGTGAGTCGACCCACCAAAACCTGATCGGTCAAGCATTGTGATTCCAGGTATTTTTCGTCAAATTAAATGGACTGGAGCTGGAATCTTAGAAGCAGAAAGAACGATAAATTGCTTTGTAGGAGGTTGTTCATTTCCTGGCTTGCAGTTTTGTGATGATCATAGTGAATCCAAATCTCACCTATTTTAAAGTGCGGTTGTTCTCATTGGATTTGGTTTCGCATTTTGCAAATTCATTCATTCATTGAAGCATTGGTAATTGATATGTTGAACTATCTTGGTTGAAGCAGACCCCTAAGAGAAGGGATTTTCGTTGGTTTTTCTTGAAGCTACTTTGGAGGCATCGCATTAATCAGTGGAGGGCCAGAACTCCAAGCTACTTTCAGTCTCTGCCTCTCGTTGATGCTGTGATTCAAACTGCGAGATTCACAGTCAAAGGATGTTGGGACCATCAAAGGAGAATCACCTTTGAGTTGCATTTGAAATTACGTGCTATGGAGAAGTCACTTATGAACCTCTAGATCAATGTTGTCCATTATGCAGCAGCAATTGTTGATGATTTAGATTTTAAGAGGGTGTGCATTTGTTGGATATGTAACATTCTAGTATATTTTGATCATAGAATTTGAACTTTTTGCTTCTTGGTCCTTGATGTAATCAGTTCGTGTTGATCAATATAAAGTCAATTTACTACGGAATAAATTTTCATTTGCAGATAATTAGTGATGTTTACCATGTAAATCTGAGTTGATTGCAATGATACGTATTTGCACCTTCTTTTCTGGAAATGAAGTGTATTTGGTGTCCCTCAAATTGAGAGAATCTTTACAGGATATAAAAAAGCCCGTAATTACAAAATATTTTTCGACAAAAGAAGGCTGGCTCACAAGAATAGGAATCGTTTTCATTACACTAGCAATTATATGGCTCCTTTTGCTCCTAAATAAACCGCGGCAAAGGATTAGTAGTTTCAAGGAAATTCATTCTACCAAAACACCTCCCATTTTAATCAAGAAACCTCCACCAAATTCAACATAGAAATTCATAATCTAACAGATCATGAAACTCAGACCCCACAACCATATCAAAGCTATGAGACCCTAAGCATCACATCCCCTTGATCTGAGGACACAGTTTAGATCTCAACAGAAGCATAATAATTAGATGATGCGGAGCGTAATAATCCAATGATGTGGATTGATTGTTGTTCTTTCTACTGTCATCATGGCCATGGCCATGGCCGTGGGGATTCAGATCATGCCCACTGGGCAACTTTTGCTCATGATTCACTAATAGAAAGTTGAAGAAGGTAGGGTTGGTGTTGTCGTCGTCTTGTTCAATGAGGCTAGTGTTGAAACTTTGGGGGACGGAGGAGCCCCTAGGCTTGGTGAGTTCAGGATGAGTGAGGGGGATTTGAGGATGAAGTTCTCATAGATAGGGTAAACGGTTCCAGTTTTCGTATAAGTTCCATTCAGAATATGGAACTTACCCGTCGGAACAAGTTTATCATATTTTGGAACTTAGAATGTACCTTACATATCCTGTAACTTGGAATCTATCTTGTCACAGATTCCATGATTGGTCTAAGGTCTACTAGGTTCCATGTGTATTATCAATTAAATGATTGGAGTATTACTACTTGTTGCTACAATCAATTGACCACAAATTATATTTAGATAGATGAAAACTATAAAACATTAATAGAATAAAAGTCTCAGTTGTAAAATGAAAGCTCAAACTAGTGATTTTAGATTACACACTCATCATTGGATGCTATGAAATATGGTAGGATCGCGCAAAGACATTAATAAAGAAAAATACAAAAACTTATTCAAGGTTTCACTTATTTAGAATCTGGAACCTATCCATCGAAACAGGTTTTCCAAGTTCTCTAATTTTTAGAATTTGAAACCTACCGTACATACCTTAGAATCTAAAACAGGATAGGTTCCCACTGGTTCGATTTTTAGGTTCCAAGTTTCAAGTTCTACCCTAATACCATGTTTACCCCTACTTGCAAGTGTGGTGGCCTTGGCATATAGTTCTGTAGATGGGTGGGTCATCCTTTATCTTTTGGACCTGCTTGGTCGCTTGACACCCCTGGTCGAATTTGTGAGAGCATCCGTAGTAGTTCCTACAAACACAGCTTTAATCACAAGCAATAACACATTTTCCTTAATTGTTCATCATGAGAGAAGCATAAATAATTTAGCCAGGTCGATAGATGGATGTGTTTCTTATTGTGAGATTTTGTGGACCACTACTAACTATTTCAAAAGCTTAAGTTATTAAATGTATGATTGATTTGAAGCCATGATTTTTGTAAAGATTCCCACATATTATTTGTTTTAGACATCAAGCAATAATAGAGTTCTTTCTACTTCATAAATTATTTTTCTCCTATATATGAGAGACTAATGAAAATGGATAAATTATTTGTGAAGTACCTTGGGAACTCCGACTTGAGAATCGCTTCTTGAGCATATTTCCTCCATGAGTACCCGTCGTAGACAAATTCATGGTCATCCAATCTTGTCCATGTATTCGAAGTCCCTCTACGGAAAAAAATGGGTAATTCCCAATTCATGTTAGAATTATTAAGATTTATGTATAAATCTGAACAAAAAACAGAACAAATAAAATATATATGAAAAATTAATGAAAATGGATGCATCATTTGTAAGGTACCTAGGTAACTCGAACTTGAAAATCAAATTCTAGTCCAGTCTTGTCTATCTATCTAAAGTCAATCTGAGCAAAAATGAGTAATTTTACTTCTTTTTTTTTGTTAGAATTACTTAGACGAATATAGATAATTTAGCTCCATGTAAAACCTCTTTCATCCTATGCTCTGTGTAAAATTTATTTTATCTGGGTTATCCGTTTTATATCCAACTTTATTATATTTTAAGGAGACAGCAAACACAAAATAGGATAAATTTTGATTTTATCAAACTACTAAACGTTGAAGGGAGATCTTCACACTGTCATTTTCAAACATGCGATTTCTTCCCAAAAAGAAGCTTTATAATTATTTTTTTTTAATTGCGTGAAACACTAGTTAAATTGATAAATTACTTTCAGACAAAGTCAGAAGTAAAAAATAGAAAAAATATAAATAGACCTTAATTGCCTCGGGACCGGGGTACTAGTGCTCTCCTCATCAGAGTCCTCCAACCTGACACAGGATTTGGTTGGGACCTGCGAGACCTCGTCGGACTCGGCCATCCCCAATAAGGATAGGCTGTTGGCGAACGACTCCTTGAGGTCTTCGAGCAGATCTTCTGCAGACGAGGGCAGCTGTATGTTATTGCCAGCTTGGGACTGAGCGCTGAACAGATCTAGGAGCGTCGTTACGGACTTCTGGGCTCGGAGGATCTCCTCGATCATGCGCTTGCGGCTTGTGGAAAGGTTCTGAGGCCAAGCGAAACGCTCCATTGATGTAAATACACTTGCCAAAAAAGAAACTTACATATGTTATTATAATTGCGGGAAACTTCATTTAAATAGATAAATTACTTTTCAGACAAAGTCAAAAGTAAAAAGACGCGAATTTTGGCCCTTGCGTACCTTGGGATCGGAGGCTTGATGCTTTCACTTCCCTCCGAGATCTCGGACCTGACACAGGCGTTGGTCGGGAGCTGCAAGACCTCGTCGGACTCGGCGCTCATCGATTCAGATATGGAGTTGCCGAACGACCTGAGGACGTTGAAGAACAGATCTTCAGCGAACAGGGGCTGCCCTGTGTTATTGCCAGTTTGAGAGTGAGCGTCGAAAAGATCTCTGAGCTTCTTCGTGGGATTCTGGTCATGGAGGAGATCCTGGATCGCGTGCTTGCGGCTTGAGGAGAGGTTCTCAGGCCAAGCGAAACGCTCCATCGATGAGACAGGTGTTGGGCTTTGCTGGGCGACGAGGGAGAAAAACGAAGAGAGAGAGCGAGAGAGGCTTTTTGACGAGGACAAAAGTGCTCCGGGCCGTGCGGAAAAGAGGCAAGGAAAATTGGGGGGAGGGTTGTGCGAAAATTCCGTGTCTCCTGGGATCTAGAAAACAATGAATATCTTGTCTTATCAGTACTATCATATATCGATGGGAGCGGATGGTTTAATTTTCTCAAATGTCATTATGTATGTGACTCAAAATTATAATTATGAAGCCTAATGAGATCGTTACATAATATTTGTTACTTTGCTTTATTAATGTTGTTAGAAATAATTGCAAAATAATTAAGCGACTTCCCAATTTATTTGATCAAGTCCCAAATCTTCCTTAGAACGTGCAATCGAATCTTAAATTTCTAATTAACTCTTAATCTTTTATTGAAAAATTACAATTAAGTCCAAAAATTTAAATTGAAAGGTAAAAAATTCCTTAATGACACGTGGGCAATTTTGAGTATTTCATTTTAAGGACTTCGATGGCATTCTCGTGTGTGTGTGCGTGTGCGTGTGTAAATCACATAGAACCTAAGAAATCAAACGTGTTCACCATTTCAGCATAACTTCCCAGAAACCAACAAAGACGGTTCATCCATTGGGACACCAGCAAACTTCCAAGGCAACAAGACGAGACCACCAAAATCTCTTGGAGCTGAATCGCAGCCAGAGTAGAGAATGGAAAAATCCGTACCTGATGAAGGACTTCCCCTTGGGGCTGGTCGTGGAATTAGGAGCTATCAAAAGAAGGTGGGATCGCAGACCTCGGAGCACGGAGGCCTTCGCTGCCGGCATGGAAGAAGAAGGCGTTGGAGCGGGAGGTGAAAGCTTTGCTGAAGTAGTCGTGGACGGAAG
Source organism: Eucalyptus grandis (assembly GCF_016545825.1). Lineage (NCBI taxonomy): Eukaryota > Viridiplantae > Streptophyta > Magnoliopsida > Myrtales > Myrtaceae > Eucalyptus > Eucalyptus grandis. The sequence continues at coordinate 38,236,609 of NC_052618.1, forward strand.
AATCGACGGTGACGATTGAATCGCAGAAGCAAACTAGAGCTACCGAGAAAAAGGAGAAAAAGCCCTAACCGGCGCTCGGCTCTGCAGGATTCTCTCTCTCTCTCTCTCTCTCTCTCTCTCTCTATGTGAGCAAAATGCCTTGACAAGTGAACTAACCACGGAACTGAGATGCTTCGTTTTTCTTATTTTAATTTCTGAAAAAGAAGGGAGTTTCTACTTTCCCAATGAGTAAAGAATATTTTACTACTAGTAGCATAAAAATTTGTTATCTTAGGTAGATTTTTCATTTTCATGGAAAATTACGAACCATGTGATTGAAAAAACTTACGACTATCTAAGGAAAACTATGCCAATGTCAAATAAAAGTTACGATCCATTAGATAATTTATTAATTAATTGAAAAAGAGACATACTTCTAACTCAGGTAGCTTGTTAGTTTTTCTGGACAATTACAAATCATAGAATCTATATTATCTGCAACGACAAAAGAAAATTTATATTCTATAAAGAAGGTTACAAAATGATACATGACGGATAAGTTGCTGTTATGAACAAAAATTATGAATTTTAAAGGAAGATTACTATCAATTAGCCAAAAACATTCTCCTCAGTTTCTTATGTCACTATATAGTAGGACCTCGAAAACATATTTGTAGTTCTGCACTAAGATTAAAAATAATCATGTTAGGTTACAAAGTTATTGCTCCAAATGATATCAGTCTTTTCTAGCATGTTTATGCAAATAGATTTTAATGTTTTAATACAATATGAGTCTAAGAAACATTTTTTCTGGCTTGATTTAATGATAATTATAATTTTTGGAGATGATGATCCGACATGGATTTATAATTTGAATTTGACATAGGAAAGTAAATTCTAACCCTTGTTAATATGATGCTTTCAGATATTTTAACACTCATAATATGTCAAAACTAATGGGGAATACAAAGAATATGACATACTTCTTATTGGTTTGATAATTGCATAACAGGGACTTCTGTACATTGACATAGACACTCTTCTGATCTTGTTTTTACCTTTGCGTTGAATGGAAGCCCACGAGATGAGTCAACGATGGGCTTTGACTAGAGATCCACGTCCGACAAGCAAACATAGCTTAGCCCGTGGATTTTTAACTTCTAATCTTGATATTATAACTTCTAATTTTGGATGCTACTAAAAGAAGTTGCTAGGCCGAAATGCGCGCCCAAACCACCGTCCCAATTTGAAAGCAACCTTGGAGAGACAGCACAAGCTTGGTGGACAAATAGCACCAATTATGCAGATGTCATTATTTTCACAGTTCTTCACTTAGAGAACATTTCCTTTTTTTTCCCTTTCCCTTTTAATGAATCAGCCACTTAGTGATGATTCTTAAACCAAAATTATACTCGCACGCGAAAATCACCATACCATGATGGCTCAAAATCTGAGACAAATAACAAGTTTTCTCCTACTTAACAACTTAAAAACAACACAAAATCCACTTGGCAAAAAGTCAGAATGACACACAAAACCATATGCAAAATTATAAGCGAGAGAGAAAGCCAATTGGAATCCAAAAAAAGAAAAGAAAAAGAAGAAAACGCCAAATACCAATATCCGAATCCGCCGTCAAATTCGATCTCGAAGAAGAACTCTCGATCATCGTGCTGTCTCAAACTCACGATTCGCTCAGCTCGCTCAGGTCAGAGAGAATAAAAAATTTAAAAGAGATGAAAGTGGATTGGGGAGTAAACCCCATTAATTATTTCTAATTTAAGTTCGGTAAATATCGTATTTTAAGTACTTTCCTATTTTAACTTTTAAAAGAAAATCCCAGAAAATGTTGACATTGCATCAATTCCATGTCTTGTCACCACTTGCCACATCATCTTTAGAATAGTTCATATTAATTTTACTTGTCATTAAAATCAAGTCATCTCAAACTAAAATCAAGTCATCTCAAACGTCATTAATTCAATAATTCGTGCATATTAAACTTGGGTTAAAATTGCATATAGAAAAACATAAAAAATATTTAGTTTGAGATTGCATGATTATTTAGAACTTAATGTTTAGTTTAAGCTATGCATGCTACTCTTTTTTTTTTTTTTTTTTTCTTTTAATCAACATCTTTTGTATATTGGGAAATTCATCATAGTAAAGTTGTGCTTTGTTCTTGGCAATTTTTATTTGTTGCTTTGGTTTATCAAGTGCTAGATCCTTGATTGTGCACCCTAGTGGTTAGCCTTAAAATTAATCAAGATTGCCTACAAAATATTTTTGAAAATAACAGGATAAAGGTACTATACCAAAAATGGAGTTAGATTAATCTAATGTAATTAAGTTTCCCAAACCCATTGTATCTCTAGTTCATACATAGGGGTCTAATCAACCTACCAATAATTTATTAGTGCTGACTCCTAATTAAATTAATTCACATGTTAAATTGATTAAATTAAAACCCAAAAGTTTCCATATTACGTCCTTGCGCTTGGCAACCCATTAACTTTCCTATTGGTGACTTATCTCTTGGAAGGTCCTCCTAAGTCTAATATACATTGATAGTATGTTAAACGAATGTTGCCAAAATAAGAAAATAATATATTCCCCTTCTCTATAAGTCGAAACGACATTGTAACCTAGATAATCAGGATAATGCATCAATGACTCTTGATTATTCGTGTAGCATGTGCATTTAATCAATTATCAATAAAAACTTATTATCCACTATCATGCGTTTTTATTCTTTCAAGAGAAAGTTTGCCCATGAAATTTCATTTGTTACTCTTTAATACAGTTCGGCCCAAGCAATCATAGGAATCGTAGGTAATGCCAATTATACTAAAAATTAGTTTACAAAATTAGTTTAATACTCTAAGTGAGAGATTGGAGAGCAAAGTCTCTTTCTAAATGTCATTTCTCTATAATATAGTTACGGGTTTGGTGATTGTTAACGGAGGTTAAAAATAGATAACTACAGTAGAAATTGTGTGAAATGAGACTTAGATATATTTAACATGTATTATTTAATACATGGGTAATTTAGAAATACATCTATTTTCTTTCTTTATTAAAGTAATATTAGAATAAGTGGAGAAATAAATGTATAGATATGATTTTCTTTTCCTGTTTTCCTCCAAAAATTTCTGGAAAAAGAAAAATAGCGTTGTTTAAAATTTGAAAAATACATAATTATTGCACTTTTAAAGATTTTTTATCGACACTTTTAAAGGTTTCATGCATGTGATTTTAACTAAATAAAAAGTTTTCAATCTACAAATCTTAGGAAAAAGTAAAATACGTGTAACGAACAACATATGGGGGATGACTATTGGAGTCTTGATTTTTGGTAATATTAATAAAAGGAAAAAAAGAAAGAAGAAGAAAAAAAAAACTAGGGTTAATATCTTAAAAAACCCCAAACTGGTACACTTGTGACAAATTTACCCCAAACTATTTTTTTGACCATGAAAAACCCCAAACTGGTACACTTGTGACAAATTTACCCCGACTAACTATAAAAAAACCCTAAACTGGTACATTTATGACAAATTTACCCCAAATTAATTTATTCAACCACAAAAACCCAAAACTGGTAAATTTGTGACTAATATACCATCCGAAAAATTAGATTAATACCACAAAAAAATCACAAAAATTATAAACTATGACAAACAGAGTGTAAAATCTCAAATTGATATACCGGTCAATTGTCACGTGTTATTTAACTTTATAATTTAACAAGAAAATTTAACTAAAACTAATAGAGGGTAAATTGTCACAAGTGTACTAGTTTAGGATAAATTTGTCAAATGCATACCAGTTTGGGGTTTTTGGTGGTCAAAAAAATAGTTTGGGGTAAATTTGTCACAGATGTACCGGTTTAGGGTTTTTCAAGGTATTAACCCAAAAAACTAAAACACCCTTTTTACATGTATTTTGACTAAATTTGGTCCATGATATATTGTTTCCCCATTTGCAGCTCTGCGTCCCTCCAATGGACCGTGGCTGCGAGGAGCGATGGCAAGGGGGAAAGGCGGCGGCTTTCCTTGATGGGCCGGCACAGCCGCCTCCGTCGGTGGCCTCGCTGGATGGGAAAGTAATGGGGAATGTTGGGTTGAAGGACAATGGGGGGCACTAGAGGCGGTTTGGAGAGGCGGGTCGAAGCAGAGATGGACCGAAAGGACTGCTAGGAAGCTCGAAAACTGAGGTAAATTTGATAGATATGGTTGATTAACTTTATAACCATTTTCTAAGGCTTGGATATCAGTTGTGCTAGAATGGTTAGCTTTGTTGTGTTTGACCGAATGCAGCACCTTGTGTCCATAGTTGAGTTCAGAGGAAGGGAGGTAAGGAGGGAGGGTAGTAGTGTTTGAGGAATAGGATAAACATTTTTCAAGATAAATCGGGCATACTATGTTTTGACACCATGCTTATTCCTTAGAGTGTATATAGCTGTTCTAGGTTGGTTGTTGCTTCTTGCAATTGTATAATAATGTTCTACGCACCTGTTTGTAGGATGGAAATTTTGTCATGTGTAATTACCTACCCAAGTAAACACAGCATGAGATGTAGTTTGGAATAGGCAGGCTCATTTACTTGTGTAACTTCCGATTCATCGACCAGTCAAACCCTCTTAGGGGAGATATTATGCTCCTCTGTATGCAGCGAGACTTTCAAACGCTAATAGATGATGTGAAAAGTGTGAAAAGTGAGATGTCACGGGATCTCCTCTTTGTTTTGCTACAATTCAAGAAGCATCTTGTCCAATCGAGGTGTTTATTAGTCTTTTAAATGGACTTGGCAATTTAGCAATTATGAGACTTATCAAGCTACTTCAGGGAACACTATCCTCAAATCCTCTTATAGAAATTAGCAAGTTAGTAGGAATCCCAAAAGTATTTGAGGAGAATTATGGGGTTCTTTGGAATTTGTCAAAGTGTGGGGGCAAGATAAGCATCTCAAATGCAGCTCAAATGGCAACTACGATCCGTGGCTCAATCTGTTGAGATGAACATGCAATGTGTTGCTTAATACTCGACATTTCTCATTTGATTATTTATTATGATTTTTGTTTGCATTAATAGTTGGAAGAATCGTGTATGTTATTTTGGATGATGATGTTGTTTTAGGTGAGGTTCACAAAGTGGAAGTGTACTTTTTCCAACTTTTGGATGTGCAATTGCCACAAAATCTCATGTCTATCTATATATGTAGTGTTGTATTAGGTTAAGCATTTGACATTTAGGAATTAAATTCCCTGAAATTCTTATATACTGAGATCTAGCAATTGTTGTTAACCTAAATAGAAGTCTTTTGGTAGCTATTTGATCATCAATATAATGTGGGGCTGCTTCTGTTCGACAAAAAGCAGTGGAACCTGAAGTTTGAAGAGTTAGGTCAAGCATTATCAGAAGCACAACAGCTTATCCAACGAGAACAATCAGCACATCTGATTGCAATGTTTGAAGCTAAGAAGAAAGAGGAAAATCTGAGGAAAGCTTTGGCTTTTGAAAGGTAGTGCGTGGCAAAGGTATGTTACTTCTTGCCGATGTCGCGACCTCTCTTTTTTTTTCGGCGCCCGTAATCGGGTATAGGCGCCTAAGGAGGCTAATGGCTCGGCTAAAATTAGTTATGCCCGGACTCTCCCAAGTCCACCAATTCACGACTTTAATAGTCTAATTTTTTAACTTGTAAATCAATTTTTAAAATGGAGTCGCCACTAATCGATTTGGGTTGGGTTGATTAGAAACCCAAGTGAAGTATTGGGAGAAATACTCACTCTTGCGCAACCAGAGAAATTAGGATCGGTGACTTGATTACACTAGTTAATCACTAATGCCCTTTCGGTACCTAATCTTGTTTAAACCCTAAGGCTTTTTAGATTTTTGGGGAATTTTCCATGCATTTTGGGAGGAAAAACATTTAAGTCTTTTTCTTTTTTTTTTTTTACATAAAAGGGATTTTTTGGATTTTTTTGGTATTTTGGAAAAATACAAGTCTTTTTGGTTTTTTCTGGATTTTTTTGGATTTTTCATGAATTTTTGGCTTTTTTTGGATTTTTGCCATTTTTTGGAAAATATGGAATATTTTGATTTTTTTATTTTTTTTTTTCGAAAAATAGAAAATATTTTTTTGGAAAATAAAATATTTTTTACTGTTTTTTTTAATATTTTTCGAAAATAAAACATTTTTTGATTTTTTTTAATAAATTATTTATTTATTTATTTAAAATATTATTTAAAATAAAAATTAAAAAAAACCTACCAGGTCGGATCCGCGGATTGGGTCCGATTTGGGCAAGGCGACTCGAACGCGGACGCGGGCCCGACTTAGATTTTTTCCTTTTTTTTTTTTTAAAATTTGAAACGGCGTTGTGGCCGGGCGTTCGAGGACACCCGGCCCGGCCCGACGACCCGGCTCCACGACCCGGCTTCCCGGCGAAAACCCTACTCGGATCCGACCCGAATCGCAACCCGGCCTTCCGCCGCCCCCGCAATTTGCGGAATGCCTACCCGGTTCCCGATTCGGGTCCGACCCGACAACCCAGGGTCGCGACCCGGAAAATCGGGAACCCTAGGGTTTCCGAATCACGGCATCGAGGAGGGAGAGGACCGAGACGCAGCGGCGACGGCGGCGGCGGCGGCGACGATGGTAGCGATGACTGGACTATGGAGAGGGAGATGGCGATGACGACGACGATAGCACGATACCTGTTCGTGGCAACGGTGCGACGGGGGCGGCGACGACGGCGAGACCCACTCGAATCCCTTCCCCTCCAGCTTCTCTCTCTCTCTCTCTACTTCCCCCTCCGGCAAGGCTCGGATCCACGAATTGCGAGTCCTTGGATCCCCAGAAGTCTCTTAGTGGAGTGTCCAAGGATATAGCCCTAAATCCGGCTCTCTCTCTCTCCTTCCCCCTCCGGTGAGGCTCGAATCCACGGGTTGCGAGTCCTCGGACCCCCCTGAAGTCTCTCAGTGGGGTGCCCGAGGCCTGCGACTTCGAATTGTCCCCCTCTCTCTCTATCCTCTCCGGCGAGGCTCAGATCCGCAGGTTGCGAGTCCTCGGACCCCCCTGAAGTCTCTCAGTGGGGTGCCTGAGGCTTGGGACTTCGAATCGTCCCCCTCTCTCTCTACCCTCTCCTCCGGCGAGCCTCGAATCCTTGGCCGTTCGACCTCGGACCTCCCCTGAAGTCTCTCAGTGGGTTGTCTGAGGTTTGCAAGCCTTAGATCCGACTCTCCCTCTCTCTATGTGTCTTAGCTGCTTGGATCGACGGCTTATTTATAGGCCAAGGGGCGGCCGGTCGACGAGTTCGATCATTGGTCGCCACGGCCTTTGCCGGCCAAACCGGTGTCCCATCCGACGCCGCCGCCCCGCTCCACGTGCGTTGTCGCTGCTCCTCCCCTCTGCTTCGGCGTCGCGCCCCCTGTGCGTGCGCTGCAACTGTGCAAGGAAGAAGAAGACTCGGCTGGTCCGGGATGAGGCGGAAATGGGCCTCATGGGCCCATGCGAGGGCTTTTCTGCTTTTTGTTTTGTTTTTTCATATATTTTTTATCCGAAAAGATAAAAAATAAAAAAAATAAAGTAAAACCTAATTAATTAAAATGATATTTTAGGCGTCAACAGCTGCCCCTCTTTGAATGTGAGCTCGCAAAGGTTGCATTCAAAGACAAACTAATGCCTAAATTTTATCCATGCACGTGTAGCATATTATATTTTATTTGGGACTTATTATTTTATGCGGAAAAAAAAACAATATAACTTTACATATACTAAGACAGATAAGAAGATATCTGTAGTTACTTACCGGGAGTGAGTGAGATAGGGTGTGAACCCCGAGTTTTGGCAAGTATCAATGCGTCATCTTACTTGGTGACATGAGGAGGTTGCTTTTCCAAGACCCGAACCATTCTTTGATCACCTGTTAGAGTAATAAGTGATTTGTCTATAACCCGAACCTTTCTTCGGTCGCCTATTAGAGCAATAAGTTGGTTTGTCTAGGACCCGAACCTTTCCTCAGTCGCCTTTCCTCGGTTGCCTGTTAGAGCAATAAGTTGGTTTGTTTAGGACCCGAACCTTTCTTCGGTCGCCTGTTAGAGCAATAAGTTGGTTTGTCTAGGACCCGAACCTTTCTTCGATCGCCTATTAGAGCAATAAGTTGTTTTGTCTAGGACCCGAACCTTTCTTCGGTCACCTTGACGGAGAATTGCTTTTCCAGGACCTGAACCTTTTTTCGGTCGCCTGTTAGAGCAATAAGTTGTTTTGCCTAGGACCCGAACCTTTCTTCGATTGCCTGTTAGAGCAATAAGTTGTTTGTCTAGGACCCGAACCTTTCTTTGGTCGCCTTGACGAGAGATGCGCCGACCTTTCTGAGGGCATCTATTTGTGGTTGCCTGATTTGTATCAAGGACACCAGTTGGTACCAAACCTTTCTCGGGAGATGCGCCGACCTTTCTCAGGATATCATATTTATTGGGGTGTTTGACTTCGTCAAAGACACCATAGGAACCCGACCTTTCTCGGGAGGATGCGCCACCTTTCTTAGGGCATCAATTTGCGGGCGTCGACTTCGTCGAAGACACCAATTGGAACCCGGCCTTTCTCGGGAGGATGCGCCGACCTTTCTCAGGGCATCGATTCTGGAAGATACCTGGACATTCACAGGCATATCAAAGAGTACCTGGATATTCACAAGTGCTAACCTGAAGGATATTTGGGCCTTTGCAGGCGTCAAAAGGGGCATTTGGCTAATCATAGGCATTGGAGGGGCACTTGGATGATCACAAGCACGAATTCTTGGAGGATACCTCCTGGTAAAGGGGAATATCGAGGGCGTGCCTCTCATGTTCGTGAAGGTCTCTCACCTCCTGGTAGTTAGAATATCGAGGACATGCCTTGGATATTCATGAAAGTCTCTCACCTCCTGGTAATTGGGAATATTGAGGACGTGCCTCGCATATTCATGAAGGTCTCTCACCTCCTGGTAAAGGGAATATCGAGGACGTACCTAGGATATTCATGAAGGTCTCTCACCTTCTGGTAAAAGGGAATATCGAGGACGTACCTGGGATATTCGTAAAGGTTACTCACTTTCTGGTAATTGGGAATATCGAGGGCGTACTTGAGATATTCGTGAAGGTCTCTCACCTCCTGGTAATTGGGAATATTGAGGGCGTACCTGAGATATTCGTGAAGGTCTTTCACCTCCTGGTAATAGGAATATCGAGGGCGTGCCTCGTATATTCGTGAAGGTCTCTCACCTCCTGGTAATGGGAATATCGAGGACGTACCTTGGATATTCATGAAGGTCTCTCACCTCCTGGTAATTGGGAATATCGAAGACGTACCTTGGATATTCGTGAAGGTCTCTCATCTCTTGGTAATTGGGAATATCGAGAGCGTGCCCCGCATATTCGTGAAGGTCTCTCACCTCCTAGTAATGGGAATATCGAGGGCGTGCCCCGCATATTCATAAACGTCTCTCACCTCCTGGTATTATAAACTTGAATGTAGTATGAGGCTTACATGGATTGCCGCAGGCACTTAAAAGGGGTGGAACACCTGGATAGCCACAGGTGTACAAAATACTGGAATACTTGGATGAACACAAGTATTTAATGATACAACTTAGGACCACTCAGTTGGTCCAAGTGTAAGAAAGCATACTTGGGTAGGCGCAGGCACACAAAGCAGTGGAATGCTTGAACAACTGCTATTATTTGGGGACAACTCGGGCAAGTTGAGTGTCATGAAAAGGAAATACCTGGACAACGGTGAGTACTTGACGATATGGGGATACCTAGACAGCAATAGGTACTCCAAGAGATACTTGGTCAGTCACAAGTATCAATACTTTGAGGACAACTCGAACATGTCAAGTGTCAAGAAAAGGGAGTATCCGAATGGTGGCCGGTATTCAAAGGCAATAGGGATACCTAGATAGCAGCAGGTATTCAATGATAAAGGGATACTTGGTCAGTCACAAGTATCAATACTCTGGGGACAACTCGAACAGGTCGAGTGTCAAGAAAAGGGAGTATCCGAATAGTGGCTGGTACTCAAAGACAAGAGGGATACCTAGATAGCAGCAGGTATTCAACGATAAAGGGATACTTGGTCAGTCACAAGTATCAATACTTTGGGGACAACTCGAGCAGGTCAAGTGTCAGGGAAAAGGGAGTATCTGAACGATGGCCGGTATTCAAAGACAGTAGGGATACCTAGACAGCAGCAGGTATTCAACAATAAAAGGATATTTGGTCAGTCACAAGTATCAATATTTTGGGGACAACTCGAACAGGTCGAGTGTCGATAAGAGGGAGTACTCGGCAAGTGGTGGGTACTTAAAGACAAGGGGATACTTAGACAGTTGCAAGCACCCAAACTCAAGGGACGACTCGAATAGGTCGAGTGTCAAGAAGAGAGTACCTGGACAGTGGTAGGTACTTTAAGACAAATGGGGATTAGGATGTGCTTACATGGCAATATCTCTGATCTCTGAGAGTATGTTTGCTATTTGCACAATATGCACACATGATTGTATATTCATGAATTTAAATGAGATTCATGCATGATAATTTTGTCAATTTTGCATCATCTGATTTCTACTGGGGAAGATTTTGAAAAGACAACCTTTATTCGGAATATAGATGTCTTGAGCATGCTAGATGAGGGACTTTCAGTCTGAAAGGACTTTCCGCTCACTCTCATGGAAAAGGCTATCCTGACCATTGATGCAGGATTTATAAGGACCACACTATCTCACTATCATCATGTCAATAGGGATCTGAGTATTCTCGCAAACGGTACGACTTTACCAGTGTGAGAGGTTTTTGTTGAAATTGTGATGAAGACTTGATCATTGGCTCATCAAAGGGGACCATCAAGGTCGAAGCCGATGGACGAAATGTTGCACGATCATCTCCGGTTTATCACCAAGAATCCCCGAAAAGAGATAGAATAATCTTGCTTGTACTTCTTCGAGCGATGCTTTTAAACATATGAAATCCTACGTTAATTGAAGTGCCATAGTCTGAAGAGACTTTTATAATGGGACGCAACATAGGCTTGGCTCATGTGTAAAAGGGTGAGAGCTGGCGATTGCTTTGGCATTTGTCACTGGTCTTTCTTCTCACTGTTAGATGGAGGCTCTATCAATTGAACCACAACAATAACTTTTTCTTGGCTGTATTTTTTACTAGAGGGCATTGGCCTTGCTTTTACCAGGCACACTGCTTTTTTATGCCCCTATTTTTTATTCCAGTTCTTCATTTATGGGCATTGACCTTGCTTTTACCAAGTACACTGCTTTTTTATGCCCCTGTTTTTTCATTCTTGTCGTTAGAGGAACTAGCCTAAGCTAGTTCAATCACGACACTGTTGTTAGACTCTTGAGTCTTTGTCTTCAACTAGCGCTCCGAGCTATGCTGCTTAAATGGTAGTAACTTCTGTTTTGCCTCCACGTGAGGGTGAAATTACAGATTCAATTGGGTTGTACAATGAATACAAGTGCGTAGAGAAAGAATTGCTCTTCATCATTCTAGGGCACTTAAATTAATGCGATTGTTCATATGCAATAAAGATACTCGAATATTGATGCAAGTGTGAGCAAGAAAATTTCTATCCCTCTTCTCACCTTGTGATGCTACTTGGCCTCTAATCTGCCCCAGTGTGGGGGTGGTTCTTGATGAGGATATGAGAGAAGCTTCACCAGTGTAAGGAGCTCAAAGGGGCGAGCAATGAAATGCCTCTCACTATTTTGGTTATCGTACCATTCGCGAGAGAACTCTTTACCCCGCAGCCATGGAAATCTTCTGCACTCATCTCACAAGTGTATAGATTGGGGGGGATTGTGTGTAAGATATGGCTTGCCTTTCATCATTCTGATGCGCCTCATCTAGCATGCTCGATTAATATTGTATTCTTCATTTAGTTGTCTATTCTAATAATTCTCAATGGAATCAGTGATTTAGATAGACAAAATTATCATGCAAAATCCATTTGGAAAATGCATGCAACATTTTAAACATGAGAGAGTTTGTACTCTTAAAACAAATGAATGGTTTTTGCTCAAAAAAAACTTTGTTGGCAATTTTAAGGGTTAGCAGAATGGTGTTTCCAAATATGTTAAATCTTGGATATCAAAAGGGCTATTCACAAAGGGGTGTCGATGATTGTCTCTATTGATTAGGAATATGACACATGAATGATCAGGCTGGGGTTGGGAATCGATCATCGATCCGATGAGTGTTTCGCTTTTGCCCTTGTAGAAGAGAAGATGTATAAGTAGATCAATTAGTCTAGCCAAAATCAAATGTGAGTTGAGGCTTGAAGATTTTCTATAATTTTCTTTGGCGATACTTGAGACGCCATTTTGCTTGGGAGAGTTTATCATGTCTCTCATTGATTTGTTATCTGTGTTTTTGATAGTCAGGTGATCTTGCAACAGACAAGAGGAAATGTGTTAGTCATGAACTCTTTCAAGAGTTGAATAACTGGAAGCGATACAACTTTACCCTTCACTAGTTTGCAGATGATTGGGTGAACCTGAAGTGAGATGGGGACACGAAATCCTATGTCCCTTGCTTCGTTAGGTCAATTATTCTCTAAATTGGCTCTTGGATGACACGTCATTTTACACGAAGCCAGGTGAATTTGATGCGGGTCATTTCCAGGTACTAGCTTGGCCAATATTGATTTGCCAAACCTAACCGTCAAGTTCGGCTCTTGAATCCAGATGCTTCCTACCAATAGGGGGAATATGTCAAAAGTGAATTTAGAGGGGGGGGGGGAGTATTGGAAACGATACCAAATTACTCTTCTCCAAAGTTTGTATTTGCTGACTCCTAGGGATATTTGAATGTTGATGATAGCCTTTTCGTCTTGGCACAGTTTGGCATTTCTTTCGATTGGCCTTCCTCACTCATGGCCATGTATGCATGATTGATGGTTGTTGATTTATCTTTAACGCCTTCCTTCTGTGGAATTTTTATGTATTTGACTATATAACCATTAGCAGCATTGAGCAAAGTCATGTACTTTAAGCTTCTATGGAATCTAAGATGGACAATCAAAACCTCAAATTCTCTGATGGCAATTACTTCTTGCGAGAGCATGTGTTTGAATAGGAAGTTAGGTTTCTAGGTCCTCATTTTGAATAGGGGCTAGAGATCGCTTCAACTGTCTGGATTTCTTCCCTGTTGAGAGTAGACAATTCAAAGAAAGAGAAAAGATCCCTTCCTTATGCTTATGGGCTTGTTGAAGCTAGAAGTCCTGTTGATGAAACCACAACATCTGGTTGCTTAGGCACGTTGCGGGGAAAGGATATTGCTCTAGCTTGTAAAGGAGTTGGGCAGGAGCGAGGTGGAGTGCACAGAACTCCTAGGGACGGCTTGATTTTCAACCGTATGCATGTACCTATTACATCTTATCTTTCGTTTCCTGTAAATAGAAGAGAAATGACATCATTTCCAAATTATATTCAGAGAATAAGACTTACCCTTTTTTGGTGTGGGATGATTCTTTCTATTTGCCCCTGTTTTCTTGGTGTCTTTGAATTTGGTGAGTTCACCTGATGCTCTTGTTTCAAATGCCCCCTGTCACACTAAGTCAAAGGGGACGGGAATGATCTTCTGAGACACAAAGTGAGTGAGTTAGAAAGACAAACATGATTTAATCATCTTGTTTTGACGAAAGATTTTGAAATATTTTTTTTTTTGTTTTCAAAAGTATATATCTTTGGGGGAAAGAAAGCATGAGGAAGCCCAGCCCTCAGTATTCTTCTTGGATGATAATTTTTTCATGGTTGGATAGTATCACCGGGCTGGTTTGGGATACCGCCTCATGCTCTCAAAATATTTTCAACTTTATTTAATAGGTGGATTTACATTTTGGAAAAGTATTTTCAAAAGTTAGTTCCTCAAGCGGAACTGATGTTGAAAATAAAAACAAGCCAAACTTAAGAAAGATGTACAAGTTCCCACGTAGGGAATATGAAAGGAAATTAAAAAGAGTTCTACTCGGCGGGCCGCACCCATTTCCCCTTACGGTCCTTTATTGATGGTGTCCATGAAAATGTCTCCAAACATGGTGGTCATGTCATCTAGCCCTTCTTTCTCTATTACTAAGGGTGGCACTTCATTGCTCGAATAATACCTGGCCTTCATCGGCCCTTGATAAATGTCGAGTGGTATGTGCTTTGACATTTCTACTCGACTGTTCTTAACTGAATACCACATTTACTTTGTCGGTGTGATCGGGAGCGAATTGCTCGGAATGAGAAAACTTTAGTGTCTAACAGGTTTTGGATTCAACTCTTGAGGGTGAAGCACTCATCAGTCGAGTGCCCCACTTCTCCCATGTGATAGTCGCATTTTTTGGATGGGTCATAGCTAGAGAAGCTTTCGGCATTTGGTCGCTTTGGCTCAGTCGAAAGGAGGTTCTTATTCCGGGAAGTGAAGTGAATTGTCTCCTGTTGTTGTAGTGCTGGGGCGGTTGACGGCTGGTAGTCTGTTGCTGCCTTGCACTTGTTTGAATTGTTGAAGAATGATTGTAGGTTGTATTGACATCTACTAGTGGTTCTTTATCTTTCTTCATGCTGAACCTGCCCGTGGGTGCAGGTTCAGTGAACCAACCATCCTTCAACCCTATCTCGATTTGTTCCCCTACTGGAATGAGTTGATTAAATGATTCGGCGATCGTGGTTACCATTTGATTGCGGTACTCGTAAGGGAGGGTTTTGATAAACATTTTTCTCAGTTCGAAATCGGTTGGTTCAGGACTGATTTGGGTGGCCAGATTCCTCCATCTAATAGTATATTCTTTGAATGATTCATGCTTTTTCTTTTCGGTATGCTCAAGATCCTCACGAGAAGAGGTAATGTCCATTATGAACTTATACTGTTTGAGGAATGCCTCACTCACTTCGCTCCATGTTTCAAGGAGGTTCATGTTCTTCGTGATGTACCACCTTAGGGCCAGGCCTACTAGACTTTTTTTTTTTTTTTTTGCATTATTAACGTATTGGGTCATTCAAACCAAGTACATTTGCAAATGAGCCCTCGGGCAAGTCGTGCCATCATACTTCTCAAACTTAGGCATTTTGAATTTTTCCGGCATTTTGACGTTGGAATAAATGGTGAGGTCCATCAAAGTAGGATCTTGGAGGCCTTGCAGTTGTTCCAGTCTGTCCTCAAGCTTTTCGAGACGTTTGTCATGCTCAGTTTTAGACAAACTGTCTGGCTTAGCTTTCTCAATTGCGGTTGGGTGTGGATCATCCTCCAATTCGGGCATGTTATCGTCGGCATTTCCACCTTGATCACCCCTAGTAGATGATTGTGGCAACAATACCTCGATTGAGGCCGGGGCGGGAATGAGTTTGCCTTGGATGGAGTCTATCTGCTTTGAAAGTTGTTGAAGCACATTGAAGACTTGTTTCATTTCGCTTTCTACGACCGCAATACGGCTTGGTACATTTTCTTCAGCCATTCTTGCTCTTGCTTTTGAGCAAGTCTGGACTAATGAACGTTGACGTTCCGTGATTACCTGGCCATGAATAAACAAGCATGTGTGAAGACAAGGCGTAGATAGAGAGTCAGTCCATGATGACGACTTAATCCTACTATTTTTGTTTATTCATGAAAAGGTAGAGGATTTCCTAAACATGGATTGAAAAATGGCACGTGACATGTTAACATGAGCTAAAAAGATATTCAATTTGAAAGGCGAAGAAAGCATGAGTTGCAACAAATTTTGAAAAGATTCTATCCCCCTTTTTTTGAGGCAAATGAAAATTCTTGCGGAAAAGAATTTTATAACATGCTTGAGAATAAAAACATCAACTGAAAGTAGTTTTTTGCAATTTTTTTTAACTTTAAAAAAAAAATTTATGACAATTACTTCCAAATTTAGATGACCGTGATATTAAATCCTACACTAATCATGGACTACTCAATATATATAGGAAGGTAAGTAAATTACAAAGTACACGAAATAAAGAATTACTTCACACGAGAAAATTGATGGCAATCACATAGACATGCCCATGATATGTGCGGCTCGATTTCTAACTGAGAAGGTTTGTTGAAATTAAAAGGATCCGCCCGTCGCAGTCTCACGTCAGCAGTATACCCTCTAACCTCGGCTAAGAAATTCGGGGAAAAGAAAGGCAACCTCTACATCCCAGTCTCGTGTTCGAGGTCATATCTTTCTTAACACCATCCTATATATCCTATGGCGGCCCAAATCCGGCGGCCGGGTTGTGTGTGCTATGTGTAATGTTAAAATAGTAAAGCATGCACAATAGTTTATAATAACAAAACAATCTATTTTAACCAAAATTAAAATAAACATTTAAGCTACTAACCTGCATAAAGAAAAAAAAAACAAGTCAGTAAAATATTTAAATAAGATATAATGGCCTAAGTCCTCAAATAGTCCCCAGCGGAGTCGCCAAGCTGTCGCGACCTCTCTTTTTTTCGGCACCCGCAATCGGGTACAAGCGCCTATGGAAGCTAATGGCTTGGCTAAAATTAGTTATGCCCAGACTCTCCCAAGTCCACCAATTCACGACTTTAATAGTATGAGTTTTTAACCTGTAAATAAATTTTTAAAATGGAGTCGCCACTAATCGATTTGGGGTGGGTTGATTAGAAACCCAAGCAAAGTATCGGGAGAAATACTCACTCCTGTGCAATCGAGAAATTAGGATCGGGGACTTGATTACACTAGTTAATCATTAATGCCCTTTCGGTACCTAATCTTGTTTAAACCCTAAGGCTTTTTAGATTTTTGGGGAATTTTCCATGCATTTTTGGGAGGGAAAACATTTTTGAGTCTTTTTTTTTTTTTACATAAAAGGGATTTTTTTTTTTGGATTTTTTTGGTATTTTGGAAAAATACAAGTCTATTTGGCTTTTCCATGAATTTTTGGCTTTTTTGGATTTTTGCCATTTTTGGAAAATATGGAATATTTTTGATTTTTTTGATTTTTTTTTCGGAAAATAGATATTTTTGGAAAATAAAATATTTTTTACTGTTTTTAAATATTTTCGAAAATAAAACATTTTTTGATTTTTTTAAATAAATTATTTATTATTTATTATTTATTTAAAATATTATTTAAAATAAAAATTTTAAAAAACCTACCCGGGTCGGATCCGCGGATTGGGTCCCGACCCGGGCCGGTGACCCGATGGGCGGGCCCACATTGTGGGCCCGACTCAGATTTTTTTCCTTTTTTTTTTATTTGAAGCGGTGTCGTGGCCGGGCGTTCGGGGACACCCGGCCCGGCCCGACGACCCGGCTCCACAACCCGGCTTCCCGGCGAAAACCCTACTCGGGTTCGACCCAAATCGTGACTCGGCCTTCTGCCGCCCTCGCAATTTGTGGAATCCCTACTCGGTTCCCGATCCGGGTCCGACCCGACAACCCAGGGTCGCGACCCGGAAAATCGGGAACCCTAGGGTTTCCGAATCACGGCGCCAAGGAGGGAGAGGACCGAGACGCAACGGCGACGGCGACGACGGTAGCGGTGACTGGACTATGGAGAGGGAGATGGCGACGACGACGGTGACAGCACGATACCTGTTCGTGGCAACGGCGCGACGGGGGCGGCGACGACGGCGAGACCCACGCGAATCCCTTCCCCTCCAGCTTCTCTCTCTCTCTCTCTACTTCCCCTTCCGGCAAGGCTCAGATTCACGGATTGCGAGTCCTCGGACCCCTTGAAGTCTCTCAGTAGGGTGTCCAAGGATGCAGCCCTAAATCCGGCTCTCTCTCTCTCTTCCCCCCCTCCCGGTGAGGCTCGGATCCGCGGGTTGCGAGTCCTTGGACCCCCCTCGTCTCTCGGTGGGGTGCCCGAGGCTGCGACTTTGAATAGTCCCCCCCTCTCTCTACCCTCTCCGGCGAGGCTCGGATCCGCGGGTTGCGAGTCCTCGAACCCCCCTGAAGTCTCTCAGTGGGGTGCTCGAGGCCTGCGACTTTGAATCGTCCCCCTCTCTCTCTACCCTCTCCTCCGGCGAGCCTCGAATCCTTGGCCATTCGACCTCATACCTCCCCTGAAGTCTCTCAGTGGGTTGTCCGAGGTTTGCAAGCCCTAGATCCGACTCTCCCTCTCTCTGTGTGTCTTGGCTACTGGGATCGACGGCCTATTTATAGGCCAAGGGGCGGCTGGTCGACGGAGTTCGACCGTCGGTCGCCACGGCCTTTGCCGGCCGAATCGGCGTCCCATCCGATGCCAGCTGCCCCCTGCTCCACGTGCGTCGTCGCTGCTCCTCCCCTCCGCTCCGGCGTCGCGCCCCCTGCGCGTGCGCTGCAACTGCGCGAGGAAGAAGAAGACCCGGCTGGGCCGGGCTGAGGCGGAAATGGGCCTCACGGGCCCATGCGAGGGCTTTTCAGCTTTTTTCTGTTTTTTCATATATTTTTTATTCGAAAAAGATAAAAAAATAAATAAATAAAGTAAAACCTAATTAATTAAAAGGAAATTTTAGGCGTCAACAGCTGATAGTCTTGCAATTTGAATGCTCTAGATTTTGCATTGCATTTTAACTATCTTATATTTTAGAAAAACAGTCAACTAATGACAAGCTGTCTACTAAATTTGTGTTGCCAAAATTTCGTTCATGGGCACTAGGGATTGCTAAATCGGATAGTTTAAAGGTAAAACAAACTCAATTGCTAGATGATTTTTCTATGATCTGGCATAACGACCGTACTCCCGATGGAGAACTCTTTCTGGAGCATCAGTTTGATTCCGTTTGCCAAATTATGTGTTGCTAATCATATTAGATTAGCCACTCTTGTTAATTGTGTTAATCTGGTGGTTGATGAATCTGAGAGTGCTCTACCGATTCTTAAAAAAGTTCAAGATCTTTGTCTGTATATTTTCATGAATTATTGATGAAAATATTCTTGTGCCAAAAAAGGTTAATGAGAGTGCTGTTTTAGCTTTGGTTTTGTGGGGTTATGGCATAATTTGGGAAGAACTTGCTCCTTTCATTCAATTGAATTTTCAGTTTTGTGGCAACAAGTCACCATCTTCTTAAAAGTAAGTTTTCTAACTCCTCTGTAAAAGCGAACCGTGAGAAGGAAAATAAGTATTGCTTGTGTAAGCTCGTTTCACTCGCTCGGGATTTATGCCATTATGGATCTTATTTGCTAGCCTCCCTTTCCCTACAATCTGACCCTTCTCAGACATGAAGTATGTGATTGCACTGCACACACATAGAGATGCAGGACATGCAAAGGCATGTTTTAGACAAATTTATGTCTAGGGAAAATAGTAGATTGTCGACGTTGGTTTAATATGTGGCAATGTGGGGCCATATTTTCCTATTTTAGTATAAAAAGTTGAGCTTTATCCTTGTTTCTTCCTTTGCCTGAGTTGCACTGCAAATGGGAAGATATGACGAGAGCCATTCCTCAACTTGATTTTTTTTAATATATCTTCTCTCATGTGAGTGCTGGAAGTGAATGTGATTAGCATTTGAAGTCTTACATATTTTTGTTACATAGATGAACTTCATTAATGCAGCTTGAGAAGGCTCTGCACGAAATAAATAATGAGCAGGACCGAATAAAGCTTGATTCTGAGAAGAAGTTGTCTCAAGCGAGTGCTTTGAATATTGGAATGGAGGATAGGTCATTGGAGGTGAATGAGACACTGCACGACATTGATGCCAAACTTCATAGGTCAGCAGAAAAAGTTCACAATTGGACTTGAAGATGCAAGAGATGGAGGCACGTGAAAGTGTACTTTGAAGGGAGCATTTTTCTTTGAAAACTGAGTATGCTCTTTTCAACCTGTGCATCTTTATGCATCATGCATGATAACGTTGGTTACATTGCTATAGCTGTAAGAAATACTCAGCAAGTGATGTTGCAAATCTGGCCTTTTTTGGCAGGCAGGAAGCACACGGGGCTGCATCTTATAAACAGAGAGAAAATTTACAAGAGTGGGATCAAAAGTTGCAGGAAAGGGAAAAAAAGCTGTGTGAGGATAGGAGAATCTTTAACGTGAAGGAGGGAAAGGTCAATGAAATTGACCAACTTCTTATGCAGAAGGAGATGGATCTCGAAGAAGCTTACAGAAACATGATGTCTTCCAAATCAATGTTGTATGAGAAAGAGAAAGATATACATCAAAGTTTAGCGGACTTGGCTGCAAAGGAAAAGGTAAGTTCACTGTTCAGTGCTGCTGGTTCTCCTGTCGGTCTTTGCAATCAAACTACATCATATTTTTCCAATAGTTGCTTAGTTCACTATTCAATTTGGTTTCAGGAAGTACAGTAAGAAGAAAGCATTATAAGATCAAAAGAGGAAAACCTACTTGCATTGGAGAACAAGCTGAATCTGGGAGAGAATATGAATTGGATGCATAATCTATCTCTAGAAATTACTGATTTATTACATACTGAACAAAGTTTTTTAAGATGGACTTGGATTTGATGGTTTTTCTACTTACGATCATTATTTTGTAATTCATCTTCTTGTAGGTGTTGGATCAGTTCTTTTTGGACAGAATAGCTTTATTATTTTGGCAAGTATAGTCCAACTAATTTATAAAATTGCCGTGCCTCATGCTTCTTGTCCTTGTCAATGGCACTGCTTATGATTCAACACAAATATGATTAGCTCAAAAGGCATTTTCTTCGTGGAAAAGGGGAGATAATGATAGGTTGGCGATTCATATTCCAAAAGATCATCACAATCAGACTCCACAATCATGTCAAAACCATGAGAGCTAGACATCACATCACATCCCCTTAATCACGACTGATCTCCTCAGCGGATTTTACAGCGTAGCAATCAGCTGATGTGGATTGATCGTTGTTGTTGCTATTGTCGCCATGGCCATGGCTGTGGCCGCAGGGGTTCAGATCATCCTCATTGGGCAACTATTGCTCATGATTCACTGATAGAAAGTCGAAGAAGACGGGTGTTGATGCAATTGCCTTGTTCGGCAGTGCGGCTAGTGTTGAAACTTAGGAGGATGGAATCGTCCCTAGGGCTTGGTGAGTCCAGGATGAATAGTTGGGGTGGATTTGAGGATGATCCCGCAAGTGTGGCGGCCTCACCTTCATATTTCTGAATGGTGAGCCACGACTTTAATGGCCTCCTCTCTCGTACATCTCTTCTTTCTTGCCCATCGTCATGTTGCTGATGTTGCTGTTGTCCCTCTCTCCACCACCACCTCCTCTTTCACGCGCGAGGTCGACAGAGTTGGAGATGGCCAAATTGAAGTCGGCTCTTTGGGCTCTTGCGCCCTCCAGATTCGCAGGATTGCTCCCATCAAGCGAGGCTCTCTTTTGTTGTTCCTCTGTAATTGCCTTCAGTTACTTCTCGTTGGCCTCTATTCTCTCCTGCAGCTTCCTCTGTACCTGTTTTTTGTTTTGGATTTGAGTGATTAGCATGAAATGGTTTGGCTTTCTCCAAGGCTTTTAATCCTCCTAAACATTAAGAACGTACTTCTCTTAATTAAATACTATCTTAGTAAAGCTTATCGTTGGATATATCTCTAATTAACACATCTTGTTGTGACTTTGAATCAAAGATTGCATCATATTAACAGTGATAAGACTTTTAACCGACTGTATGATTGCCATGTTTCGTGTTCCCATATTCTACAATGCACTTTTATGAATATTCCTTTTTAAAGAAATAAATTGCCAAAACGAAATTATTCATACCTCAAGTTGAATTCTCCTTTGAGCTTCCTTTTGAAGCTCTGAAGCCTCTGTAGGTAGGATTTCTCTACTGGGATGCATGATTTATTAGCCAAGTTGATAGATGGATGTGTTTCTTATTAAGTTTGAAGCCATGACTTACTGTAAAGATCCCAAACATTGTTTTAGACATCAAGCAAGAATTGATTTCTCTCTACTTTATACAATATTTTTCTTAGTAATGCATATATATGAGAGATTTAGGAAAAGATATATCATTTGTGAAGTATGTGGAGAATTCGTTATTGAGAATCAAGATATATCAATTGTGAAGTATGAGGAGAATTCGTTGTTGAGAATCAATCTCTTACCATATTTCCTCCATTGGTGCCCATTGATTCAATCAGGGCAGAATATTTTTTTTGGGTAAAGGTAAGCATAATATAGATTTTATCAAACGAATATACAAAGAGAGGAAGCCCGGCACCAACAAAACAAACACTCTAAAAGACAAAGGAATCAAGAGAGTGTAGGGGTGCCAATCAGGGCAGAACATTGTCCTTCTATAAAATGAGTAATTCTTAGTTCATGTTAGAAGTATCAAGATCCATGTGTATATCTTAACTGATAACAAATAAAATAAATATGAGAAATTAATGAAATGGATGTATCATTTGTTAAAGTATCCAGGTAACTCAAAGTTGATAATCATTTCTTGATAAAATGTCCTCCATTGCTGCTTGATGTTGATCATATTCTGGTCTAGTCTTGTCTGTATATTTGAAGTATTTCTGCGCAAAAATGAGTAATTTTACATTTCATGTTAGAATTACTTAGATCCATATATATAATTTAGGTCCATCTAAACCTCTTTCATTCTCTGCCAAATAACAAGATAAATGAAATAACAAAAAAAAATTAACTCCTATTCTTAGCAAGTTAGACAAGCTAGTTATAATCCAATTAATGTCTATCAAGTCGTGTCTCGAAATCATATGAACAACGGAACCATCTTTTCATGTCTTCTCTTTTCCTAAATTCTAAGAGATCTTCATGCGATGCTTACGGTATATGCAATCGTTCTTCCCAAAAAGAAAGTTGACTTAATTTTTGAATTATGCGGAACATCACTTAAATAGATAAATTACTTTTCAGACAAAGTCAGAAGCAAAAGATCAAGAATTTTGGCCATTAATTACCTCGGAAGCGAGGTGTCGACGCTCTCACTTCCCTCGGAGACCTCGGACCTGACACTGGCATTGGTCGGGACCTGCAAGACCTCGTTGGACTCGCCGCTGCTTGATAGGGATAGGGTGTTGCTGGACGACCTGAGGACATTGACGACCAGATGTTCTGCGAACAGAGGCTGCCCTATGTTGTTGCCAGTTTCAGAGTGAGCGTCGAAGAGATCTGCGAGCTTCTTCGTGGGATTCTGGGCATGGAGGAGGTCCTGGATCGCGCGCTTGCGGCTTGAGGGTAGGTTCTTAGGCTAAGCGAAACGCTCCATTGGTGAGAGACGTCTTGTGCTTTACTTTGTGATGAGGAGTGAGAGTCGAGAGAGAGAGAGAGAGAGAGAGAGATGAGGACAAAAGAGCTCAGGGTCATGAGCACGAAGCAAGGAAGATGAACAAGAGGTGGCGCGAAAATTCCTCATCCTGCGGGGTCTAGATAAAAATGAATATCTGGTCTTATTAGTATCATTAAATAAAATTGTCATAATTGTGTATTAGTATGTTTGGACCAATTTGTGAATTTCTGAGAGAAAGACCACATCTTTAACGAGGGATGGTTAGCTTGTTCTCTATTGAAGATGGAGGTTTCTAAGGAACAACCGGTAAAATCAAGATGCTGCACGCTCATGAAATACTCAGGGAATTGTTCCCCGGCAAAGAGAATGCACAGAAGTATCCCTTGATCTTCCTCTTATGTGAGGTGATCCTAGTACAGGAGGAGAGATGAACATACATTTAAACATTGGATGAATATGATAATTCCAAACATGACCATCATAACAAGTAGACACTGCAAGTTATATAGACATCAAAAACAAAATTTAAAGATAAAAATAAAATGGAGAATCCACTAATCCATGAATCAAAATTGCCAGGTTCAACCTTAAAATGCATGTTGAAATTCACATAAATTACGTATAACAAAAAACAACCTATGGGGATGAAAATTGGAGTCTTGTTTTTCGGTAATATTAGTAAAAGGAAAAAAGAAAGAAGAAAAGAAAAAAATTAAAAACACCCCTTTTTTATATATTTTGAGTAAATTTGGCCCCTACTCCTTGTATATTGTTTCCCTCATTTGCCGCTCTGCGTCTACTCAACGGACCATGGCCGCAAAGAGCGGTGGCAAGGGAAAAGGTGGTGGCTTTCCTTGATGGGCCGCTGCAACCACCCACCTCTGCCAGTGGTTTGGAGGACAATGGAGGGGGGGGGAGGTGGTTTGGAGGGGAGGGTCAAAGCGGAAATGGACAGGAAGGACCGCCAGGTGCTCGCTGAGAAGGTCATCAAGCTCGAAAGCTGAGGTGAATTCGATAGATATTGTTGGTTATGGCTTATTGCCTTTTTAACCATTTTATAAGGCTTGGAGTAGTTAGTTTACCTCAGCTGAATGGGTTCTTAGATATCAGTTGTGCTAGAATGGTTAGCTTTTGTTGTATTTGACCGAATTTAGCACCTTGTGTCCATAGTTGAGAGAGAGGGAGGGAGGGAGGGAGGGAGTGTTTAAGGAATAGGATAAATATTTTTCGTGATAAATTGGACATATTATGTTTTGACGCCATGCTTGATCTAGAGTGTATGAGCTGTTCTAGTTTGGTAGTTGCTTCTTGCAATAGTATTATAATGTTCTATGCACCTGTTTGCTGGATGGAAATTTTGTCATGTGTAATTTACCTACCCAAGTAAACAGAGCACGAGTACCTGAAGCTGCTACAGAGTTTTGGATAATGATGAAAAGATCCATAATATAAAGCAAGCATCCAGCAATGTAACGGGCAAGACCAGAAACAATGCTGTCTTTCCAGAGAAGTCATTGATATTCCAAGATGTTCAACGAGTTCATAAGACTCGGATGCAACTAGATATGCTCCACCAAAAAGAAGCACTCTTGAGGTTATGCCCCCAAGGGTAGGTCTCACCACTCCATAACCCATTGACACTACCAATAAGATAAGTCTCGAGAGTGTTTTCTCTACTGCAGTAAAAGTGACCGCCCACGTCGTGATAACCATCGGTCTTCTTCCAGTGGAGTTTAAGTTGGAATATTCAAAGTAGCAGAGAGCCGATTCACACATTCCAAGAGCAATAACTGCAGTTATGTGGTAATGCAACTGTATGACATCCTTCCAGTGTTGAACGAACTTCAAAAACCATATAAGTCCAAGTACAAGGTAAGCCAATGACATTAAACCAAACACTACCATCATAGGAGCCATTTTTCCAGGCAAATAACCACTTGGATTTCTCCATACTTTCTTCCCTTTAATTATGGTACCCTTGAGATGTGGATCGCAAAACATAAAATACAAGTAGTACATCCCTGTCTTATCGATCTTGACCGTCACACTCTCCATCTTTGCTTCTTGATTTCTCCCAGCAAAGGAAGTTGTCATGCATCTAGGCCATTCAGGGTTATCCGGGTTTCTCTGAATAATAACTTGATTTAATTTGCAGGCTTTCTCTTCAGCCAACTGTGGAGTGCAACATATCATATCAGAATTCAAATAAGCACTTCCGATCTTTTATATCAAGTATGATAGCCTCCACCGAGCCACTATTCTCTTGCATTCCATTTTGTGCATCAGCAGACTCCTTTCTCCTTATGAAGGTGACATCATCAGGCCTAACTTGGGGAATCAAGATAAAGAAATCAAATCAATATCAATAATCGTAGGGAAAACCTTCAAACCGAGATTGATGAGGGTTTGCAGGAAAGAGATGTATAAACAGAGACTATAATACCGTCTGTCTCCAATCCAGTAACAATATGCACAAAGTTCAAGCAATTGTGCAAACACATGGGTTCGTGTCTATAGAGCAGGTAGCTAGCACATCAAAAAAAAAAAAAAAAAGGGAAAGTAGGCACACCAAGAGGTCCAAATATGATGCTTACATTACATGAACCATCAAATAGAAAGGACATCAACATAATTTAGAGGCAGCAAAGCACTTAAAAGTCACTCGTTACTCAGATTTCAATAGAGAAAAAGCTTTTTTGCTTAGACAACCTGACATACAATCGACCTACAAAACAGTTCTTCCACAGCAAGCAACAATCCCCGGGGGGGGGGCGGCGCGGGCGAAGCTCTACTCGGTCAATGACGCAGAGTAAAACAAAGAAATTCCAGCACCCCATCTACGATAAAAAGAGAACGAGTAACCCGCACCTTAAGTCCTAAACCTTATGTAACGAACGCAATCTAGCCCCGCACTTCGACTACAAAGTGCAATCGAGTCCTAAAATTCCCAATTAAGTCCTAAAACTCAAATCAAAACGTAGGAAATCCTCTAGCGAACCCGCGGCCGACTCCAGACGTTTCATCCAAAGTACTCCGATTGCGTTCTTCCGCGGATATACGTACAAACCGCATAGAATCTAAGTGAGTTCAAACGATCGCGCGGCTGCAGCACGACGTTCCGGAAACCAAAACGAAGACGGAGCATCCATTCGGGACGTCAGCAAACCACCGAAACGAAGGAATCCGTACCTGATGACGGACTTCCCCTTGGGGCCGGTCGTGATGTTGGGAGACGACGTCGTGGAGGAGGAGGAAGGCGGGATCGCAGACCGGGGAGCGCGGAGGCCCTCGCTGCCGCCGTGGAAGAAGAAGGCATTGGAGCGGGAGGTGAAGGCCTCGTTGAAGTAGTCGTGGACGGAAGCGTCGACGGCGGCAATCGAAACCAGAGCCGCGACGACGAAGAAGAACCCTAACCGACGCTGAGCTCTGCACGATTCTCTCACTTCCATCTCCTTCCTCCTTCACCCTCTCTCTCTCTCTCTTCTCTCTCTGTTTCTCTCTCTTCCTGAGCAGAATGAGCTTTGACAAGGGAACCAACCTCGGAGCTGAACTGAGATGCTTTCCATCTTCCCTACCTATTTTAATTTCTGAAAAAATAAGGGGAATTTTCCCTACTTTCCCCATAAGTAAATTTGGATTATCTGGATAAAATAATGATTAAACTTCCGATATCCATTTTCTTATTTTAACTAAAGTTTTTTTTTTTTTTGGTAAAGTATTTTAACTAAAGTTAGGATGAGTAAAGAATATTTTACTACTTATAACAAAAAAAATTGTTATCAACTTGGGTAAGTTCTTAATTTTCGTGGAAAATTACGAATTATATGATCGAAAGAATTTATAACTATCAAAAGAAAAATTACGCCCACGTTAAATAAAAGTTACGACTAATTATGTAATTTATTAATAATAGAAAAGAGGATGTACTATTAACTTAGGCAGCTGGCTATTTCTTGTGGACAATTAGAACTCATGGGATCTATATTACTTGTGAAGACAAAAAGGGACATTATGTTTCGTAAAGAATGTTACAAAAATGATATGTGATGGATAAGTTGTTATTATTGGCAAAAATTGTGAATTTCAAAGGAAGAGTGCTATCAATTTGCCAATGTCCACTCTTTTTTTTTTTTTTTTGTAAATCATCATACTAGACGATCTTGAAAAGATTCTTTTGTAGTTCACATTGAAATTGAAAATAATTAAGTTATATTTCCAAATGATACTGATCCTTTTTGGTACGTTTATGAAAGTAGATATAAACAAAACCCTAATTTCAATACGATATGATCTAAAAAAATACCTTTGGTAATTGTAATTTTCGGAGATGATGACCTAGCATGGGCTTACAGTCTTAATTTGATTCATGCAAGTAAATGCTAACCCTTGTTAATATGATGCATTCAGAGATTTTTTTTTTTTTTTTTTTTTTTGGTGACCAGCATTCAGAGATTTTAATATTCATAATATGTTGAAATTTGTTATCAAACTAATGGGGAATACATGGAAAAAAAAACTGTTTTTTTATTGGTTTGATAATTGCATAATTGTGACTTCTGCACATTGACATTGACACTCTTCTAATCTTGTTCTCTACTTTGCGTTGACTGGAAGTCCACGAGCTGAGTTACGATGGACTTTGACTAGAGATAACTTAGCCCTTGTTGGATTTTTAACTTCTAATTTTGATATTTTAGTCATAACAGGTCAGCGACTACTTAGCTATCACTAAACTTGCACATTCTTTCAAATTAATGTTTGCAAGGCCGGAACTAGCACACCAATATAAATATGAGGAAAATTATCAAAATAGTCCTACTTTTTTTTTTTTTTTTTTACCAATTCCGTCCTAGACATTTTACAATTATGTCAATTCAATTCATCTAATTAATTTTATGTGATGAGCACTAACGTGAAGGCCAGCCGGTGTTGGCCATCTGGGTGACGCTAATGCAAATAATTTTAAACAATATTTTATTTTTTATTAAATTTTCCTTTTTTCTCTTTTTTTATTTGCCAGACTAAATTAGCACAAATGCAAAAATTCTAGAACTAAATTGACAAAAAAAAAGGTTTAGGATTGAATAGGAAAAATTACAATAGCTTTAGGATGATTTTGGTTTTCCTTATGAATCAGTTAGATGCTAAAAAAGTTTTGAATACATTATTTTAACTTGTCGGCATAAAAAATGAAAAATTGTGCGATTCTATCATGTTTGATTTAGTTGAATCTAATTGACAATATTCATTAGCCTCTATATTTACATGAGGTTGGTGAAATTTTTTTTCATTTATTTGCTGAATACAAAGTCAACCTACCTAGCGTGAAACATTGGAGACAAGTCAAACATGTGATGGGTCAAGCATTGTGATTCTAGGTATTTTTCGTCAAATAAGGACTAGAGCTAACATTGTTAGAAGCAGAAGGAAGGATAAATTGCTTCGGAGTAGGTTGTTCATTTCCCGGCTTGCTGTTTTGCGATGATCATAGTGACTCCAGACCTCACTTATTCTTCGAGTGCGGGTATGCTCATCGGATTTGGCTTCGCATTTTGCAAATGTGTTTCATTCGTCGAAGCATTGGCAATTGCAATGTTGGACTATCTTGGTTGAAGCAAGACCCACTAAAAGAAGTAAATTTCGCAAGTGTTTGTTGCGTTCATCAATGGAGAGCTAGGAACTCCAAGCTGCATTCAATCTTTTCCTCTACCTCTTGTTGATGCTGTGATTCAAATGGCTGAGATTCACGGTCAAACACAGCTTCGATGTATATAGGGACTCTCGAGGTTACAATCACCTCTGAGCTGCTTTTGAGATTACGTGCTGTGGAGGAAAGCTCCCTCATTTATGGACCTCTAGAGTAGTTACATCCATTATGTAGCAACTATCATCGATGGTTTAGATTTAAGAAGGTTGTGGTGTATATGTTGAATATATAATGGTTTTGGTGTATCTTGATCATAGAATTTGAAGCTTTTAGTTTCTTGGCCTTGATGGAATCGGTTCATGCTAATTAATATAAAGTCAGGGAAAAGAAAATAGCCAGTGGATACTTCTTTCAATAATGAGAAGGATCCCTCTCCTGATGCTGACTATTGAGGGGCCAGTCCATCTTTGGTGTACTCAGCGACAATTTTGTTCTTTTTTTCTTCTTTTTTTCTGTAGTGCAGTTTTTGCCAGTAGCGAATAAAGCTTGATTTTGAGAAGAAGTTGGCTCAAGCGAGTGCTTTGACTATTGGAATTGAGGATAGGTCATTGGAGGTGAAAGAGAAGCTGCGCAACGTTGATGCCAAGCTTTGGAGGTCAGAAGAAAAAGTTCACAATTGGACTTGAAGATGCAAGAGATGGAGACATGCAAAAGCATACTTTGAAGGGAGCGTTTGTCTTTGAAAACTGAGTATGCTCTTTTCAACCTGTGCATCTTTATGCATCGTGATGCATGGGATAACGTTGTTTACATTGCTATAGCTGTAAGAAATAACAAGTGATGTTGCAAATCTGCCCCTTTTTGGCAGGCAGGAAGCACACAAGGCCACATGTTATAAACAGAGAGAAGACTTACAAAAGAGTGGGATCAAAAGTTGCAGGAAAGGGAAAAGAAGCTGTGTGAGGATAGGAGAATCCTTAAAGTGGAGGAGGAAAAGGCCAATGAAATTTACCAACTTCTTATGTAGAAGGACATGGATCTTGAAGAAGCCTACAGAAACATGATCCAAATCAATGTTCTATGAGAAAGAGAAACATATGAATCCAAGTTTAGCAGACTTGGCTGCAAAAGAAAAGGTAAGTTCCCTGTTCAGTGCTGCTGGTTCTCCTCTCGGTCTTTGCAAATCAACCTACATTATATTTTTCCAATAGTCATTTAGTTCACTTTTCAATTTGGTTGCAGGAAGTACAGTAAGAAGAAAGCATTATGAGATCAGAAGAGGAAAAGCTACTTGCATTGGAGAACAAGCTGAATCTGGAAGAGAGTGTGAGTAGGATGCATAAGCTGCAAACTACTACGAACCTCCATAAATGATGTAACAGGTGGAGCCCTGAAGTAGCTATGGACAGAGAAGAAAGAGTGCGAACAAGAATCCAATACACACCGAACGAAACAAATCGAATAACGAGAAATGAATGCGACGCATTAGAATGTTTTTTTCACCCTCAAATCCAAAAGTGGGGGTGGGGAAATGGGATTCTCAGGAAATGCACCTTGAAAGCAATACATTCAAGATATCACATCCCCATCACCATCGCCTTCACCACCCATAGCACATGACATATACGTACGTATATCAATTTGGTTAATGCCAAGCAGATGCGACGGTGAGAGTTCGGCCGAGCCAGCCGAAGCAAACCACACCGTTCTCTTCTTTCACCGTGAATCCCTTCTGAAGGGGAAAAGCGAACCCCGCCTCCA
Organism: Eucalyptus grandis; assembly: GCF_016545825.1. NCBI lineage: Eukaryota > Viridiplantae > Streptophyta > Magnoliopsida > Myrtales > Myrtaceae > Eucalyptus > Eucalyptus grandis. The sequence continues at coordinate 38,267,192 of NC_052618.1, forward strand.
AAAATTTGGCCACGAGTCGACCCAGTGACTTCAACTCGAACCCAGCCATCCCCATGCGGGCCCTCCACTCCCCGAACACCTCGCATCTTTCAACCCGGTCCCTACCTTCGCAGGAAATCAAGTTCCCCAATTTCCGACCCAGCCCCTTCTCCGCCCTCTCTTGCTTCAACTTGTCCCTCGGCACTGTAGACTGGATCGACTCGAGCAGCGCCCCGTAGTACGCCAGCGCCTCCTCCACACGCATCGGGAATGGCACCGTGTTCCCGTTCATCTCCTGCTCCGCCAGCGTCATCACCTGCGGCGCCAGCCCCTTCACGCGCCGGAGGAGCTCGTTGCGCGTGTTCTCCGCGGACACGCTCTCGTCCGGCATTCTGTAGAGTTTGAACGCCAAGTTCACCGCCAGCACCTCCTCTGGCTCGCAGCCCAGCGAGTCGCGGCTCAACTCGCTCAGCTTCTGGCTCACGATGTTGAATACTAACCTAACTTTCACCTGGGCCGCGTGTAAACTCAGTCGGTCCCCAAGCATCCTGAGCCTCTTCTCACCGTAGAAGCTGTCTGCGAGCGCCGTGATTTTGAGGGTGAATTGATTGCCCTCCTGACGCATGGACAGATCGTCAAGGAGATCGTAGTACTGTCCTTCCCAACCAATATCGAAGTCAATCACATGGAGCTTGTTAGTGGAGGGTTGCTCCGATGCAGCCTCCAAAATCGGGTTATTGGCAGCCATGAAACCGAGCTTAAAACAAGGAGACAGATCGTAAAGTGACCGAACCGACAACACATGATCCTCGGTGAACAACTCCGCCACGGGAGGGGGGTAATCGATGGGGCTCACGCGCGATTTAAGCGCAGACAACATGTATCCCATCAATTTCTGCTTTGAAGTACTCATGGGGTTCAGCAAGGAAGACAAGCGCCTCAAGATCTTTGAAGCCACGTCTACTCTGCCCTCGTATATCGCCGTCGCAGCCTCCACAAGCGGCTGTTCCCACAAGATGGATACCGGAGACCTCTGGACGGGGGGCTTGACGCTCTCTAGCGGAGACCTCTGGACCGGAGACTTGACGCTCTCACTTCCTTTGGAGACCTCGGAACTGACAAAGGCGTTGCTGGGGACCTGGAAGACCTTATAGGACTCAGCCCCGCTCGATAGGGATTGGGTGTTGGTGCTGAACGAACCGAGGACGCTGACCATCAGATCTCCCGCAAACAAGGGCTGCCGTGGGTGATCGCCAGTTTGAGAGTGAGCGTCGAAGGCATCTCTCAGCTTCTTGGGATTTTGGCCACAGAGCTCCTGGATCTCGCGCTTGCGGCTGGAGGAGAGGCTCTTAGGCCAAGCGGAACGCTCCATTGATGAGAGAAGGCTTGTCCCTTGCTTCGTAATGATGAGGGAGTGAATGAAAGTGAAGAGAGAGAGAGAGAGAGAGAGAGAAGGAGGGGGAATAAAAGAGCGCGTTGACGTGAGAAAATATTAAGTTTTCCTTTTTTGGGGGGTTTGGATAAAATAGCGCGATGACGTGAGAGCATATTAGGTGGGCGGCCACAGCATGCGCTCGCATTGACATTTTCCATTTTTCTTTTATTTTCAAATTTTCTTACGTCGCGCTTTACGAGTATCATGGCCATCCCCTCGGAATGGAGAGCGGGGCATTTGTTACGACGATGGCTCGCCAAGCGAGAACTTCCGCTGCCTCGTGCAAGATTCTGCTAACACTCAACGCGGACTTTTTCAAGCTCCACCGATCCGCAAAATTTGATTAACTCGATTGATTATGAATATTTTTATTCCTTTTTAAAAATCAATACTAACCTATTCTAAGCTAATTTTGAGCCAATTAAGACTCGAGAAGTCATTTCATCTTCCGTGAGCTAGAGATTTTATTGACTTAGTTACGTAAAGTCTAATTAGCACCATTTTTATATATTCTCTCGTCATTTTGAAAATGTTTGATCACGCAATCTTGTCCATTTTTATTAAAGCTAAGTCACTAATAGTGCGTACAAAACCCAAAGCCGTTAAGGATAAAAATTAAACAAGTCTTATTATTACCCCTCGGGACAGGACCCCATGAGGGGTATTAGGAAAGTCTAGAAGGCCTCTTACCAATTTCTTAAGAGAGACTAATGCGGAAAAGGAAATGGTATTTTGTTGTTATGCCTCAAGACAAGACCCCTGAGCGGTAATAGAAAAGTCTAGAAGTGCTCTCACCAATTTCTCAAGAGAGACTAACGCATAAAAGGCAAGGGTATTATGCAAATGTGATATTTTATATTAAAGCAGTCCTCACTCTCTCAAAATGAGTTACTTTAACGGGTAATGAAACATTACCCATTTAAAAAAAAAATCATAAAACAAACCATGCCCAAAATGGAATTCAATCTATACTAAGGTGATGCTAGTAAAGCATGAATACAGCTTGGGGGACGAAATTTAACGTTAGACTAAAAAAACAAAATTTCAATATAAATTGATTTTCCTGCCCCACTTTAAATGTATTCCGAGATTAAAAGATAAATAGAAAGAAATGCATCTTTATTTCGTTCAAAGATTATAAGATGCTGGGCTCCATTTAATGTCTAAGATTCCGAGGTTTCACATGGTGTTTAACTATCAAAACAAAAGAAGAACACGAAATGGTGCAAATGCCGTTTCTCAATTTTTCTTATTTTATTATTGTCGTGCCCCACTCTTTCTTTTACCAACCCGATGCTCTTTTGGGGCAAATGCCGGCACATGACTGAGAAAAAGAAGAGAAAAGTCACTTGACAAGAGGAAAATTAAAAAAAAAAAAATCTTAAATCTATTGTGATTTTTTCAATTCAATTCTATTTTTGTTTTATCAATTCAATTCTCAATTTTTTTATAATTATGTCAATTTAGTCCATTTGGCCAAATTTGACTAACCATGCTAAGATAGATCGCTAGTGAACAATTTTTTAATAATTTTTTTTGTGATTTTTTATTTTTTCCTCTTTCTTTTCTTTTCTCATTTTTTTTCCTCCTCCCTCATTCCTCTTGCTCCAGCGACCAGCCAAAGGGGAGGACTAGTTGCTGGCCAGTGGTGAGCTCACCTCACCAATGGATGGCGAACCCGCGGCCGACTCCAAACATTTCATCCAAAGGACTTCGATTGCATTCTTTCGTGGATATACGTACAAACTGCACAGATCTAAGCGAGTTCAAACGATCGCGCGGCTGCAGCACAACGTTCTGGAAACCAAGAAGAAGACAGAGCATCCATTCGGGACGCCAGCAAACCACCAAAATGAAGGAATCCGTACCTGATGAAGGACTTCCCCTTGGGGCCGGTCGTGATATTGGGAAATGTCATGGAGGAGGAAGGCGGGATCACGGAGCGGGGGGCGTGGAGGCCCTCGTTGCCGCCGTGGAAGAAGAAGGCGTTGGAGCGGGAGGTGAAGGCCTCGTTGAAGTAGTCATGGACGGAAGCGTCAATGGCAGAGATCGAAACCAGAGCCGCGACGACGAAGAAGGAGGAGAAGAACCCTAACCGACGCTGAGCTCTGCACGATTCTCTCACTTCCATCTCCTTCCTCCTTCACCCTCTCTCTCTCTCTCTCTCTCTTTCTCTCTTCCTGAGCATAATGAGCTTTGACAAGGGAACTAACCTCGGAGCTGAACCGAGATGCTTTCCATCTTCCTCATTTTGATTTCTGAGAAAACAAGGGGAATTTTCCCTACTTTCCCAATAAGTAAATTTGGATTATTTGGATAAAAAATGATCAAACTTCCAATTTCCATTTTCTTATTTTAACTAAAGTTAGGATGAGTAAAGAATATTTCACTACTCATGGCATAAAAAGTTTGTTATCGACTTGAGTAGGTTCTTAATCTTCGTGGAAAATTACGAGTCATATGATCAAAAGAACTTGTGACCATCAAAAAGAAAATTATGCCCATATTAAATGAAAGTTATGACCCATTATGTAATTTATTAATAATAGAAAAAGAGATGTACTATTAACTTAGGCAGCTTGCTATTTTTTTTGTGGACAAATAGAAATCATGGATCCATATTACTTGCGACAACAAAAAGGGAAATTATGTTCCCTAAAGAATGTTACAAAATGATATTTGATGGGTAAGTTGCTATTATCGACAAAAATTGTGAATTTCAAAGGAAGACTACTATCGATTAGCCAATATTTGTTCTCATTTTTTTTTTAAATCATCGTATAGGAGGATCTTGAAAAGATTCTTTTGTAGTTCACATCGATATTGATATTTATTTCTCCAAATGATACTAGTCTTTTTTAGTATTTTTTTTTTTGGTGACCGAGAATCGGTCGAAGCCTACCATTGTCAGCTTACGCCGATTAATTGCTAACAACACAGGGTTTCGAACCCTTGACCTCCTTCGCTACAGGAGAGATCTCAACTAACTGCGCTGCCCACGGGTGGATGTCTTTTCTGGTATGTTTATGAAAGTAGATGTAAATAAAAACCCTAATTTCAATACAATATGAATCTAAAAAAAAACCTTTGGTAATTATAATTTTTGGAGACGATGATTGACATGGATTTACTATCTTAATTTGATACAAGTGAGTAAATTCTAAGCCTTGTTAATATGATTCATTTAGAGATTTTGATATTCATGATATGTTAAATTTGTAATCAAACTAATGGGGAATACATGGATATAAAATACTATTTTTTATTGGTTTGATACATAACTGGGACTTGTGCACATTGACATTGACACTCTTCTAATCTTGTTCTCCACTTTGCGTTGAATGGAAAGTCCAGGAGCAGAGTTACGATGGACTTTGACTAGAGATAACTTAGCCGTTGTTGGATTTTTAACTTTTAATTTTGATATTTTAGTCATAACAAGTCAACGACTACTTAGCTATCACTACACTTGCACATTCTTTCAATTTAATGTCACTACACTTGCACATTCTTTCAATTTAATGTTTGCGAGGCCGGAACTAGCGCACCAATATAAATTAGAGGGAAATTACCAAAAACAGTCCTATTTTTTTTTTTTTTTTTTTTTGCACCAATTCTGTCATAGACATTTTACAATTGTGTCAATTCAATCCATAGACATTTTTGTGTGGTGAGCACTAACGTGAAGGCCAGTCGGTGCTAGCCGTCTGGGTGACGCTAATGTAAATAATTTTAAATAACATTTTATTTTTATTACATTTTCCTTTTTTTTTTTTTTTTTCTGTTTTTTTTTTTTTTGCCAAACTAAATTAGCGCAAATGCAAAATTTTTAGAACTAAATTGACAAAAAAAAAGGTTTAGGACTGAATAAGAAAAATTGCAATAGCTTTAGGACGTTTTTGGTAATTTTTTTTCTGAATTGGTTAGATGCTCAAGGAGCTCTCAATACATTATTTTAACTTGTCGGCATAAAAAATGAAAAATTGTATGATTCTATCATGTTCAATTTAGTCAAATCTAATCAGCAACATTCATTAGCCTCTATATTTGCATGAGGTCGGTGAAAATATTTACATTTATTTGGTGAATACAAAGTCAACCTACCTAGCGTGAAACATTGGAGATAGGTCAAATATGTGATAGGTCAAGCATTGTGATTCTAGGTATTTTTTGTCACGTTGATGGTTTAGATTTTAAAAGGGTGTGGTGTACATGTTGAATATGTAACAGTTTTGGTATATCTTGATCATAGAATTTGAAGCTTTTTGTTTCTTGGTCCTTGATGGAATCGGTTCATGTTAATTAATATAAAGTCAGTTAGGGGGAGAAAAAAACAGCCAATGGATACTTCATTCAATAACGAGAAAGATCCCTCTCCTGATGCTGACTAATGAGGGCCGGTCCATCTTTGGTGTACTCAGTGACAATTTTGTTTTTTCTTTTTTTGTTTTTTGTTTTTCCATCTAGTAGATTCATCCTCTTACTCTTTTGTTAATCAGAGAGGTCTCTAATTTTGGAGATTTTGCCTGAACAAATCATGTACTCATTATGGTGATCTTTATGGAATCATGTCCTTGTCTGCATGACTAGGAGAGTATTGTGTAAGCTCACCGCGTCATCTTTCTTTTGACTAGCAAAGCATGACGTCTTTCGGTCACAGAATTAAGTAAATGCTTAATAGCAATATGGTTTTATTGCCCAGATTGCTGCACATTGAAATCTGCATGCTCTTTGGTAGTTGATGTGTAACATACTACAATTTAAGAATTAAAAGAAAATATCTCATGCAACTCCTCACTTGTTTTCTGCACAGAAAGTTTACCGATTTCCCGGGGGCAAACAAATATCACAACCTGGATTTAGGCCTAGCTATTATCCGAGCACATAGTGTAGTTAAGAACAGCTCTCATCCCCAGACGGCTATGATCTTCACTTGCTTGTTTGAAAAGTTTAAACATGTCGAGCTCAAACCTAATTAATTCCACCTGCCCCAACCCCGATTGACATTTGCAAAGCATTCGATGAAGCCAAAGTGAAATTGAATACATTCATCGCCGGAGACTTCTGACGAAACTTGCAAAGATTAAACACATGCAGGGAAGATCGGGTGACTCGTATTCTTGCGCTGAGTTGTTGTGTTGATCACTTGCTAGTGGGCACAGAAACCATCAGCACCATAGAGCTTTAACCTTTCCTATACAGATCAAAGGAAATTAACAAAGATGGTTTAAAGGATATGGGTAAAAGATGAACAAAACAAAGCCACACCTGCGACAACTTACATAAAACAGAAGTAAACTCACGAAGCTTTTGCATAAAGATGCGTGCCCACCAGCGGCAGACATAGAGTGAGAAGACAAATTCTCATCAGTCTTTGCCAAAGATGAAATGGTTTTGCTATGTGATTTCTGACAGAAATCAAAAGAATCATATACATAATTAGGTCATCTAACTTCAAGGAGAAAAGTGTTTTCTTCATACATCAGGCCAAATAATGGATTGCCTCTATTGAGAAGACAATGGATCTGATTAAACATTATTGGAAGAAAAGGGAACAAAACAAAACACATTACCTCCAGACTCCTAGCATAATCGCACAAAGCTTTCATAGCAAGCTCAGCTCACTGTGGAAGCGACCTAAAATCCAACGCCTGCCCAACAACCATCGCCCCTTCTATGCTTGGAGGAGGAGGGCCAACTGCCCCGATGCTTGGTGCAAGACCATAAGCCACTGCAGGAGGTGTATAAAACTTTTGTGGCTGCTGCACATTAAGCAGGAATGGTACTACCGTTACCGGTAATAAATACTTACCTCGTAGTTCCATCATCCATTCTCTTCCCTAATCCCTTCCTAAATTGCTCCTCCTCCCCTATCTTATCTTCATCGTCCTCAAGCTCAGTCTGTTTTCTCAACGGCACATCCACTGCCCTGTCGTCAAAACTCTCGAAAACACCTTTCTTTCCACCCTTAATCTTACCTTTGAACATGGCGATTCGCCCCTGAAGCTCCGGCTCCTCATCGCTCAAGCCCTCAACCGTGCCATGATTACACCCTCCATCCAGCGAAGTGTAGTTCGGCGCAGCTGCCTGCGATTGCCTCAGTTGTTCTCTCTCCGCCCTTATTGCATTTATCATTGCCTGTTTGGGAAACAACAACCTGGATGAATCCTACCCCTTCGTAATTCTGATCGCAGCCAACTCTCTTTGCATCATCTCTATACGAGCCTTCCGTTTTCTCCTCATATGCCTTTCCCTTTTCACCCTCTTCCTCGTTAGAGCTCAATTCATCCACTTGCCTCAGTGTTTGTTCGATCGTGGCATTGCGTTTCATGAGACCCTTCAAAACAACGAAGAATTCGTGTTTGGGGACGGGCTTGGACTTTGATCCCACAGCATAACGAGAGTTGCTCGATGAAGCAAGGGTCCTCTTGTTTTTTTGGAGCTTGCGTGGGGCTTCTTTGGTGTAAGTGCGAGCTTGAGGAAGGACATTCAAAGGCGAAGCATTGGCGGACGAATAATATTGCTCCTATATTAAACCAGGAAAGAAGATATCACCATCATGGACAGAAATTAAAGCACAAATATGAGCATCTTACGACGTTAAGGGCGCGTTTGGTAACGATTCTGTTCCCCTGAGCTGATTCCGATCGAACGATTCTTTTGATTCTGTTCCTGAACCGATTCTAAGCATTTTAAATCGTTTGGTAACTGTCCAAAATTTCTGATTCTGGAATAGAATTGCGTTTGGTACCGTATTCATTAATTTTGTTCCAAATCAATTTCTTTTAATTTTTAAATATTTTTTTTTTACTTTTTTCCTTTGTTTTCTTTTCTTTTTTTCATTTTTTCATTTTTTTTTTTCATTTTCCTTTTTTTCTTTTTTTCCTTTTTCTTTTCTTTTTCTCACCTTCTTCTTCTTCTTCGGCCGACCTCACCGGAGCATCGCCGCCCTCGGCGAGGCCGGCCCTCGTCGGCCGAGCCTCGCCGCAGCCCTCGCGGCCGACGGCGAGGCTCGCCTAGCCCCGCCGAGGCTCGACCGAGCCGGATCTGGGCGAGGCCGAGCCCGCCGGTGGCCGGCCGACCTCGTCGGGGTTGGGCGAGGCTCACAAGCCACCGGCGGGCCGGGCGAGCCTCGCCCGGCCACCGGTGGGGCCGGGCGTCGCGAGGCTCGCCTAGCCCCCGCCCGGGCCCCCCGCAAGGCTTGGCCTCGCCCGGATCCGGCAAGGCCGAGCCTCGCCGGTGGCCGGGCGGGCCTCGCCCCGCCCGGCGAGGCCTCGCCTAGCCCCCGGCGAGGCCCGCCCGGCCACCGGTGAGGCTCGGCCTCGCCGATCTGGGAGGCCGAGCCTCGCCGTGGCTGGGCAAGCCTCCGGCGAGCTCGCCGGACCTCGCCCGGTCCGGTGAGCCTCCGGCGAGCTCGCCGGACCGGGCGGGCGGTCGCGGCCGGCGGTGGACGGCGGATGGCGGACGGTGGCGGGCGGCAAGTGGCGGCGGTCGTGAGATGGCCGAAGGGAAGAAGAAAATTTATTGATTTTGATTCTCAAATTCGTTCCTAGGAACAAGAATCAATTTTTTTATTCTTGATTACTTTCCCAACTGTTCGGAACAAATTTGTTCCCTAACAAAAATTTTACCAAACGCGATTCTAGGCCGAAACCCGATTCCGAGAACAAAGAATCAGAATTTGGCACTATTTGGATGGTTACCAAACAAGCCCTAAGTGTCACTCATGTCGAAAACTAATTTTGGCTTTCAGTTTCATAAAAAAGACAAATCACTCATAAAACTACTCAATCTCAAAATGGAGAGAAAATGTGGGAATGAACTTAAAATATTATATCAGCTATTGAAAATGAAGGCTCAATCCTTAAAGAAATGGAGGTACAAATAGCAGCTAAAACAATTCTCATCCTATCCCGGATGTGAATCACCCAGGAGGGGTTAAAACTAGAGTTGCACAATGATGATATGCGCGACATTCTCTCCCCCCCGGTCCCAAAAGACTGAGCGGAATTGGAGCTCGAGCTAAGCTGCAAACTACTACGAAACCTCCAGAAACGATGTAATAGGTGGAACCCCACAACGGCTATCGACAGAGAAGAAAGAGTGCACAAGAATTCAATGCACACTAAACGAAACAAATCAAATAACGCAAATGAATGCAACTCATTTGCGTGGGTAGGGAAATGAAATTCTCTTCTTCTTTTCCATTTTCTCAGGAAATACATTTTGAAAAAAATTCATTATGGATATCACATCCACATCGCCATTGCCATCGCCATCGCCATCCATAGCACATAACATACACATATGTATATCAATTTGGTTAATGCCAAGCAGATGCGACGGTGAGACTTCGGCCGCACCAGCCGAAGCAAACCACACCATTCTCTTCGGTTAATGCCAAGCAGATGTGACGGTGAGAGTTCGGCTGCACCAGCCGAAGCAAACCACACCATTCTCTTCTGTCACCGTGAATCTCGGGTCCCAGGCCCACTCCAAACGGGGGAACGACGCCGTCAATGAGTCGGCCACGTGTCGACCTAGTGGCTTCAACTGGAACCCAGCCATCCCCATGCGGGCCCTCCACTCCCCGAACACCTCGCATCTTTCAACCCTGTCCCTACCTTCGCAAGCAACCGAGTTCCCCAATTTTCGCCTTAGCCCCTCCTCTGCCCACACTCGCTCCAGCGGGCGACGCACCACCCCAGACTCGATCGACTCGAGCAGCGCCCTGTAGTACGCCAGCGCCTCCCCCACGCGCGTCGTGAATGGCACCGTGTTCCCGTTCATCTCCTGCTCCACCAGCGTCACCACCCGCGGCGCCAGACCCTTCACACGCTGGAGGAGCTCGTCGCCCGTGTTCTCCACGGACACGCTCTCGTCCGGCATTCTGTACAGCTTGAACGCCAAGTTCATCGCCAGCACCTCGTCAGGCTCGCAGCCCAGCGAGTCGCGGCTCAACTCGCTCAGCTTCTGCCTCACGATGTTAAATACTAACCTAAATCCCCTACGGGCCTCGAGATCGCTCAGTCCATCCCGAAGCATCCTCAGCCTCTTCTCACGGTAGAGGCTGTCTGCGAGCGTCGTGATCTTGAGGGTGAATTGATTGCCCGCCTGACTCATGGACAGCCTGTCAAGGAGATTGTTGTACTGTCCTTCCCAACCAATATCGAAATCAATTACATGGAGCCTGTTAGTGGAGGGTTGCTCCGATGCAGCTTCCAAAATCGCGTTATTGGCAGCCATGAAACCGAGCCAGAAACAAGGAGACAGTTCGTAAAGTGACCGAGCCGAGCATACATGTTCCTCGGTGAACAACTCCGCCACGGGAGGGGGTAATCGACTGGGCTCACGCGCGATTTAAGCGCAGACAACATGTATCCCATCAATTTCTGCTTTGAATTACTCATGGGGTTCGGCACGGCAGACAAGCGTCTCATGATCTCCGAAGCCACGTCTACTCTGCCCTCGTATATCGCCGTCGCAGCCTCCAGTAGCGACTGCTCACACAAGATGGATAACGGTGACCTCTGGACGGGGGGCTTGACGATCTCCACCGGAGACCTCTGGAGTCTCCGGACGCGGGTCTTGGCGCTCTTTACCGGAGGCCTCTGGACCGAAGACTTGACGCTCTCACTTCCTTTGGAGACCTCGGAACTGACAAAGGCGTTGCTCGGGACCTGGAAGACCTCATAGGACTCAGCCCCGCTCGATAGGGATTGGCTGTTGCTGCTGAACGACCCGAGGACGTTGACGACCAGATCTCCCGCAAAAAAGGGCTGCCGTGGGTCATGCCAGTTTGAGAGTGAGCGTCGAAGGCATCTCTGAGCTTCTTGGGATTTTGGCCACAGAGTTCCTGGATCGCGCGCTTGCTGCTGGAGGAGAGTTTCTTAGGCCATGCGGAACGCTCCATTGATGAGAGAGGTCTTGTGCTTTGCTTTTGTGATGAGGGAGGAAAGTTAAGAAAGAGAGTGAGAGAGAGTGGCTTTTTGACAGACAAAAGAGCTCAGGGTCATGTGTGAAAGAGGGAAGGAAGAAGCGCATGGAGGTGGTGCGAAGGTTCCATGTCTTGCGGGATCTAGGCAAGTTACGAGCAGCTAGGTCGATCGCAAATGATGTTATGATACATAGTAAATTCCTTTTTTAGAAAAAAATGAACATCTTGTTTTATTAGTATTGTTATTGGGCCAAATTTTAGAGAAGAATTTAAAGTGAAAGCATCTCTCAAGAAAAAAAAAGGAAAGATTTGAAATTGACCTTATCTCAAATAATAATTTAGAGTGACAAATTTAATCTCAAACAAAGTACCAAATTTACTGGTGAAATCTTAATGTAACTAACGGCATTTTCGTTCAAAATCCTTTTTTTTTTTTATTTCTTTTTCTTTCTCAAGAATAACTGTATTACACGGGTATCAATATGGGGTTTTTGGCGATGTCCAAAATTTAATTTGAAGTAAAATTGTCATAACTGTATTACGTGTGCATTCGTATGTTTGGACCAATTTGTGAATTTCCGAGAGAGAGACCACATCTTTAATAAGGGGTGGTTAGCTCATTCTCTTTTGAAGATGGAGGTTTCTAAGGAACAACCGGTAAAATCAAGATGCTCCATGCTCATGAAATACTCGGGGAATTGTCCTCCGGCAAAGAGAATGCACAGAAATATCCCTTGATCTTCCTCTTGTGTGAGGTGATCCTAGTACATGAGGAGAGATGAACATACATTCAAACATTGGCTGAATATGATAATTCCAAACATCACCATCATAACAAGTAGACACTGCAAGTTATATAGACATAGCAAGATTTAAAGATAAAAATAAAATGAAGAATCTATTAATCCATGAATCATAATTGCTAGGTTCAACCTTAAAATGCATGTTGAAATTCGCATAAATTACGTGTAACAAAAACAACATATGGTGATGAAAATTGGAGTCTTGTTTTTGGGTAATATTAGCAAAAGGAAAAAAGAAAGAAGAAAAGACAAAAACTAAAAAACACCCCTTTTATATATTTTGAGTAAATTTGGCCCTGCATATATTGTTTCCCTCATTTGCGGCTTTGCGTCTACCCAACAGACTGTGGCTGCAAGGAGCGGTGGCAAGGGAAAAGGTGGTTGCTTTCCTTGATGAGCCGCCGTAGCCACCTCCGCCAGTGGCCTCGCTGGATGGGAATATAATGGGGAATGTTGGGTTGGAAGACAATGGAGGGGGGAGGGTCGAAGCGGAGATGGACGGGAAGGATTGCCGGGTGCTCACTGAGAAGGTTATCGAGCTCGAAAGCTTAGGTGAATTCGATAGATATTGTTGCTTATGACTTATTGTCTTTTTAACCATTTTCGAAGGCTTGGAGTAGTTAGTTTACCTCAGCTGAATGGGTTCTTGGATATCAGTTGTGCTAGAATGGTTAGCTTTTGTTGCATTTGACCGAATGCAGCACCTTGTGTCCATAGTTGAGAGAGAGGGAGGGAGGGAGGGAGTGTTTGTTTAAGGAATAGGATAAATATTTTTCGAGATAAAACGGGCATACTGTGTTTTGACGCCATGCTTGTTCCTTAGAGTGTATGAGCTGTTATGGGTTGGTAGTTGCTTCTTGCAGTAGCATTATAATGTTCCATGCACCTGTTTGCTGGATGGAAATTTTGTCATGTGTAATTTACCAACCCAAGTAAACAGAGCACGAGTACCTGAAGCTGCTCCAGAGTTTTGGATAATGATTAAAAGATCCATAATATAAAGCAAGCATCCAGCAATGTAACGGGTAAGACCAGAAACAATGCTGTCTTTCCAGAGAAGTCATTGATATTCCCAAGATGTTCAACGAGTTCATACGACTCGGATGCAACTACATATGCTCCACCAAAAAGAAGCACTCTTGAGGTTATGCCCCCAAGGATAGGTCTCACCACTCCATAACCATTGACACTACCAATAAGAGAAGTCTCGAGAGTGTTTTCTTTACTGCAGTAAAAGTGAGCCCACATCGTTATGCCCATCGGTCTTCTTCCAGTGGAGTTTTAGTTGGAATATTCGAAGTACCAGAGAGACGATTCACACATTCCAAGAGCAATAACTGCAGTTATGTGGTAATGCAACTGTATGACATCCTTCCAGTGTTGAACGAACTTCAAAAACCATATAAGTCCAAGTCCAAGGTAAGCCAATGACATTAAACCAAACACTACCATCAAAGGACCCATTTTTCGTCTCTTTCTTTGTCAACTTCAATTTGTTAAAGATGGCTAATCAATGCTTGAAAACCATCTTGGACTTTTCTTTTCTTTCTTTTTGACCAACGTGTGCCCTCCTTCTTGAAGACTCCACCATCTACTTGCAGGCTCATCTTTCTCTAGAGCTCTGTATTCTTCTTGCAGCTTCTTCACGCTTGCGGCATATTAGGTGTTGACTCCAACACACTCCCCCCCCCCCCCCAACAACAGAAAGAGTGCCCACAAGAATTCGATAGACACCAAACGAAACAAATAGAATAACGCAGGAAATGAATGCAACGCACCGGAATGTTTTTCCCTCAACTCCAGACATTCTCTTTTTATTACTCGATTGCTTGGGTAGGAGGAATGGGATTATCTTCTTCTTTTCCCATCTTTTCAGGAAATACACCTTAAAAACAATGCATTATAGATATCACATCGCCATCACCATCGCCATCGCCATCCCCATTCGTAGCACATAACATACACATTCGTATATCAATTTGACAAACGCCAAGCAGATGTAACGGTGAGAGTTCGGCCGCGCCAGCCGAAGCGAACCACCCCATTCTCTCCTTCATCGTAAATCCCGGGTTATAGGGCCAACGGAGCCATACCTTCAATGATTCGGCCACGTGTCCACCCAGTGGCTTCAACTGGAACCCAGCCATCCCCATGCGGGCCCTCCACTTCCTGAAAACCTCGCATCTTTCAACCCTGTCCCTACCTTCGCAAGCAATCGAGTTCCCCAATTTCCGACTCAGCCCCTCCTCCACCCTCGCTTGCTTCAAGTCGTCCCTCGGCACTGTAGATTCGATCGACTCGAGCAGCGCCCCGTAGTACGCCAGCGCCTCCCCCACGCGCGTTGTGAATGGTGCTGCGTTCCCGTTCATCTCCTGCTCCACCAGCGTCACCACCCGCGGTGCCAGAGCCTTCACGCGCCGAAGGAGCTTGTCAGGCGTGTTATCCACGGACACGCCCGTGTCCGGCATTCTGTACAGCTTGAACGCCAAGTTCACCGCCAGCACCTCGTCGGGCTCGCAGCCCAGTGAGTCGCGGCTCAACTCGCTCAGCTTCTGGCTCACGATGTTGAATACTAACCTAACTCCCTTTTTCGTCGCGAGTTCGCTCAGTCGGTCCCCAATCATCCTGAGCCTCTCCTCACCGTTGATGCTATCTGCGAGCGTCGTGATCTTGAGGGTGGATTGATTGCCCGCCTGACGCATGGACAACGGGTAAAGGAGATCGATGTACTGTCCGTCCCCACCAATATCAAAATCAATAACATGGAGCTTGTTAGTGGAGGGTTGCTCCGATGCAGCTGCCACAATCGCGAAATTGGCAGCGATGAAACTGAGCTTGAAACAAAGAGACAGTTCGTAAAGTGACTGAGCCGACAACACATGGTCCATGGTGAACAACTCAGCCACGGGAGGGGGGTTATCGATGGGGCTCATGCGCGATTTAAGCGCAGACAACATGTATCCCATCAATTTCTGCTTTGAATTACTCATGGGGTTCGGCACCGCAGACAAGCGCCTCAGGATCTCCGAAGCCACGTCTACTCTGCCCTCGTATATCGCCGTCGCAGCCTCCACTAGGGACTGCTCCCACAAGATGGATGCCGGAGACATCTGGATGTGGTTCTTGATGCTCTCGCTTTTCTCAGAGACCTCGGACATGACACAGGCGTTGCTCGGGACCTGCAAGACCTCATAGGACTCAGCCCCGCTCGATAAGGATTGGGTGTTGCTGAACGACCCGAGGACGCTGACGTTCAGATCTTCGGCAAACAAGGGCTGCCGTGGGTTATCGCCAGTTTGAGAGTGAGCGTCGAAGAAATCTCTGAGCTTCTTGGGATTTTGGCCACAGAGTTCCTGGATCGCGCGCTTGCGGCTGGAGGAGAGGTTCTTAGGCCAAGCGGAACGCTCCATTGATGAGAGAGGTCTTGTGCTGTGAATGAAAGTGAAGAGAGAGAGGGACAGACATGAATTGAAGAGGCTGAGTGTGTGTGTGAGAGAGAGACAGAGAGAGAGAGAGAGAGAGGCTCATTATCCATTGTCATTGGTAGGAGGCAAGGAAGATGAGTGGCAGAGGGTGCGAAAATTCCATGTCTTGCGGACCCAGCCATGCCCACGCGCGGCGCGTACGAGTTATAGTCGATATCATGATACGTAGCAAATTCTTTTCTAGAAAAAAAATGAATATCTTGTGTTATTAGTATTATTATTGTTGTAATTGTCATCATATATCGATGGGAGTGATAATTGTTTTTTTTTTTTTTTGGTATTCTCTCAAATGTCATATTATGCATGTGACTCAAAATTATAGTCGCGAAGCCTAAGGAAATTATTATTTCATATTTATTATTCTGTTATATTAATATTATTAATATTATTAGAAACGGCTGAAATATAACTAAGCAATTTCCCATAATCTTCATGATTCCTCATATCTTTTAAAATTGTACATTATCTCCATTTGGTTTGATTGTGCCTATTTTTTTTTTTTTTATCTTGATTAATTGTAATTGATGTTACAATATCATATTAGTTTAAATAGTCATCTTGTAAGGGTTATAAAGAGGCTAATGAAACGAACCCAAGTACATATTCTCATTTGAGGGTAATAATCTCACCCAAACCAGCCCCTTTCCTTGGAACACTAGCTAAGCAGCTCGACTGATCTACTTCTCCAACAAACTCCCTCCAGTCAAAACCATCTCAGCCTTTCTTATCATCAACTCACGCCAAACCAAATGATTCCCTAGAAGATCGTTCACTAGAGATGCTTGGGTTTGTTAAGGGAACCTCTGCAGCCATCGTGTAACGAGAAAAAAAGAAATGGGCTAGCAGAGAGTCAACTCGGAAATATTGTCGAAAAGTTGACAGGGGCAGCGTGTGGTGGAGGGGAACCTAAGGCGATGAAACAATGCCAAGTAGACTTGTTAACTAAAACTAAAAGCAGATGGAAATAACTAACAATAATAGAGAAGGATTACGGATGATCGAGAAGAATGGAGGGACGACGATCACGGAGGTAGCTGAAAGAAAACATCATTGTGATGCTGGGAAAGCTCCCAACCAAGAGGGAAGCTCTCACAGAGGAGAAAGAACCATATCTATGCTTACCTTCCTGAGCAAAAAAAAAACTTGATATCTCATTCTTTTTAGAATATAAACACTAGCTAGAAATCTGATATATAAAGAAGTCCTGAACCTTAAAAATATATATAATTAAGTTTTAAAACTTCTTAATTGATGTAATCAAGTGTTTTGTGAACTCTGTCCACTTTAGTTAACAAAAAATACCTTTTTATTACTTCAACAAGATAGATGCCACTTGGAAAAAAAGAAAAAGGAAAAAAAAGGATAAGAATTAAATAAAAAAGGCTAAAAATCTAAAATTACTCTTCTCGGCCACCGGCCACCACCGCTTGGGGCCATGACCACTCTAGTTTCATGAAGCTCATAGCCACGGCCAACATGGGGTGCTTGAGTCATCAAGCTCGGCTATGACTGCTCGAGATTGATCGAACTTATCGCTATTAATCTCCGACCTAAGCATCTATAGGTCTGCGTTTGAACTTTCAACAACCTCACTTCACCATCTTTTTTTTTAACTCTTCACATTGAAGCAATACAAACAAAATGCACAAAAAAGATCGATGGAAGAAGATGAACCAAGTAAGGATGTGATATGCTTTCGGTACGAGACAAATGGACACATCATGCCAAATTGTCCTTTGTTGAAAAAGAAGAAAGAAAAGTATGAGAAGTACAAGATCTAAAAGTAGAAACTGAGGCTACACAAAATGTGAAGAGAGTGACAAGAAGTATGCAAACATCTGTTTGATGGCTTACTCAGACTGAGACTCAAAATCTGACTCAAATATAGACTTTGAATCAGACAAAAAAATTGAGGTGAGTCATTTTGAAATTCCTATTAAAGTGTCCAAATACATCAATGAGCTTTGTTTGAACCTTAAATCCTTT
Organism: Eucalyptus grandis; assembly: GCF_016545825.1. NCBI lineage: Eukaryota > Viridiplantae > Streptophyta > Magnoliopsida > Myrtales > Myrtaceae > Eucalyptus > Eucalyptus grandis. Next base: position 38,284,817 of record NC_052618.1, read on the forward strand.
CTTAAAAGGATCTCCGAACTGAAGAAGGAGAATTCTAAACTTAGACAAAAGGGTAGCTCTTGGAAAGAAAAGTTTGAAAGTTTACAAAATGATTCCCATAATTTGAAGGACGGTCGTGATTCTCTTTCCAAAGAAAATGAGAATCTCAAAAAGGAATTTTCAAACATTACTACAAAGTTTTCAAAAGGTTCGGAAACTTTAGAACACATTCTTTTCATTCAAATCCTTTATCACAATAAATCCGGTTTGAGTTTTAATAAAAAAAAAAAGTGATCTTTTGATTGATTTTCCAAAAGTCAATGAGAGACTTAGATAGAAACCTCCTAGACTCACTTAAAAGAATCATTTCTAAAGAGTTTTTACAAAATCCATTGGTCAAAGTGCTCTTAAATTTTCTAAGTATGGAGACTCATAACATTTTAAGAATAAATGTCTTACAGTTTGGAGACCTATTAAGAAGAATTGGGCAAAAAGAGTTTTTTACCTCTAACTCTTCAAGACCTAGGAAAATTTGGGTACTAAAGAAAGTTTAAGACTATTCTTTGATTGTAGATTACCATAAAAGGGATGAGCAAATGGTACTTGGATTGTGGATACCCTAGGCATGTGACAGGAGACTCAGGCAGTTTCATCAAACTTGAAAAACAAAAAGGAGGAAGTGTTTCCTTTGGAGAAAATAGCAAAGGAAGAATTGTTGGACAGGGAACAATGAAGATTGGCAGCTTGATCATCAACAATGTTTCCCTAGTAAAAGGTCTTTATTTCAACTTTCTAAGTGTTAGTCAACTATACGATATAGGGTTTAGAATCAACATTCAAGAGAATATTTGTTCTAGAATCAACCACATCTTCTCTCGATCTTTTACTGGTGAAAGGCATGGCAACATATACCTTCTGGACATAAATATAGAAAGCTCTTAATGCCCAATCTCAATTCAAGATGAAGCAAACCTATGGCATCGCAAGTTAGGGCACATAAGCATGAAGCAAATTGCCAAGCTATCTTCCAAGAAGCTATTTCGCATTCTTCCAAGAGTGGTTTACCAAAAGACTGAGCTATGCACCGCATGCATTTTAGGAAAATAGGTTAGGAATTCATTTAAATCTATAAACTATGTTTCCACTAATCGTGCTTTATAGCTCCTTCATATGGATCTCTTTGGACATACTAGAACTCAAAGCATTGGAGATAAGAAATATGATTTGGTGATTGTGGATGATTACTCAAGGTTTACATAAGTTTTCTTTTTGGCAAATAAAGTAGAAGTTTTGTCTTATTTTTCAAAATTTACTAAAAAGATTTAGAATGAGAAGGGCTATGCAATTTCAAGTATCAAAATAGACCATGGGGAGAATTTGAAAATCAAGATTTATGAGCTTTTGTGATGAAAATGATTTTCAACATATTTTCTCATCTCCTTACATTGTAGAACAAAATGTAATTGTAGAAAAGGAAAAATCGGTTTTTACAGGAAATAGCTAGAACTCGTTAATTGAAAACAAAGTCTCTTATCGCTTTTGGTCGAAGTAGTGTCAACCGCTTGCTACATAATTAACGAGTATTTACGAGGCCCATTTTAGAGAAAACCCCTATGAGATTTACAAAGGTAGAAAACCAAATATTTCTTATTTTCATATTTTTCGCTGTAAATGTTTTATCTTAAAAAATGCAAATGATCATTTAGGTAAGTTTGAAGAAAAGTCAGATGAAGGGATATCCCTTGGATACTCTACAACAAGTAAGGCATACACAGGGTGCATTTAAGAAGGCTTTCGGGGAAAGTCTTTGAGAAAATGCAAAGACCCTTGAGTTAAAGGAGTTTTCAGAATGCAAATTGTATTTGGTAAATCGTATTTGTGAAAGTCCATTGTGAAGTATTTTTGAGTAAAATAATGTTTGGACAAATTAAATTTGCAAAAGACTTTTGTTATTAAAACAAGAAAAAAAAAAGTTGGCCAACCAAGGGTTTGGCCGGCGACTGCCAGTGAAGAGCTAACAGTTTTTGGTGAAGGGTAGGCGGTCCGACGAGGGGCAAGCAATGCGGTGAAGGGGAGGCGTCCGGCTAGGGTCGTCGTGTGAAGGACGCGGCATAGCGAGGGTCGCTGAGACCCCAATCGCGCGATCTGGTCGCGATTTGGGTTGCAAGATCCGGGTTGTGGCGACCCTCACCAGATAGTCGTGCGACCCACCATGTTGCGACCTCCATGTGGAGGTCGCCGGGGCCGCACGATCTGGTCGCCATGACCCAGATCGTGCGACTAGATTTGGGTTGCCATGACCCTCGCCTTGCCACGTCCTCCGCTCAGCAACCCTCGTCGGAAGGTCACGGGACCCTAGTCGAACCACCTTCCCTTCACACACTGCCTGCCTTTCACCAACGACCATGTGTAGATACTGGTCGTGTTCAGTAGAGAGAAGGGAAGAAGATGAAGATGATGAATAGTTATTGGGAGTAAAACCGGAAAAATAAAATATTAGTGAGGACAATTTTGAGAGAATATTTTCACTAGCCTTGAAGGCCGAATGCCGAAAAGCCCAAGGCAACCTTTAACCAGCTTTGGGCTTTTAGCCTTTTGAAGGCTTGCATTTGGCAAAGGCAAGTCAAAAAAAATTTGCCAAACACCAAGTATTTGGCTCAAAGGCCTTTACACACCCAAGGGGCTTTGGGAAGATAGTTCCCAAACGCACCCATAATCTTCAATGAGAACATTTAGATTGTTAAAGAATCAACGAACATTAGATTTCAAGAAGTTTACTAGAATCAATAAGATCAGACTCAGCTTGAAGAATCTGAGTTAGTTTTGAACTTAATAATGTCTTAACCTTCCAAACAAAACCTGCATTCTATTGAACAAGATCTAATTGAAGAAAAGTAGGAAGAATTAGCTAAGATTGAGACTCAAGAGTCTCTTGCAAGAAAGGACAAATTCAACAAAAATTGGAAACATAAGTCAAGTCATTCTCAAGATCTCATTATTGGCAATATAAAAGAAGGAATTTGCACCAATTCCAAAGGTAAGGAATACTCAAATGCTGTAAGGAATACTCAAATGCTCTAGCACTTATTTCTAAAGTAGAGCCGAAGGGAGTAGAAAAAGCTTTGTCTAATGAAAGTTGGACAAAAATAATGCAAGAAGAACTTTGGCAATTCAAGATCAATGGTGTTTGGGAATTGGTTCCCAAACCAAGAGGAAAGTCTATAATTGGAATTAAGTGGGTATTTAGAAACAAGATGGATGAAAATGGTAAGGTAACCAGAAATAAGCAAGGTTCGTGGCAAAAGGATATAAACAAAAAGAAAGAATAGACTATGATGAAACCCAAGCACCGATAGCCAAGTTAGAAACCATAAGGCTATTACTTGCTTATGCTTGTTTTCATAACCTTAAGCTATTCCAAATGGATGTCAAAAGTGTCTTCCTCAATGAATTCATCCAAGAAGAAATCTTTGTGGAACAATCACAAGAATTTGAAGATCCTAGAAAGACAGACTTTGTCTACAAACTAAATAAAGGTTGATACAGTTTAAAGCAAGTATCTTGTGCTTGATACGAAAGACTAAGTAAGTTTTTGATGAGTAATGAATTAAAAAAAGAACAAGGTATGGTCGACACTACTTTATTTATCAATAAAGACGGTAAAGACTTCTTACTTGTCCAAATATATGTAGATGATATCATCTTTGATTCTTCTAATGAATTTCTATGCAAGAAATTATCCAAGTCTATGCATAAAGAATTCAAAATGCGCATGATGGGAGAATTGACTTTCTTTCTGTGTCTACAAATCAAGCAATTCAAAGAAGGAACCTTCGTCTATTAAGAGAAATATGCCTAAGACATTGACAAGAAGTTTGGAATGAAAAATTACAAGAAGACTAAGACTCCTATGTTGAGTTTCTCCAAACTTGATAAAGATGAAGGTGGTAAGAAAGTGGACCAAAAGACCTACAAAAGTATGATTGGTTTTGTTCTCTATCTTACTACTTCTCATCCTAATATTCTATTTAGTGTGTGCATGTGTGTTAGATTTCAAGCTAATCATAGAAAATCACATTTCAGTGTTGTTAAACGTATTATCAAATAAATTGTCACTAATCCTAAGTTAGATTTGTGGTATCCAAAATGAGAAGACTTTACTTTACTTGGATACTAAGACGCTGATGGCCGGTTATAGAGTTGATAGGAAAAGTACCTCAGGGATATGCTAACTTTTGGGATGGATGTTAATATCTTGGTTTTCAAAGAAATAGAACATTGTAGTTCTCTCAACCACAGAAGTAGAATATGTTGTTCTTGAAAATTGTTGTTCTCAAATTCTATGGATTAGACGACAACTAAGAGGCTTTGGAGAAGAAGAGTCCTGTACCGAAATCATATGCGACAATACAAGCACAATCAATCTCATTAAGAATCCCATTCTCCATTCAAGAGTGAAGCACATTGAAATTCCACATCATTTCATAAGAAATCATGTGCAAAATGCTGAAATTATTATTTATTCTATTGATTCAAAGAATCAAACAATATATATTTTCACCAAGTCCCTGGAGAATGGTACGTTTGAATTATTTGTGAAAAATTGCATATTACGTATACATTTGGTTAAAGTTTATACAAGCCAATATCAAGAGTATAATTTTCTAGAAGGAACATCATTCTAGAAGCATGCTCAAACTCATGTACATGTATTACTATAATTTAAATTTTGGCATGTAACTTTCTTTCCTTAACAAATAGATATGAATTTTTTTATTTATTAAAATTTTTATTTGCATTTTAGAGTTATTCGAAATTTTTGTTTATTTTCCATTATTTCCTAATTTTTATTATTAGCTCAAAAATTTCCAAAGTTTCGTTATTTGCCAAATTTATATTTAATCTCTTTCTTGCGCCCTTTCATTTGCCCCTTTTTTATTTCCTTTACTAATCTTCTCTCTCTATTTTCACAACTTCATTCCTCTACCAACCCTAAACTTTGAGCAATTAGTCTCACTTTCTTCGATCAATCCTTCTCTCGATCACTTTCAAAAACACTCTGGCCATCGTGTTGTCGAAGTCCTCCAAGTTCGTCTTGGTCTCCTTTCAACGAAAATCCTCTCCATCACTAGTAGAGGGCCTCAATCCGTAAGAGACAAGCAAACCCATTTCGATCTCACTAGTGATGAATCTCTAAGAAGTTCAACCACCCTCAGCAGAAGAAGAAGTGACTCAAGCAGCAAAAACTCCTCTTTTGATAAGAAAACCCAATGTTCTTCTTAAGCATTATGAAATTCTAAAGAAGGGAGGGACTACTCTAGAGTTTATCACCGATTTCCTAAAAGAAACAATTATGGGAATGAGATGATATTTCTATGAGCAATGGAAAATATGGGTTTAGTGAAACTTGGAAGGGTGATGGAGGAATTTATAGCTTAAACCCTAATTTGAGGACTAGGTTGGAAAGTCAGGTAGAGGGTAAGAAAGAAGATGATGGTGAGCATTTTTTTAAAAAATTTCAACCTAAGTTTGGAATCGCTACTGGTGTGAAAGTTCGAAGGGGAAATTATTTCGGTCTAAGGAGTATAATGAGATTTATGCACAAATGCTGAACGGGGAAATTATTAATCATAGAACGGTCAACTTTGATTTTCTGAAAACCATTAGAATCCCTCTCCGAGAGAAGTTTGCTAGATTGCAAATGGAGAACTTTTGCCTAGTATCGCCTGATGCATACCTATAACTCACTACATAATTCTAGTCGAATTTATCTATTCTATCTCTCACACACATTCAGTTTACTTTGCTTGAAAATGCATTTGATGTGGATGTATATTTGCTGGCTAACATTTTGGGTGTAAAAAGTTGTGAATTTATGCTCATTAATGTTTCCTTTGCAGACATTACTAAGTTTCTGGTCAAGAACAAGTTTTCAAGGGCAACATAACTTACTCAAGGCTGTGCAACTTTCAACATTCTACTTCACAAGATAGTGATAAATTGCATCAAACCCAAGGCTGCATCAAAAATAGATGTTTCCAACTTTGAAGCCAAGATTATGTGGGCCATTGAGAATGGAGTTGCCTTTTCTCTGCCACACACTATTCTGTTACATATATATAGAACAGTGATGAAAGAGAAAGGCCAACTTTTTTATGGAGCCTTAGTGACCAGATTGTTCCAACATTTCCAGATTCAACTCCTTTCAAGTCTCTATTCCAAAATTCTTTCTTCTATGTAGATTGGTTCAAAATGATCTCTGAAATGAGATTGAAGGAAATCCATATGTTTGGGAGCACATGAAGAAAGAGTTAGTTAGTTCTCCCAAGACTAGCACAACAACTGAGAAAAAGAGAAAGGAAAGGATGTAGACTCAAGGACTCCGAAAAGAAGGAGACCTGTCCTCTTGTTGAGAGATGAAGTCGAGGATGAAGATGAAGAGGAGACTCTTTTTGACACAGCAGCAAATATTACTATGACAGACCCAGTTACACGCGTGGCTGAATTTAAGGAAGAGGCTAAAGATAGTACGAAGGAAGATGAAAGTGAAGAAGAGGAAGTAGATGAAAAAGAAAGAGAAGAGGAAGACAAAGAAAGTGATGAGGACGAAGAGGAGAATGAGAAAGCAGGAGAAGATGTTGCTGAAGATGATACTACAAGAGATGATGATGGAGAAAATGAAGAGGGAAATGACCAACACAAAGATGCTAGGGATGCACAGATAGGTTAAACAAGAAGGTGGAGACCCTAACATTTAGGGTGAAGGCACATATGCAGGGAGTCTCTGAGAAAACTCCTCCACAGATGCACGTTGAAGGGCAAAATTTTAGTGAGACTTAAGTCAGTTGATCATCACTTAATGTAGAGAACATTTATGCACCTTATTTCCCTAAAGATTTTGTTCGAGATTAGGAAAGACATGCTGATGTTTAGGGGAGCAACGCACTTTAAAGGTACAATTTAATATTCCTCCCATATAGTGTGCATAAGTTAGTGCTCAGACAGAACCGGATGCCAACTATCCTCGGATTGTTCGGCTCCTTATGGAGATTAAAGCATAGTAGTATGGCATAAAGGTTAAAATCCAAAAGTTGCATGCTTCTCTTGATGAAAATGTACAAACCATCAACCAGCAAGCTATCTAGAACATGGCTAAGTTTGAGAATGCTTTTGGCAAATGCATGGTAAAGCTTGAGGAGACTATGCAGAACATGGAGTATTTCCATCTTGTCCACATTCCTAGAAACCCTTGACTTTTGATAATCTTTATCTCATCATTTTTTTATTTTTTTTGGTCGTATAAACTTTTGGTGTGTTTTTATATTGGCTTGAAGTTTTTGGTTTGATATGTAGATATTTTAAGACCCTATTGTTACTGACAGAAACAGGGAGACTTATGCAAATCAAATGGGTATATTATGAGCCTAAACATTGCGCAGGTTCTGGACATTAAAAACTGGTAAATCAAATGGATATGTTCTGAGTCTAGGTGAACTAGTACATTCTAGTCATAAAGTCTGAACGATTAAAAGGGTAAATTTCTGGCTTGATAATAGCTCATAGAACAAAAGAACATATCCGATAATGAACGGACTTACAAATATACAGATTTAGTAATGGACAAAATCAACAGATGAGCGGATTCAATGAGAGTTAGATTCGAATTTAGTAAAGTTTGCCTAAACCAACAAATAGACTTATGAATGAACAAATTCACAAGTTGGTAGATTCAACAAGTGAACAGACTCATTAATGAACAAATTCGAGTAGACTCACAAATAAACAGATTCCATCTTAAAAAATTTCAGCAGAAACAAGTGAAACAAATAGATTTTAATTGGTAGAATTCCAACAGAACGAAGCGGAATGAACATGTAATGAGTTATCGAGAGAAAGATGGCAGAATGGCCAGATTCTAACTACGCAGAATGGAGTAGAAAGAAGCAGAACAAACATGCGATAAGTCATCAAGATAAATAAGATAGAATGGTCATATTCTAACTACCTATAATAAGGTAGAAAGAAGCAGAACAAATATGCAATAAGTCATCAAGACAAAAATGGTAGAATGGCCAAATTCTAAGGCTGCGCATGACAACACTTCTTGGCTAGGGAGTAGTTCTTTTTTTTTTAAGAAATACTTCTTTTCTATTTCTATTATGGGGAACAATTTCTGTGTAAAAAAAACTCGTTTGATAACTACACAAAATTTTTACTCTAGAAATTGAAAAAGAATAGAAATCCATTTGGTAAAAAACAGTTTCTTTTTTATACTTATTTGTTTTTTTATTATTTTTGCCGGCCGATCGCCGCCGGATGCCGTCGCCGGCCGATTGCTGCCCGCCGCTACACGTCGCTGTTGGCCGACCGCTGGCCGCCGATGCCGCCACCGATCGCCGCTGCACAGTCCATCGGCCACCGGCCGCCATTCCATCTTTTAAAATTTTCTCTTATTTAATGAAACCTAATATATATGCAATGCAACGATGTACAAAAATGTATCCATAATATCATGACATGCAATGTGTAACCTAATATGTAAACTATATGTTATGCGATGTTACTTATGTGACCTAATCTAATGACGGATAGATATTACTGCAACTATCCTGATATGTCACATGTTCAAATGATCCTAAGCATGTAGTGACTAAATGATGTGCAATGAATGACCTAATTCTACATGACAAACATGATATTTTTTCTTTTTCTTTTCTTTTCAATTAAAATTCGAAATTAAAATCACCCACTAATTAAACATGCAATTTAATTAGGGAAAAAAATCTAAGATCCTAAAGCAATGTTTTTGGTATTTTTTATTTTAAAAATTCGGAATAATAAAGAACCAAATCTAAACGTACAATCTAGCCTAAAACAAGTAATATTCTATCAAGAACCAAATCTAATTCAAAGATATTTTTTGGGTTTTCTTTCTTAAGGAAAGCAATCAAATAATGGATAGATATTTAATTAAATAATATAATCCACAATCTTATGTTATCTACCTCAATGAGGACACGAAATAAACTAACGATCATATTCAAGTAGCTATGGATAGTGATGTAAGGTTGATCCATTCAAATTTGGAAACAAGTAAATTAACGATTGTATCCAAATGATTGTGGATAGGATTTAAGATTTTATGAACCCCAAGCATTGTATCTGATAGTTAGAGATTGAACGGTCATCCAAGTACATTGTTGAGTTAGGAAAGTTTCTTAACTTGAGGTATTTTAGGATTTTGTGGATACTATATTATTGAAGTAAATGTCTGTTGACACCTAAATTTTGGTGACCCTTTTAATTATTAGTTGCATTAAAAAATTAGGGATTAATTTTAACCCCAAAAAAATAATAGTTAATTAATTAATTGCATAGCATATAGTTTTAGGTGCATTTTATTTTAATTTGCATTTTTTATTTATTGGAGCATTGATGGATGGGTTCGAATTAATGTTTCTGAGCTTAAATTGACAAGTCGGACTAAGCCCGTGAAATGAGCAAATTAGCCCAAGCCCATTGTTTTTTTAAATCAATTATCTTGTGAAAAATTGAAATTTGATGCAATATTCTGATGATTTTTTTGAAGATTGAGAAAACCGCATTGCAATCTCATCTTTATCAATAGGCAATAAAATCATTAGAGATATTCATGAGATAAGGAAAATAAGAAGATTTTGGGTGATCGGGAGGTTATAGATTATCTTCGTGTATATTGAAAAAACGAGATAAAATATTCTACGAAGATTACCTATTTTCACCTATAAAAAGCAATCGGGTATGTGGAGATAGGGGGGCTTCTCTAGAGAAAAAATTCAGAATAGAAAGGAGAAAGAGAAGAAAATTTTCCTGCAGAAAGTACACAAGGAAAAAGTAAAAGAGAGAAGTGAGTTTGAGGGGGAAGCTGCCGAAACAGTAAAGGTTGATTTGACCTTTACTGTTCATCATCTTCCCCAAATCGCTGCCCCACTTCTGCAATTTCGTTTTCAGCCGAGATCCGACGACACCGGAGCCCTCGCCGCTCACCCTCCTTTTGGAGTGTCCGTCCGCGAGCACCCACGCCGGCCCTGTCGCCGGCGCTTTTAGCCAGGTTTCTGCTGCTGCCTCGCCAATCCGCGTGCTCCGCCTCATCTCCAATCCGCGCTGGTTCGTGACGCCGGAGCCACTCCTCACCCGCCGCCGCTGCAACTCGCGGAGACCCCGACGCGCCGACCGTGCGTTGCACCGGCACCGTGACGCCAGCCTCCAACGCAACGCCGCCCCTGCTCAGCCCGCACTGACCCGCGACGACCAGGTGCCCCTGCAGCTGCTACCGCCTCGCCTTGGTTGCTCGCCAGCCCTTCGTTCGTGACGCCCAGTAGCTGCGCTCCACGTCCTCGCGTCGCCTGCAGCCGCCCTTGCCGGAGCCACTCGCCGGTGCCCTACTTCGCCGAGGTCCCTTGCCGGCGTCAATCTTCACTGCCCCGCGCCAGACGCCCACCTGCCTTGCCTCGCCGGAGTTCCCCTTGCCGGACCGACGACTTGCTGCCCCTGAAGATCCACGAGCAAGGTTTTAGGAAAAAAACAAAAGGAAGAAAAAGGAAAAGAAATTAGGTAGTTTTATTTCTATTTTTCTATTTGTTTTATTTATTTGTTTTATGTTTTGGGGTGATCTTTATTTTATTGATTTTGTAGGTATTATCCACATGATATTCCCTAGAATTATTGTAATTACTAATTTGATCCGTAAGAATTCGGATCATTTTTTTATTATAATAATTTCTGGGATTTGTCGATAGTATTTTAAGTGTTGAATCAATATAACTATTAATTTGATCCGTAAGAATTCGGATCAGATTTTAGTTATTTTGAACTCTTTGTTGTGATAATTAGGGTTAGGATAATCGTTAATTTAACCTTGTGAGACAACATGTTATTTTTTCGGTTATTTTGATCCTTTATTTGATTGCATATCTTGATTGTTTAGATTTACTGTTTAATTGATAATGGTTTGTTTTGGAGAATCACTAAAAAATCCAAAAAAATTGAATTAGGATTCAGTTTGTTTTAGAATATTTCTTGTTATCTTGCATAGCTAGGATAGGGATTTTAGTTCGAAAAACAATAAAAAATGCATTAATTTAAGATTTTAGTTGCGTGTTTAATTACGTGGTAATTTTAAATTTTGAATTTTAAATAAAAATAAAAGATAAAAAAATCATGCATATGTCATGTAGAATTAGGGCTTGCTCTGCACGTCATTGCATATTAGATCAATTACATGTTAGATTAAAATAATATCTTAGTTTAAATTAGGATTTAATGTGACTTGATCCTTAGTTTAAATTAAATAGAATTTTAATCTAGCTAGATCATTTTTGCATTTTTAAATAGAAATATCAAATGCATGTCATGTAGGTTCATTTAATTAGAACTTCCTCGTCATTAGACTAAATCATTTAATAAATGTCGCATGATATATAACTCGCGTGCTAAATTATATGCGGCATGTCATCTTAGTTTAAATAATTTTGTATGTCATTGCATCGCATTGCATGTCATTAGAATTAGGTCATTTAGATGGCATTTAATTATTGCATTTCTTCATGTCATATAGTTTAGGTCATGCTACCATGTCATCTTAGATGCATTGCATAAGTCATGATTTTCATTAAATAAAATGAAAACAAAAAATGAAATTGCGTGTTAATTAGAAATCATATCTAGGGTCAGCTCGATGTGAATTCGATTTAACAATGCAGATGCTTTCGTTGCTCCTAGGTATGTTTTGCAATATTTAATTGCTTTCTTGAGTGTTAAATTGGTGGTATGCGCACATGTATGATCACCTCACATGTTAGGAAGTTAGTTTAAAATCAATTCAATTGCCAAACATTTTTGAAAATGAAAAGAATGGTACCAAAAGGGCATTAGAGAAATCTAATGTAATCAAGTCCCCGTACCCTTAGTCTCTGATTCGTAGGAGTAACGTAATTCTCCCATTATTTTACTTAGGTGTCTAATCGACCTACCATAAACTGATTAGTGGCGACTCCTAAATAAAATCAATTTGCATGTTAAGAATTCAAACCTAAGTCGCGACTGGTATGGGCTTGGGAGAGCCCGAGTTAAGTTTAGACTTAACAATCCATTAGCCAAACTCTAGGTGGTTCATAACCGAAAAATTGGTCGCGACAATGTCCTAACAGAATAAACCTAGTATCCAACGATATATATATAAAATATCTAACCAAATATTGATCCATTCAAATAAGATAGTAAAATGATTCAAAATAGATAAAGATTAACACCTTTCCTAATTTGAGGATATTCTTGAAAAATTTATATGCGACACAATTGTACCGGGATTGCAACCGGCTCCTTAAGATGACATGGTGGTGAGCGGCAAACGGCAACAAGTGTTGTATAAAAAATTATGGACCAAAGTTAGCCCTAATAAAAATTATTTTTACATTACAAAGGCATTAGTATTATTTTCATCAACTAATTTTTATTTTTATTTTATTTTCCCTTGTTTTACTGCATTTCGGATAGATAAATAAAAAAGGAAAAGAAAGGCGCCGGAAAGGCTCGAGGGGGCCCGACCCCAGCCCCTTTTCTTTTCCACGGGACTATGCCCATCCTTTATTTCTTCGCCTGCCCGGCCTGGGCCGCCTTGCCCCAAAGACAACTCCCCCTGCCCGGCCTCCTCTCCTCTTCCTCTTCTCGCTCCCGCAAGCGAGGACCCAGAGCGCCGAGCGATGCAGAGCTGAGCCGGTGGAGGTGACGAGCGAAGTGCCACCGGTTCGGCGAAAGGTGAAGCCAGTCGGCGCGCCGAAGAACGGCGGCCGAAGTGCCTTCGCCGACCAGCCCCCTCGGCCTATAAATAGGGCCTCGGGCAAAAGGGGAGAGGGGGACCCGGGCAAGAGAGAGACAGCAACGGTGGAGGTCGAGAGAGTGTGTTTGGTGTCCATCGTGCCTCGACCGTGTTCGGCGACCCGCCGAAGGTCCTTTTCCCGCGCCAAGGCCACGGTAAGGTTCGTGCGGGTTTCTCCTTGATTTTCTTGATTTGGAGTCGGTTTCCCGAGGATCCCGGCTCGGAGACGCGCGTGGCGAACGGACGTAGCCCGATCTATCGAGCTCGTCCGCTGTCCGACGCTGCCAAGCCGGGTAGTGCGCGCGCTCCGACCGCCTCTGTTCTGCCCTCTTCTTTTTTTTGGTCTCGCGCCCTGTTTGGAGCTCGCCGGACCGAGCTGTTTTGTCCGTTCGTGCGAGTCTTTGACCCCGTTCGTGTGTGTGTTGTGATTGTTGGGCGTTGCTTTTTTGTTGCTTTGAATCCCGGCTCGAGCTTGGACTCGGTTGTACCCGTTTCTCACCCTTCTCTTTGCGTATATCAAGTGTTCGATCTAATGCCCGAATTAGATTTAAAAGATTGTGTTGAGAGTCTCCGTTCTTGAACTTTGAGTGATCGTCTACTCATCGTTTGGGCATTGCGCGAAGGGTCAAGACCAAGAAAGACGGCGTTGGGAAAGCCTCGGATCGAGCGGCTTCCGCCAGCCAAGTTCTGGCCGAGCCAGATCTCGGCCGAGTGTAGAGGAAGCCAAGCTGGGTCTCGGCTGGCGGCAGCGGCTGGCCAGGCGGAGGCCTAGCCCTTGACCTTGACTGGCCGAGGCGTCGCCGGAAGGGGGCGTAGCCAGCCCGAGACGAACGGCGTCGCTCGCTGCAGGCCGTCCCCGTCGTGGTGAGGTCGGCGACGCGGCGAACAGAGGAGCAAGCATGTGAGTTGGGTCGGAGTCCGGTCCACGGGGTCGAGCGTGAGGTCTGCTGGGTTTTAAGGGTTAGGTCCTTGGGCCGGACACATTTCCTTATTAACATGTAGGCTTGTTTAAATTTAGCTTAGTCTTTTTGTTGGGTCTCATTTTAGGCCAGGCGGACTGGGCCTACCGTTGGACCCGGTTCAGTCCCGACCCAAGTCCCTATTTTCGGATTAAATCAATTAAAAATATTTATTAATGAAAAATCAGAAAAAGCTTTGAAAAATATTAAGAGTGAGCATAGTCGATTGGGTAGCTCCACCTTTGAACCTGGAACTGCTTATTAACGGTTGGTTGCGAAAAATTAGAATTAGGATCAAGATCCACTTGTTAGTTTTATGGATCCACGAAAAATTAGAATCAAGATTCACTTGTTAGTTTCATGGATCCACTCGAGAACCGGACCGGTCGGGTTCCCCAACCATTGATTTTAATTAAGGATTGAAAATTATAAGGCAAAAAGAATTAGACAATACATGTTAAGTAAAAACTAAATTTTTTTGAAGGTTGTGATGTGATCTTCTTAAAGTTTATCAACATCGAAAACATTGGGAGAATTAGACTCCATATTAAAAGTTCTATGCTCTACGAAGTTCAAACATTGATCACTTGATTCATTTTTGTTCAACATCGATCTAATTTAATCATGGGAATGGCTAAGGAGAGATCCAATTATACTCTTAAAATGAGCCATTAGCTCTTATGACATCTTCAATTGATTATCTCATTCCTTTTACGTTTGTTTATCTTGTTTTAGTTAAGAAGACAAGTAGATAGATTATTAGAATGAATAAAGAAGAAGTACAGGGTAAATCTTATTACACATCCAAGAGAAAAATTAATTGATAATGTGTGTCTAATATATATTTGGTAGAAAAACTATAAAATAAATAAGTAATTGAGATAGAATTTCTTTTCAAAAATATATATGCCGGGTGAGTGAGTGGATGGTTCCACGTCTAGGATCGAGAATTGGACTAGTACTCACCGGTTTCACTATATTGAAATTAGGAATCAAACCGGCCTCCATGGAAATCACCGGTTCCAATTACGATCCGATCTGATTCCAGGCGGTTCCCAGATCTTTTTGCACACCCTTAAAAATTAGTCTTTTAGTGGTTTTTCCTTAAGATATGTGAAAATCCTTAGAAGGAAGAAGAAGAAGAAGAAGAAGAAGAAGAAGAAGAAGAAGAAGAAGAAGAAGAAGAAGAAGAAGATCGTGTAAAGGTCCTTGGTGATAAATGTCAAATTGCTATACATACATTTCCTTTATTCCAATTAAGCCCTTATAATGCATGGACGGCTATTTCCTTAGTCTAGTTAGGAATTGAATTTTAAGACTTGTGGTATAAAATGCTACATAAATGTTTTACCTAATATTTGAATAAGATTAGGTATAAAAAGGATATTAACTGGTATCGATTCAAATTTCTCGATTGCATAGGAATAAAATATTTTTCCCAATATTTTATTTGGGTTTTTAATCAATTCGCCACAAGTTAAATAGTGGCGACTCCAAAAATGAAAATGACTTACAGATTAAGGGCACACATGACAATATTTCTGTTTTTCTATTTCACTGTTTTTCTGTTCCCCTGAATAAGTTTGGAACATAAATCCGTTTGTTAATGCAATTTCATTTTTCTATTTCTAGAACAGATTTTCATTCCAAAAATAGACTTGGAGTAAAAATCAGAAGTTAAATTTTTTAACTTTTCTCTTTCTGGAACAAAAATAAGAAATCAAAATTTTCTTTATAATTCATTCTCGTCAACACCCGTCGCCCACTTGCCGTGCGTCAAATTTTTTAGCTTTTCTCTTTCTGGAACAAAAATGAGAAATCAAAATTTTCCTTATCGTTCACTCTTGTCAACACCCGTCGCCCACTTACCGTGCGTCAGATGCCAGTTGCCACCCGCCGTTGGTTGCCGCCTGCTCGCCATCGAACGTTAGCCGCCAGTTGACGTCTACCGGATGCCCATCAAATGTCGGCCGTCGGCCAACATCTGTTGGACGCCCACTGGTCATTGGCCGCTCATTGCCAATTGATGAATGCCGAAGGCTCACCACCAACCACCGGATATTCGCCGCCTACCACCCACTGTAGGACTTCGGCCACTGGCCACCCGCTGCCAGACTTCGAATGTCAAACGTTGAATGTCAAACTTCGGATGTTGGATGTCGGTTGCTGGTCGTCGGACTTTAGTGTTGAACTCTAGACTTTGGCCGCCGTTGCTAGTCACTGGACTTTGGCCGCCCACCACCAGTCATCGGATGCTGAACATCGATTGTTGGATGTCAAACTCCATCCACCAGACGTCATCGTTGCCACTCTTAGAAATAAACTATTATCAAATGAATTTTTATTTTAGAAATAGAAATTTTAAATCGTTATTAAACGTGTTTCTTTGCTCGTAACTCATTATGGAATAGAAATTTAGAAATTAATTTATGACCAAAAATTGATTTATGTTTCAAAAATTTTGTGATGCACGCCCTAAGGTGATGAACCAATACCAAATAGACTCGTTAATTAAGATAGAAAGTAGATGATAAAAAATTAATAATTACTAAAATATATCTTGAATTTAAAAATATCAAATAAATGCACTGCAAGTATTTTTTTTTTTGTCGAACACTGCGAGTTAAATTGAGTAATTTTGGCGAACGTCTTTTGAGCTTTGTTATCCGTACATTAATTACTATGCACGTGTCTCGTTCAAGAATGAAGATTGTGGTCAGAAGGAAGCGTGCAGCCGCAAGAGGGAAAGTCCAAAATTGCTGCCTCCATTTAATGCAAATAGAAGCTCTCTGTGTTTTGTTTTATACGGCTGAAGTGTGAAGGGACCATAGCGCTCGGGTTGGACTTCTTCAAGAAAGCTTGAGAGTTAGCGTGCGTGAAGAAAAGTGCAATGTAGGCATCATCGCAAGGGTCAAAGAAAGAGGAACGGAGGGTTCATACGTCCATTCTCTTCTCTCTTTTAATGCATGCACATGCATGCATGTCTATGAATTATGGTGGGCTTGCTTTGTCTTTTCCTTCGTACGTAGAAGACTTCCTTGTGCTGAAATGATGAAGACTCTCTCTTCTACGTTACAAAAGAGAGTACAAGACGTCGGACAAGAATTGCGCGCCAAGTTCTTTGCTGGCCGAGAAGGCACCAAGTTATTTCGGTGATCAAGACGCTTTGAGATTATAGAAGGGTGCAAAGAGTTCTTCTCATGAGAGATTTGCACGTTGTAATTATGCAACCAGTTAAATTCTTGTGAGTAGAATTTGTTTAATTCCTTGAGTAAGATTTCACTAAGAATTGTAAAGAACTATATACTGTTAGTTATTGGATATAATTGAGACCTAAAAAATACTGAGTGAGTGTTTGAGTGCTTGAGTAATTCTAATCTCTGTTATATCACTTATTTCTATAGTGAAATTTCATGTTACTCTCTCCGTGGATGTATATTTCAATATTTAGACCAAACTATGTAAATTCGCTTATCTATATTTACAATAATGATAATAGAGAAGGATTATGGATGAGCAAGATGAACGGGGGATGACGATCATGGAGGTAGCTGAAAGAAAACATCATTGTGATGCTGGGAATTGTGACGCTGGGAAAGCTCCCAATTAAGAGAGAAGCTCTTATAAAGGAGAAAGAACGCTACTTGTGCCTACCTTCCGAACAAAAAACTTATACCTCATTCTTTTTAGAATATAAACACTGGCTAGAAATTTAATATACAAAGAAGTCTTGAACCTTTCAAAAAAAGATATAATTAAGTTCTACAATTTCTCAAATTGATGTCATCAAGTGTCTCGTTAATTCCATGTTAACAAAAAGAAAAGAAAAAACCTTTTTATTACTTTTTCAGGATAGGTACTACATGGAAAAAGAAAAAACATAAAAGAACAAGGATTAAAAAAAGAAAAAGAAGAAGAAAGGCTAATTTTTTTTAAAAAAAGGGCTAAAAATCTAAAGCCACTCCTCTCGGCCACCAGCCACCACCGCCCGGGGCTATGGTCGCTCCAGTTTCACTAAGCTCGTAGCCACAGCCAACATGGGGTGCTTGAGTCATCAAGTTTGGCTATGAATGCTCGAGATTGATTGAACTTGCTGCTATTAATATATGACCTGAGGATCAATAGGCCTGTGTCTGAACTTTCGACGGCCTTGCTTCACCATCTCTTTTCAACTTCCCGCGTTTACTCTCAGATCTCCCACCACAAGGCTAAAAAGCTTCCTCTTAAATCGTCTTCTCTCACAAAGGTCACAAATCTATTATCTTCCGTTTAGCTCATCAGTTTCAAGCTCACATTACTATGCCGGTTTCTTTGGTCATCAGAAAACAAGTCTGATCAAGGTTTGTTAATGCGATTGATGATTGAGATTCTCTTAGCTTTTTGTTTTTTCTGAAATTTTTCCCCTTTTGACGTTGGTTTTTGGTTTTCCTTCAAAGAATATGGGAACTTATAGATAGGAGTTGATGAGAGATAAATGAGAAAATCACACAAATGATCTCTAAACTTTGATCTAAGGTGTAATGTGGCCATTAAACTTATAATTTATTTAATGCAATCCATGAAATTTAACATAATTTGTAATAATATACCTGAACTTTTAAATTATTCAATTTGATTTGTCAACCTTTCACATGGTTTAAGAACCAAATCAAATTTCAATTAAAAAAAAAAAACAGAAACCAAATCAAACATTTATCAAAAAATTAAAATTTCAATAATTTTGTATCTGGTCAAAATCTTGGCTAATTTGTCAAAGTGGGTAGCTCGAGGAAACCATAGATCATGGGACAAATAGTTTCTACCTCACTTTGAAAGTATTACGACATTATAAAAAAAATTCAGGAAAATGTATCTTTGATTCATTCAAAGTTTTCAAAGTGCTGGGTTTCGAGTCTAGAGACTCCAAGGTTTCACATAGCATTTAATAATCAAACCAAAAATAAAAACACGCCTCATCTTCATCCACAAATGGGGACGGGCATTCAAAATCCTCCCCACTCCTTTCCTCGCGAGTTCTCTCCTCGGTCTCTCTCTGTTTTTTTTTTTTTTTTTTTTTTTTTTTCTTTTTGTTCTTGTCCCTTCCGACTAGTTCCACCGTCCACACTCAACTACTCCCTATTTTCTTTTTTCTTTTCATTCTTTTCATTTCCCACTTTTCTTTGGTGAAATGATGGGGACAAGAATGCATAAAAAGCACACTCCACGTACTTGAGGATAACAAAAATAATCAGCGATTGGACAGCAGTGAAAGCATCTTCGTGATTAAAGAATTGAAACATTCGTATATTTAAATGGAAGTAGCTAGGTCGCCTAGGTGGAAGGAAACTGAAGGGGAAAAGACGAGAGACTACGCGCACTTCAGCCGGCCAAAACTGGATGGAGACATTCTCTACTCGCTTCCAATTTATGGGGTAAGATGGGAAAAGTCCTCCAGTCCCAGCCTGAAGCAAACATCTTTGCCAATGAACGACAAAAATATTCGGATGGTGGAGTTCTCTCAACAACAGGAACGAACACTAATTACCAAAATTGCTCAAAACATTGCATTGGCAACAGCAAAGAGTAAGCGAGAGAACAAAGTGAGCCTGATCGAGCATTAATGAGGACCCCGCTGACCAAATCATAAAATTCCATAAAATTCCAAATCAAGGCAGATGAAAAAGCCGAAGCAAGCATATGCATGAGCAAGCAATAAAGGTGAACCTAATTTAGTACCCATGGTGTGGGAATGCCCTTGCCAGGTTAATGCGGTGATGAACCTAAACTCTGACACGAGCAAGAGCATGGTAAATATCTTAACATGACACTTAAAAGTTCTCGGCCTAGTAAGGAAAAGTTCATTCCAAAACAAGAGGTTGGCCTCATTGAGCATATATGTATAGCATCAAAGGTGTACCAATCATTGTAATAGGCTTGAGTGAACCAATGAGCCAGAATATCAAGTTCACAAGGCTCGGAAGGGTGAGACGAACTTGTGAACTGCGACTTTAAACTCCAGCTCCATGCTTAGTTGCGCAATGGAGGAGTAAAAAAAGTTGATAAAATAAAGCACAAGTCCTATCCTTTTCTTTTTGTCGCTATAAGTCCTATCTTGATGAGGCAAAATTGTCCAAAAAGTTCTAAATTTATTGTACTTTCGCTAATTGAATCATAAACCTTTTAATTTTGACAATTGAGTCATAAATATTTTTAATTTTGCTAATTTAGTTTATACGATCAATTTTGACCAGAAATCACTGACATGAATTTAGTCATCCTATATGACACTGCTAGTGATGATGTTAAAATTTTTTAAAATTATTTTAATTTTTGAATTTTTTATTATTTTTCGTTTCTTCTTTTTTTCATTTTTCTCTCAACCATCGTCAGGCATTGTCAATGGTCAGTGGAGGTCACCAGACTTAGGCGAGGGCAGCCCTCACTTGGGTTGGCAAGGGTAGGTTGGCAATAGCCAATGAAGGGGAACGGGTAAAAAGGAAAAAAATAAGAGAAAAGAAAATTAAAAAATTCAAATATCAAGATAACGTTATAATATTATTAAAAATTGGCAAAGTTACTTCCGGCAATGCCTCTTCCCCTTGAGCTCATCATAATATTATGAGCTGTTAAAGAAGGTGGGATTGTAGACTGGGGAGTGTGGAGGTCTTCCCTGCTGCCATGGAAGTAGAAGGCAATTGAACATGAGGTGAAGGCTTCATTGAAGTAGAGTCGTGGATGGAAGCATCTATTGTGATGATCGGATTGCACAAACAAACCAAAGCTACAAAGAAGAAGAGCCCTAACCGACGCTTAGCTCAACACAATTCTCTCACTTCCATTTCATTTCTGAGCAAAAAGAACTTTGTAGGTGAACTAACCTCGGAATTGAGATGCTTCCATTTTCTATTTTAATTTCTAAAAAATAGGGAATTTCTACTTTTCGTGCCTTTATGACATTCTATGTTGAATTTTTGGATAACACTTAGGAAAAAGCCACTAAAAATCATGAACTATACTTACAGTAACATATTTACTTTGAAAATTGGACATTAATAATCTCAAGCACATTTATCTTACTTGTTTCTTGTGATATAAAATTGCAAACTTATATTTGTGTGACACATTTACCTTTTGTCAATATTCCATTAGATGAAGTCAAAACAATGTTACCTTTTTTTTCACTTAAGCCACGTGGATGCCATGTCAACGTTGTTTGCTTTTCAACGTCCATGTAGGCAGATTTTTTACGGTTCTCATTGACAAAACCTTGATAGAGGGTAAATGTAACACATATGTATAAGTTTGGAATTTTTTATATTATAGAAAAAATTATGATAGATATGTCATGGTGGACATAGTTTGGGGTTCTTGATAACTTTTGCCGTAAAAAAAATGGTTATTAATTGAGACAGATTACTAATTTTCGTGGTAAATTACGCCTTCTAAAGAAAGTTGTAGAAGAATATTTTACAGCTAAATTTACTATTAATGAGATCAACTATGCGTGTCAATTGAAATTTACCATTGTTTAGATAATTTACTGGTAATAGGAAAATAAAAATATTGTTAACTTCATTAGATGACTTTATTATTATTATTATTATTATTATTATTATTATTATTATTATTATTATTATTATTATTATTATTATTATTATTATTATTATTATTATTATTATTATTATTATTATTATTATTATTATTATTATTATTATTATTATTATTTTATGGACTATTACGAATTACTGGATCTATAGAATTTAGGACGACAAAAAGAAAATTACGTTCTGATAAAGAAAAGTTACAAAATGATAAGTAATAGGTTAATTGATATTAATTTAAAAATCACAAAGTTCATGGAAAGCCTAGGCCACCATCAATTAGGCGGAGTCGTTCCCCTTTTTTCTCTTACTCAACTGTGCAGAAGTATCCTTCAAATAATATCTCTGATTCCACATTTATGAAAGTAGATCTTTTGACAGAGCCTAATTTCGATAAGAAAGAATATGAATTTAAAAAACACATCATTGTTAAGCTTACTTTTAATATAGAAAAAACGTAATGTCTTACGATGATGAATATGAATTTGACATGGGTTTACGATCTGAAGTTGACACGTGAGAGTATATTTTAAGCCCAGTTAATATGATGCATTCAGCGATTTTCACCTATAATATGCGGAAATTTGTCACTCAACTAATGGGGGATTTACTAGAATGTGAAATCTGATTATTAATTTGATAATTACCTAATTGCGATTTTGGTACATCGATATGGACACTCTTGTCACCAACTACTTAGGTATCACTAAACTTGCACATTTCTTCAATTTAACGTTTGTGAGGTTGGAATTAGCACTATAATAGGAGTTAGTTAGATACTCAAAGTGCTCTAAACACATTATCGTCACTTGTAGGCCCCAAAAAGGAGAGATTGTATGATTCTATCATGTTCGGTTTAGTCAAATCTGAAGTAGCAACATTTGATTTTAGCAATCTATATTTGCACTGAGGTCGTTGAGAACATTCACATTGTATTTTTTACTGCAAAATCAACCTAGCTAGCGTGAGACATTGGAGACAGGTCAAGCATTGTGATTTCTGACCTTTCTTTCTACAATGTAAATCGAACCATGTGCATTCTTCAGGTGAGTCGACCCACCAATACCTGATCGGTCAAGCATTGTGATTCCAGGTCTTTTTCGTCAAATTAAATGGACTGGAGCTGGAACCTTAGAAGCAAAAAGAAGGATAAATTGCTTTGTAGGAGGTTGTTGATTTCCTGGCTTGCAGTTTTGTGATGCTCATAGTGAATCCAAATCTCACCTATTTTAAAGTGCGGTTGTTCTCATTGGATGCGGTTTCACATTTTGCAAATGAAATTCTTTCATTGAAGCATTGGTAATTGATACGTTGAACTATCTTGGTTGAAGCAGACCCCTACGAGAAGGGATTTTTGTTGGTGTTTCTTGAAGCTACTTTGGAGGCGTCGCATTAATCAGTGGAGGGCCAGAACTCCAAGCTGCATTCAGTCTCTACCTCTCATTGATGCTGTGATTCAAAATGTGAGATTCACAGTCAATCACCGCTTCAAAGGATGTTGGGACCGTCGAAGTAGAATCACCTTTGAGTTGCAGTTGAAATTACTTGCTATAGATCAATGTTGTCCATTATGCAGCAACAATCGTTGATGATTTAGATTTTAAGAGGGTGTGCATATGTTGGATATGTAACATTCTAGTATATTTTGATCACAGAATTTGAACTTTTTGCTTCTTGGTCCTTGATGTAATCAGTTCATGTTGATCAATATAAAGTCAATTTACTACGGAATAAATTTTCATTTGCAGATAATTAGTGATGTTTACCATGTAAATCTGAGTTGATTGCAATGATGCATATTTGCACCTTCTTTTCTAGAAATGAAGTGTATTTGGTGTTCCTCAAATTGAGAGAATCTTTACAGGATATAAAAAAGCACGTAATTACAAAATAGTTTTCGACAAAAGAAGGCTGGCTCACAAGAATAGGAATCATTTTCATTACACTAGCGATTATATGGCTCCTTTTGCTCCTAAATAAACCACGGCAAAGGGTTAGTAGTTTCAAGGAAATTCATTCTAGCAAACACCGCCCGTATTAATCAAGAAACCTCCACCAAATTCAACATAGAAATTCATAATCTAACAGATCATGAAACTCAGACCCCACAACCATATCAAAGCTATGAGAACCTAAGCATCACATCCCCTTGATCTGAGGACAGGGTTTAGATCTCCTCGACAGAAGCGTCATAATTAGATGATGTGGATTGATTGTTGTTCTTGCTACTATCATCATGGCCATGGCCATGGCCGTGGGGATTCAGATCATGCCCACTGGGCAACTTTTGCTCATGATTCACTGATAGAAAGTTGAAGAAGATAGGGTTGGTGTTGTCGTCGTCTTGTTCGGCAATGAGGCTAGTGTTGAAACTTTTGGGGATGGAGGAGCCCCTACGGCTTGGTGAGTCCAGGATGAGTGAGAGGGATTTGAGGATGAAGTTCTTATAGGTAGGGATAATGGTTCCAGGTTCCGTATAAGTTCCATTCAGAACATGAAACTTACCTATCAAAACAAGTTCCTCATTTTTTGGTACTTAGAATGTATCTTGCATATTTTGTAACCTAGAATCTATCTTGTCACAATTCCACGATCAGTCCCAGGGTCTACTAGGATCCATGTGCATTATTAATTAAATGATTGCAATATTACCATTTGTTGCTACAATCAATTAACCACAAATTACATTTAGACACATGAAAACTATAAAACAATAATAGAATAAAAGTCTTAGTCATAAAATGAAAGCCCAAACTAGTTATTTCAAATTATACACTCATTATTGGATGCTATGAAATATCATAGGATCGCATGAAGACATTAATAAAGAAAAATGTAAAAACTTGTTCCAAGTTTCAAGTTTCACTTACCTAGAACCCGAAACCTACCAATTGAAACAGGTTCTCCAGGTTCTCTAATTTTTAGAATTTGGAATCTACCATACATAACTTAGAACCTAAAATCGCATAGGTTCCCACCGGTCTGATTTTTAGGTTCCAAGTTTCAAGTTCTGCCCTAAAACCATGTTCACCCCTACTTGCAAGTGTGGTGGCCTTGGCATATAGTCCTGTAGACGGGCGGGTCATCCTTTATCTTCTGGACCTGCTTGGTCGCTTGACACCCCTGGTCAAATTTGTGAGAGCATCCGTAGTAATTCCTACAAGCACAGCTTTAATCACAATCAATAACACATTTTCCTTCATTGTTCATCATGAGAGAAGCATAAATAATTTTGCCAAGTCGATAGATGGATGTGTTTCTTATTGTGAGATTTTTGTGGACTACTACTAACTACTTCGTGGTCGTCCAATCTTGTCCATGTATTCGAAGTCCCTCTACAGAAAAATGAGTAATTCCCAATTCATGTTAGAATTATTAAGATTTATTATAAATCTTAACAAAAAACAAAACAAATAAAATATATACGAAAAATTAATGAGAATGGATGCATCATTTGTGAGGTACCTAGGTAAGTCAAACTTGAAAATCAAATTTTAGTCCGGTCTTGTCCATCTATCTAAAGTCTTTCTAAGCAAAAATGAGTAATTTTACATTTTTTTTGTTAGAATTACTTAGACCAATATAGATAATTTAGCTCCATGTAAGACGTCTTTCATCCTATGCTCCATGTAAAATTTCTTTTATCTGGGTTATATCTGTTTTATATCGAATTTTATCATATTTTGAGCAGATAGTAAACACAAAATAGGATAAATTTTGATTTTATCAAACTACTAAACACATAAGGGAGATCTTCACACGGTCATTTTCAAACATGTGATTTCTTCCCAAAAAGAAGCTTTATGATTATTTTTTTAATTGCATGAAATAATACTTAAATCGATAAATTACTTTCAATCGGAGTTAGAAGTAAAAGAAGGGGAAAAAAAACCTTAATTGCGTCGGGACCGGGGTACTAGTGCTCTCGTCATCAGTGTCCTCGAACCTGACACAGGATTTGGTCGGGACCTGCGAGACCTCGTCGGACTCGGCCATCCCCAATAAGGATAGGCTGTTGGCGAACGACTCCTTGAGGTCTACGAGCAGATCTTCTGCAGACGAGGGCAGCTGTGTGTTATTGCCAGCTTGGGAGTGAGCGTTGAACAGATCTTGGAGCGTCGTCACGGACTTCTGGGCTCGGAGGATCTCCTCGATCATGCGGTTGCGGCTTGTGGAGAGGTTCTGAGGCCAAGCGAAACGCTCCATTGATGTAAATAGACTTGCCAAAAAAGAAACTTACATATGTTATTATAATTGCGGGAAACTTCATTTAAATAGATAAATTACTTTTCAGACAAAGTCAAAAGTAAAAAGACACGAGTTTTGGCTCTTGCTTACCTTGGGATCGGAGGCTTGATGCTTTCACTTCCCTGCGAGACCTCGGACCTCACACAGGCGTTGGTCGGGAACTGCAAGACCTCGTCGGACTCGGCGCTCATCGATTCAGATATGGAGTTTCCAAACGACCTGAGGACGTTGAAGAACAGATCTTCAGCGAACAGGGGCTGCCCTGTGTTATTGCCAGTTTGAGAGTGAGCGTCGAAAAGATCTCTGAGCTTCTTCGTGGGATTCTGATCATGGAGGAGATCCTGGATCGCGTGCTTGCGGCTTGACGAGAGGCTCTTAGGCCAAGCGGAACGCTCCATCGATGAGACAGGTCTTGTGCTTTGCTTGGTGACTGAGGGAGGAAAATTGGGGGGGACTGCTTTTTGACGGGGACAACAGAAGTGCTCCGGGCCATGCGGAAATGAGGCCAGGAATATAGGGTGGAGGGTCGTGCGAAAATTCCACCCTTCCGCGTCTCATGGTATCTAGAAAACATTGAATATCTTGTCTTATTAGGATTCATTTGATAATTATTTTATTTCTGAAAATAATTTTCTATTTAAAAATGATTCTTGTTAATTATATTATCTAGATGGGTTTCTGAACATTTAAAAATATTTGATAACTACCAAAAATTTATATTCTCGTGATAAAATTACATTTAATACGACTCTTAAATTTTTTTGTGACTTGATATTTCTTATAATTTTTAAATATTTTTATTATATTTTCTCTTTTAATTTTTTTAATAAAATTATCTTATCATATATTTTTAATTTTATTATATAATTTATCATATTTTAAATATAATTTTATTGTACTATTTTAATAATTTTATTATATTTTTACGATTGGTTAGAGGAAGAAGAAGAGAAAAAGAAAATGAAAAGAAGAAAAAAAGAACATAATTTAGCTTGATTTTGGAGTTGTTCTCGAGAACAATAAAATAATTTTTTTCTATTTCTTAATTATGTTCCAAATCTATTCCCATGAATAAAAAGTTACCAAAAGAATTTCTATTCTTTTTTTTTTTTTTTTTTTTGTTCCGAGGAACAAAAGAATATAAGCAAACACTATTTGATGCATTATCAAATAGACCCTTAATATTATTATTGCAATAATTGTTATCGTATATCCATGGGAGCGATGATTTAATTCTCTTAAATTTCATATTATGCGCATGACCTCAAAATTATAATTATGAAGCCTAAGTAGATCGTTATATAATATTTGTTATTTTGTTTTATTAAAGTTGTTAGAAATAATCGGAAAATAATTAAGC
This sequence comes from Eucalyptus grandis, assembly GCF_016545825.1. Taxonomy (NCBI): domain Eukaryota; kingdom Viridiplantae; phylum Streptophyta; class Magnoliopsida; order Myrtales; family Myrtaceae; genus Eucalyptus; species Eucalyptus grandis. The sequence continues at coordinate 38,311,799 of NC_052618.1, forward strand.
AATTTCCCAATTGGTTTGATCAAGTCCCAAACTCTCCTTAGAAAGTGCAATTGAATCATAAATTTCTAATTAAGTCTTAATCCTTTATTGAAAAATTGCAATTAAGTCCAAAAACTTAAATTGAAACATAGAAAATTTGTTAATGACACGTGGGCATTTTGAGTGTTTCATTTTAAGGACTTCAATGGTATTCTCATATGTGTGTATATATATGTGTATGTGTGTGTAAATCAGATAGAACCTAGGAAATTAAACGTGTTCACCATTTCAGCATAACTTCCCAGAAACCAACAAAGATGGTTCATCCATTGGGACACCAGCAAATTTCCAAGGCAACAAGACGAGACCACCAAAATCACTTGGGGCTGAATCGCAGCCAGAGTAGAGAATGGAAAAATCCGTACCTGATGAAGGACTTCCCCTTGGTGCTGGTCGTGGCATTAGGTGCTATCAAAAGAAGGTGGGATCGCAGACCTCGGAGCACGGAGGCCTTCACTGCCTGCATGGAAGAAGAAGGCGTTGGAGCGGGAGGTGAAAGCTTCGTTGAAGTAGTCGTGGACGGGAGAATCGACGGTGACGATCGAATCGCAGAAGCAAACTAGAGCTACCTCGAAGAAGAAGAAAAGCCCTAACCGGCGCTTGGCTCTGCAGGACTCTCTCTCTCTCTCTCTCTCTCTCTCTCTCTCTATGTGAGCAAAATGAGCCTTGACAATTACCACGGAACTGAGATGCTTCCTTTTTCTTATTTTAATTTCTGAAAAAGAAGGGAGTTTCTACTTTCCCAATAAGTAAATAATATTTTACTACTAGTAGCATAAAAAATTTGTTATCAACTTAGGTAGATTTTTCATTTTCATGGAAAATTACGAACCATGTGATTGAAAGAACTTACGACTATCTAAGGAAAACTACGCCAATGTCAAATAAAAGTTACAATTCATTAGGTAATGTTGACACCTCAATTTTAATTAGGTTAATTTTATTAATCAAGTTTTTAATTTATTTTGTCTTTTTGGATAAGTAGATAATAAAAAGAAAAACAACAAAAAAAAAAAGAAAAGCCCAGCCCCTCCCTATTTTCTTTTCCTTCGCAGGCCCGCGAGGCCCGGCCGCGTGGCTCAGCCCGACCCTTTCTCCTTGTCTTCTTCCCCAACCGGATAAGCAGCACGCGCCGGAGAAGAGGACGCGCGCGACGCCGGAGCAAAATGGAGGAACAATAGCGCACGTGGAGCAAGGGGGCGGCCGGCATCAGATAAGGACGTGCGGGGAGCAGCAGGCGTCGGATGGGACACTGGTTTGGCTGTCGAAGGCCGCTCGGTGTGCCAAGGGGACCGGCGGTCGAGGTTCCGTCGACCGGCCACCCTCGCCTATAAATAGCCCCGATGTCGGCGACGAAGAAGAGCGAGTTCTCGAGATCTTCCCACCGAGAGACTTCGAGGGAAAAATCGAAGAGCGGCGAGAGAGAACTCGGGTCGCGAGCTCGGCCGACCTCCCACCGAGAGACTTCGAGGAGGCCGCCGGCGAGCAAGTCCGAAGGTCAGATCCGGCCGGTGGAGGCTTGGATTTGGCCTAAGTGAGAGAAGTGAGGTCAGAAGAGGCGAAGGAGTTCTGGATTCGCGAAGAGGGTTGGGCTGAGAAGTGAAGAAGGTGAGATCCGAGCGGAAGGAGCTGAGCGAGAGAAGATCCGGAGGAGAGAGGGTCGAGATCTGGGCGCAGATCTGGAAATCCGCCGTGCCGAGTCGCCCCCGAGGCCGCCGCCGTCGTTGTGGCCGAGCACCGGTCTCGACGCCGTCAAACCGTCTTGTCGCCCCGCGCCTCGCCGTCTGTTTTTCCCGACGCTGTCCAGGTTTAAGGGCCGCCGTCATCGCCACAAGCCGTGCC